>NC_056734.1:1008379434-1008720993 GCF_019279795.1 Protopterus annectens | reverse complement strand
TAAATTTTGCTTGGCTACATACCCAGCATTGCGCTTCATTCAATAGCTCCTTCTCACTGTAGTCTGCGAAACCATCTTAATGGTATATCAGTTTATAAAGGATTATCAGCCTGCGTCACTTCTGCTCATTCTTGTTGTATCTGTCCGATGCAGAAGACCACATATCTTAAGTATAGTCAGTCCATCAGTCAGTTTGACTTGCCAGACAGTTCAGCCAAGTACCTGTTGGGGAATTTCTTTCATCTCTAGTTGTATTTAGATCTCTAGTTGTATTTAGATGTTGGATGTTTGAAGATGTTAACAGTTGTCTTTAATTTGGGAAGCCGATCCTCACAAAGACTGCCCTTCTTGTTGTTTGTTGTTTTAGAGTCTAAGCAATAGGTGTCAAGCCACCCTTTTTGTGCTAAATTTTAACAGCAAAACAATCAAGTGTGGGGCTGAATCTTTTCAGCAGCACTTAAGTACGGTTAGGCCTCCAAGGGCATTTGCCATTTCCCAGGCTGTTATATCAAAGAAGTAAAAAGACAAAAGTCCAAAGGTGGAGGATTTACAGAGAGAGACTGAAGACTCTGGTATTCAGGCCGGCTGAGGGCTTACCTGCAGGCAGATAACCCAAATGTGATGACTGCAACAGTGAATACACTCGAACATGTACATTTATGGTGAGTGTGCACAACTGTACTTTTTGGGGGTGGTAAAACTGAAATTATTTTAAATACTAGAAAGTCTGGGACATTTTTCACGGCATAAATAATATTCCCTGATGTGTAAGTATTTCTTTGAGGCTTCAGCCCTAGAGAAGTCTAATACTAGCTTTGCGGAAGTTAAGAAAACTTAATGGCATAGTCAATTATATCTAGCATGCATTCATAGCTGTTATTAGGTTTTACCAATGGACCTACAAGATCTATGGCAATCCACTCAACTAGGACTTCAGTAATAGTCTTAGGTTCAGTAGATTTCTGAACCCCAGTTGCGGTACAGGCCTTTTACATTCTGGACTAGCCAGTTGTCTGTAGTCATTCTGCAGGATGTGCTTTGCCTGAGGGACATTCTTGTCAGATTAACTGGAGACAAAGACTTGAAGATGCTGCCGGCTGATGTCCCTATATAGCACAGACTCTGGCACCTGTTTTGGGGATGGTGAAAAGACTCCTTATATTCAGCAAAACCTTGGGCTTCTGCACGGCAGGAAGTCCCAAGACTCAATATTGCAAGATTGATCAACTCTAACATCTGCAGTTATAGGAAATTACGTACACAGGTGAATTAACTGTAAAAGAGCAGCGGTCTGACATAAATACTATAATGAAGTCCTTTAGTACTTTGAGCTGAAATACAGACCAACTTACATTTTCCATTTCTTGGCTTGCTAGAAGTCACAAGAACCTGTCAGATACATACATTAAGATACTTAACTAAGGACAGAATTTGGTGATTTAGAAAACTCATTACTAAGGAAGACAATTATGAATGACATACGAGCTGTATGTTGCATAAAATTGACAAAGTAAAGAAACTTTAATCTGAATTAACACTGAAAAAAAACAGTTGTGTAGAACAGCAGAATTGAACAAATGTTCAAATGAAAGTTTGCAGAAAAATTTCGATGGATATAAAATTAAAACAAAGGTAGGATCTGTTAATAGACTGTACTGAGAAGTTGGAGCATTTTGTGAGTTGCTTCTAATAGCAAGGCAGCAAAAGAAGCTTCAGTAACATAAAACAGTTAAAAAGTGAGAAGTTAAGCTTAATCAACATTGTATTCAAGGTTAGTTATAAGCACAGGAAACCAAATATCCAGCTCCTAATAATGTCTCAGATGTTTTCAAGTTGATCATTTTGTTGCAGGCATTCTAGGAAGAAAGAATAAAAAGTTGTTCTCCAAATGATTGGACCAATTAAATTTATGGTAGTGGAAACCACAGTGAGTCCAGTACCTAAACTAACCTGTGTAAAGCAAGTGATGATGTGTTTGATTGCCATTTTGTGTGTTGAGACTGTGGGCACAGTTTCTTCACTGAGCTCAGAAACTCAATAGGGTGTGTGTGTGTAAAGGTCTCTGGGCATTAATAGTTTCATAGTTTCATAGTATAGTACTAGGCTATCTGCCCTAGGGCATTTATAAGCCTAGCCAACGTGTATGTGGCTTTCACCACCCCATGTAATGATACAAAAGTGTACAATTTAAATTTAGTTTACTGTGCCTCTATCTAGCAATGACACAGAGATGACCCTCGGGATAAACCTGCGATCACCCATCCATTCGTCCAGATTTCTCTTGAAGAGAGTCAGTGAGGGGCTCTGCCTAACATGGACAGGTATCCTGTTCCAGAGTGCGGGAAGCCTCTGGGTTATGAATCTGTCCCTCCAGCATGTCCTATTCATATTTGTGCTGAGGTTTAGATCTTTAGCTCTCGTGGCTCTGATGGATTTGGATTTTTTGAGGTGAGGCATGTCCATTAATTCTGGATTGGACATGGCCTTGTACGTAAGGCACAGATCACCTCTGAGCAGGCGGTATGCTGCTGAATAGAGCAGGAGCTTTTTCAGTCTGGCAGCATATGACATATGCTGGAGACCCTTGATCCTCTTGGTAAGGTACTTTTGGGGTCTCTCCAGCTGCTGCAGGTGCCGGGTGAGGTACATACCAAATGGGGCATTGTACTCAATCATAGGCCTGATAAGGGAGGAATATAAGGGTACAATGACATCCTTTGATCTGGATGTGAATCCCTTCATGATAAGGTGGGCAAGGTAGAAGGTCTTTCTAACCACTTTGGCGACGTGGGTGTCAAATGAGAGGTCACTGTCAACTTGGGTCCCCAGGTCTCTGATTACTTTTTCCGTACTTAGTGGATTACCACCTATGTGGTAATTTGTTTTTTCCAAAGGGGATGACTAGACATTTTTTGGCATTTAGTTTAAGGCCATGACTCTGGCACCAGTCGTCTGTTTCTGTGAGGCCCTTCTGGAGGATGCATGTGTCAGCTGGTGTGTCGACTATGGTGCCTAGTTTGCAGTCGTCTGTGAACTTTGTCAGCCACAACCCCCCTATGTTTGCCTGCACATCTAAGAAATAAATGCCGAACAAGAGGGGTCCCAAGACAGAGCCCTGTGGGACTCCACTTGTGACAGGCTTAGAGTCTGACATAGCTCCTGCTATTCTGACTTTGTGGGTTCTCTCCTTTAGCCAGTTTGCAACCCATCTTGTGACAAACGGGTTTACATTTAAGCTGTTGAGCTTGTCTATGATGCCTGAGTGGGGTATTGTGTCGAAGGCTTTTGCCAGAACCAGGTAGGCTGTTTGAACTGCTTTGCCTTCATCGATGGCTCTAGTGACTGTTTCAAAAAAGTCCACCAGGTTTAAAAGACAGGGTCTGCCTTTTACAAAGCCAAACTGGGTAGGGTCAATTGTCTGTAGGTTCCCGATGTCTTTGTTTATGAGTTCCATAATGATCCTTTCCATAGCTTTGCAGACCAGGCTGGTCAAGCTTATGGGGCGGTAGTTTCCAGGGTCTGTAGAGGTGCCACCTTTGTGGAGTGGGACCACTGTAGCTGTACGCCAGTGTTCAGGGACATATCCTGTAGCAAGGCTAAGATTAAACAGGGTTCTTATGTGCGGGTCTAGCTCCTCTAGGAGCTAATGATAAATATATCCCATTTAAATTTCATACCAGATGAGTGCATCATCATTGAACACTAGTTCAAACAGTTGGGTTTGAGAGATTCCCAGTTTGTCTAACACTGACTTATTAGGGCAAAGTCTGAAACTCTTGGTTTGCATTTTGTTGTGTGTACACAAAAAGTTCATCTTATTGTACCAAGTTATGTGAGCTCATCAACCTGTTATTTTAAGAAAGTCTGAATGTGAATTGTTGAGCAAATGTCAATGAATTCTGTGTGCATAAACATAAGAACATTGCAGATGTCCTTCAAGGATGCATCTTCAGTCCTTACAAATGGGTTGTCCTGTCGTCAGGCAGCCCTTCGGTCGGCCGGATTCCAAAGTCTGGGTCTGGCCTCGGCTGGTGTCGCCCTTCACCCGACATCATAGCGGCAGTTCTTCGGGTATAAAGGCATCAGCCGACGCCATTTTCCTCGGTCTTTCTTGCCGCGTGGCGCCCGAAGCAGAAGCTGTTCGCAAGTGCCGGCCGGTCAGAACCAGAGATTACTACTACAAGTACCGAAGACTTCTAAAAAGCTAAGTACCCCGTTGGGGACTCTTTCTTGCCTCAGCCGATGTCAGAAAAAGTGAATAACTGTTTAAATTGTGGGAAACAAATACCTCATAAAGATTTCCACTCTTACTGCTTACCTTAGGCCCAGACCACGACGTAGCAGCTTGTCTAGCCTGTGCTTCTTTCAACCGACAACGCTTAGGCGTCGGTCGGAATTTGCTGAAGAGTTTTTCGCCCGCTTTTGCTTACATTATGCCGCCGGATACTCCGACTCACGCAAATTTCTAAAAACGCAAGGAAAAGGACCGACACTCGCGTCCACGGTTTCGGCCGAAACCGGTTAAGCCAAATCGAGTGTCACGGTTTGGCTGAAACAGAGTCCACGGTTCTTCCTTCAGCCGAAAGCTTGCCACTTACCGAGGCCTCATCCAGCTTGGCTGTATCTGCTACTGAAATCCCACCTGCTCTTGCAGGTTCACAGGATTTATCCGATACTATCCCTTTGGATACTTCTACCCCTGCACATGGAGCTGGCCTCCTGCATCCATGTCGATTAAGGCCTTGCCAGGGCTAAAGCAGCAAAACTACCAAAACTGTGCCTGCTAAGACCCCTCTCACAGGCCCAGTTCTAGTACACAAATGCTTAGTCTAGCACAGGTTCTCATTTCTTTGATCCGGGGATCCCAACCACATCCAGACAGGGCCTCTCACCCTCCTCCAGAGAAGAGGACTAGAGTAGAGCCCCCTGAGCCAGTTTCTTCAGATGGCTCCTTTGATGAATCAGATAATTCAAACCCTCCAGAGGCCCCTTTTTCTCCTTATAAGGACTCTGATGCAGAAGAGTCCATTCCTTCTGCCTCTCCGCCTGAGGAATTTTCTTTTGGGAAAACCTTGCATGCTATGAGGGAACAATTTCAATGGCAGGGCCAGGATTTTTCAGACTCTAGGAAAAGACTTAGAACCTTTTTGCATTTGCCACAGCATAGGCCTTTAGCCATTCCTCCAGTACTTACTGTTGTGGATGATGCTTTTAATGATGCTTGTACTGCTCCTGATTCTTCCTCCGCCCCTGCTAAGCCCGATAGGTACTACAGGGTTCCGGACACACATTATCATTTGTATAAGGCCCCTTTTGCAGATCCCGAAACTATCTCCCAGGGACCCAAGGTATCAGGAATTTATGTTAGACCAGTTAACTAAAAAACTGTCCTCTGATGAACCATTAGACAAAAAATCTGTACAGGAAATGGTACATAACATTCAGCAGGTCAGTAATCATTCCTTAAAATGCGGCTATGATGCACTGGAGGCTTCCTTTAGATCAGCCATGACTGGCACAGTGATCAGAAGACATGCATGGTTAAAAGAACAGTCCTTACCAGACCATGTTAAATCAAAGCTCCTAGATGCTCCCATGGATAAGCTTAATTTGTTTGGCTCCCCTGCACAGCAGGTGCTGAAGAAGGTGGAAGAGAAAGCAAAATCTGTCCAGACAGTCAAGGATTTCTTGCAGGTCCAGCCTCCAAGGTTTAGCAGGAACTGGCCTTCCAAGAATTGGTCCTTTCCAGACACCTCCAGAGCTCCGAGAGGCAGGAATAGACGCTCAAGAGGCAGGGGTCAATCCAGAGGTGCCTACAGGGACGCCAGTGGCAGGCTAACAACCAGCGAGGTACAGCCACAGATCCAGCCACCACCACTTCCACAGGACAATCACAGTGACTTGGCTCTGGCACCGCCTACCAGGGAACAACTAGAGGCACCCTTAGGCGGGAAGCTAGCCTTATTTTCAGTAAACTGGCATTACATCACAGGAGACAAATGGATTTTACAGACAATAGACCAAGGTTACAGGTTTCACTTCCATACTCTACCAAGGAAGAGAGGAATGCCAAACCTACCTCCAAATCAGAAGACAGAAGCTCTAGAACAAATAACCCCCTTACTAAGGTTGACAGCTGTAGAAAAAGGGTACCATCTATGGAATAAGGGCAAGGATTTTATTCCAGACTCTTCCTGGTACCAAGAAAAGAAAACCAATGGAGGCCTATTCTAACCTGTCCGCTTTAAACACATACCTCATTGTTCCAAAATTCAAAATGCTGACCCTACAGCAGCTTCTTCCCATGCTGGGCAAGGAGTCTTGGCTGGTAACTCTAGATCTCAAGGAGGCATACCTGCACCCCATACGACCAAATTGCAGAAGATACCTCAGATTTCTTGCAGGATCAGAGCATTATCAATTCTCAGCATTGCCCTTTGGCTTATCTACTGCGCCCAGAGTATTCACGCAAATGCCTGGCATCAGTAATTGCTCATTGCAGGCTTCAGGAATTCAAATTTACCCTACCTGGACGACTGCCTGTTACAAGCGGACAACAAAACAAATTAACAAAAGATTTGCAAAGGTCATTCATCTACTACAAGCCCTGGGATACACAGTCAATATAAAAAGGTCAAGGCTGATACCATCCCAAAGGATAACCTTCTTGGGTGCAGATCTGGACACATCAAAACAAATGGCATTCCTGACCGTAGAAAAACAGGAGCAACTCCCTTCTACTTCATGGCATTAACAAAGCAGAACCAGCTAACAGCAAGAAAAGTCCTGCAAGCTCTCGGTTACATGGCATCCTGCATAATATTGATTCCACTTGCCAGACTACATATGAGAAAGTTACAGTGGTACCTAAGGAATTTATGGTCTCAGCACAAGCACAGCCTAGAAACCCAAATTCCAATAATTCCATGCCTGAAGCAAGAATTCCAATGGTGGGCTCAGGCCTGTCAATCAAACAAGGGACTGCCCTTCCACAACACTCAACCAAGCCAGACCATCACAACAGGCCTCAGACCTCGGTTGGGGGCACATGCTGGACAAGTGCATACAAGGCTTATGGACTCAAGACCAGCTGCACCTACACATAAATCAAAAGGAAATGCTGGCAGTAAAACTGGCAATTCAGGCATTCAGACCATTTCTTCAACAGGGTCAACTGCTGATAAGGACGGACAACACCACAGTTATGTGGTACATCAACAAACCGGGAGGCACACATTCGTACCCTCTATACCGGATGGCAATGGACCTCTGGAATGTGGCACTGAGCTTCAGCATTCACTTACAAGCAATTTTTGTGCCAGGAAAAGAAAATATACTAGCAGACATCCTAAGCAGAACTACCACGGATGCCCACGAATGGATGCTGCATCCGGACATCTTCAAAACCATTACAGGGAAATGGGGACTACCAGAAATAGACTTATTTGCATCCCCACACAATCACCAACTGAAAACATTCTGCACAAGGACGTACCACCCACTTGCTTGGAAAGTGGACTTCCTATCTTTCAGTTGGAAAAACCTGACAGCATATGCATTCCCACCTCTTCCTTTGATGCACAAGGTGCTATTGAAGATCAAAGAAGACCGTCCAAGGATCATCCTGATAGCTCCAGACTGGCCAAGGCAACATTGGTACCCATTACTGAGGAGTATGTCTCGGGAACAAATATGGCCTGCCCCTAGTTCCCTTGCTGTTAACACAGAACAACTTCAAAACCCTGCATCCAAACCTGAAAACACTGCAGCTGGCTGCCTGGAACATTGCATAAGACCAAATAACCCAGATTTATCTCAGAGTTAAAGACATTATCTTGGAGGCTCAGAGACCCTCAACAAGAAAAATTATTCAGCAAAATGGAAAAGATATCTCATTTGGAGTACTGCAAAGGAGAGAATGTGTCACTGGTAAACATAGCTAACATCCTGGAATACTTGGCAGAGCTCTTCCACAACGGCCTGTCCTATTCTTCCATTAAGATTCATGCATCAGCTATTTCAGCAGAATACAACTTGGATCCTCCAGTCTTCTCACATCCTCTGCTCAGGCAGTCTCTGAGAGGAATTAAAAATGTAAAACCACCTAGGAAGCCACCATTGCCAGCATGGGACTTGAACTTTGTGCGAGAAAAGTTGACACTCCCTCCTTTCGAACCAGCAGCAACAGCAGAATTACAATACTTATCATGGAAAACTGCTTTCCTGCTTGCAATCACTTCAGCAAGAAGGGTATCTGAGCTACAGGCATTAATGGCAGTACAGCCCTTCCTGATCTTCCATCAAGATAGAGTGTCCATGAGAACTAATCCTACGTTTATGCCAAAGGTGGTCTCCAGGGTATCTTTAAATCAAGCTATCCACCTGCCTACATTCTTCCCCAACCCACAGAACAGGGGAGAAAGACTGTTGCATACCTTGGAGGTACATAGGCAATTACGTTACTACCTGGGCAGGACCAAGAGCAATAGAAAAACTGACCAGCTACTGGTAGCATATGCAACAGGAATGGAAGGAAAAGCAATTTCAAAACAGACAATCTCTAAGTGGATAGGAAATTGCATTAGATTTTGTTACTCCTACCATTGGAAGAAAACTCCAGAAAACATCAGGCCTCACTCTACAAGGGCTACAGCCACTACCACAGCTTTTCTACGAGGAGTGGCTACCAAAGACATTTTAGAGGCTGCTACTTGGAGCTCCGTGCATACATTTGCCAAGCATTATAATTTACCTTTATACTCCAGATCCCGAGCAGGTTTTGCCACTGCTGTTTTGCAAGGGATCTTAACTACACCATAATCTTATTTCTCCTCCTCCCCCAGTTTGGCTATGGTATTCTACCCATTTGTAAGGACTGCAGATGCATCCTTGAAGGACATAGTACAGTTTTGTACCTACCATAAATGTAGATGTCCGATAGGCATGCATCTGCAGTCAGGATTACCCACCCTCCTTTCCCCTCTGTGGTACTCCTAGGGTATTTGCCCATCTTGTAGCTAGCTGGGGGAATCTATTATGGTGTATTTGTTTGCTCTCTACTCTTTGGAACCATTTGCATTTATCCAAATTTAGCCTTCCTAGAGGGCACCTGGCATCTGGGGCAAGAAACACTGAGGAAAATGGCGTCGGCTGATGCCTTTATACCCGAAGAACTGCCGCTATGACGTCGGGTGAAGGGCGACACCAGCCGAGGCCAGACCCAGACTTTGGAATTCGGCCGACCGAAGGGCTGCCTGACGACAGGACAACCCATTTGTAAGGACTGCAGATGCATGCCTATCGGACATCTACATTTATGGTAGGTACAAAACTGTACTTTACAGGCACTGGTTTGCACAGATTTTTGTATTTGTTTAATGCAAAATGTAAAACCTCAGGAAAAGGGTACATTGTGTTGTAATGCAGGATCACAAAGAAGTCACAAGTTTGTCTGAAGAAATAGACAAACCCAGTGCTGACACACACCCACACTTTTCCTCACAGGATCTGCCTGATGGTTCCTTTCCCTGTACTAGATTAGGATATTTATTCTATGGTCGCTGGAGTCAGGAATTCCTAGGTGAGGTGGTAGCCCTACGGCTTATTTGCCCAGGAATTTCCCATGAACTCATCCACTTGTGCCGAGAGTATGGTGGTAGAGAGAAGGTCAGAGTACATCCGTGGGCTGCTATTTAAACTCTGGTCACTTGCAACATAATCTGTGATTTAACCCTGCACACCATGGAGTTGGCAACTCTGGAGAAACTATATCAGAATTTGACTAATGGTTAAATTTTGTTGAGAAATATGATACTGATATGGAAGGCCAGGTAAACCTTCACTGACTGGAAAGCTTTGTATACCTGGTTAACTAGTTTTAACATTTTTGTGTTTTTGCTTTTTGTTGTATACTGAAGAAAGTAATAAATTTATCCAAAAAAAAACAAAAAAAAAAAAAGTAATGCAGTTGCCATTTTGCCATTTCAAGTCTGTTTAAGCATGTTGTGAAGAAATTAATGAATCACTGGGATTGATATTCCGATCTCATCAAGTGATTGTATCAGCCCAGCTGTGCAGTCTCATGTTAGAGTGCAGGTGAACATTTGGGAATTGTGTGAAGAACAGGCACATATATTTTGTTTTGGCCTGGTATATCAGGAGATATTTAATTAATGGTAAAGAACAGTAAGATAATACGTATTGCAAAAGCAACTTCAGAGTTACAGTGATTCTTAAAAACATTCAGAAATTTCAGAATTTCCATGAGTAAAGTTGTTTCAGATCTGTTGCAGTTGAGAAATGAACAGTATCTTGCTTTTTTACTTGCTGTTTTACACACACTGAGATTATCAGGCTCAAAGATTCTTCTTCTCAAACTAACGTAACTTGTTGAAGTCACTTTTGTCTTGACATGGAATCCCTGACATACTTTTAACAGATAATAGTCTGCAGTTTGGGTCAGTTTTTCATAGCTTTTCCACAGTAGTGGGAGTTTCAGCACATCCCATCTTTGGCAGGCGTACTGAATCATTTAGTTAAGTTGAGAGAGAGTTATTCAAACTGAAGAGAGTATTATGAGAAAATGTGTAGCCAGCTCAAAACAAAACACTTCTCGAACTTCTGAAATACAGGAATGCTCAAGCTCAAACCATTAGGACTCCCATCTTCACACCTGTTGATGGGGAAGAAAATGAAAACAAAGTTGCCAGAATTTTGTGATGTTCTTCATTTAAATCCTTATTGCAGTAGTCCATACTAGTGAGACTTGACTGCTAGGTGCCCCTGGATATCCAGCCCAACGTCTAGCGATCAGAATCCTTTCCCATTAGCTGCCAAGGCTCTAATACATGCAGAGGGTATGGCAGTATAAGAAGGGAGTCAGTCTACTTTATTTTAGAACTTCCTTACTACAGTTCACAAGTGCATGTGCCTGCTTTATTGTCCACGTTGCATTCGGTTCTACCATCTTCCGTGTAGTTAGCTGTCTTAAGAGCCTGGGATCACATAAGTACCCCATGGGGGAATCTTTTTTTTTTTTTGTGCTTATGTGGTTTGGCACAATTAATGTACCTTTTTTACCTGTGAAATTTTAAGGGGTAGTCTGTGTTCCATGTCCAAATAACCTTTGAGTGGAAGAGACTCCAGACAACATCCAGATTATTTTCCTTCTCTGCTTACTTCCCCCTCAGAAAGGAAAAGAGAAGGTGGAAAGAACAGTGGAGATGCGTTGCAGGCACTTAGTGGTCCAGATCAGTCTGAGGTTGTCCAGCACCCCCCACTCTGATACACACCAGTCAGACCGTTTCACCTCAGGAGTCCACTGGCAGAGTCCCTCTGGAGGCCATTATGGCTGGAGAAGCAGGAACATCCATTCAGTCTGATCTTGTATTGGAGTCTTCCCCAGGTACTTAACTCTGGGCACGTGCTGAGGAGGCCTTATGTAGTCAAATCTAAGAGGGAAAGCGAAATCTTAACCATTTTAGTCAGGGAAGATTTCAAAGAATTAATGCAGAAGGCAGACCTTCCAGAGTGGACTCCACAGTGGGGGGGGGGGGCAGAAAAGTAGGCATATTTCTCCCAGCATCACCTCCTGACAGAGATCTTCTAAACAAGCAACAGTGGATCTGTTATTTTTCATCTTTCTTACGATGTTTCCCATAAACAATGGTTCAGCCTAGTCAAAAGTGCTTCAGCCTTCAGTTTTATGAATCCCCTCTTCCTGGAAGGTTGAAGATTGACAGGATAGTGACTGGGAAGAGCTAGATTGATTCTGTCAGATATCCTCCCTCCTGGGTTGTGATTTTAACATGGAGCACATTTTCCACTGATTCCCTTTAAGAGATCTTGTTTGAACAAAGTCTTACCAGAATGAAGAACTTCTTCAACTGGGAAAGTAGAGAAGCATCTGAGGTCCCAAAAAGGATAATTTGCTTTACTGGGCCTGGGTGCTCTTAAACCAGTGTCCATTCTCATATTATAGGAGTCTTAGAAGATCCCACCTTGGAAGCCTCTCAGGAAAGCGATTGTCAGACTCCCTGCATCTGAGTAACCAGAGAGGTTCTGTAGTTTGCAAGACTCTCAAAAATACCTCTACAAGAATCTAGGAGCAAGTGGAGACATTGAAGGACCCATACAAATGAGTCCAAGCGGTTTCCTGCTTCAGACCCTTTTCCAAGAGACAAAGGAGTGCTGGGTCATGGATGGGATTTGAGAAGATCTATACATCTGCTACTCTAGATTTCAGAACTGTTGAATGCCAGCTACATATGTTCAGGTTCCATATGAGTCTTCTGGATCACCAGGTAGAGAAAATTGGGAAGTTATCTAATGCTTATCTGAAGGCAAATTTGCTAAAGCTCATCCAGACTGCTAGTCAGACAGTTCAGGTGTAGTTATGATGCTATTGATGCTGCTGCATCCATGACTAAAGGAGTGCTTTGATCAGAAGACATGCTTGGCTAAGGCTTGACCCTACCAAAAGATGCCAAGGGCACAGTACTTTAATTCCTCCCCTCACCAAAGACCTGTTATGTGGGAATCTTGCTTATGGAATCATCAAAAGAATTGTGGAAAGGAGGAAAGTTGTGCAAAGCAGCAAACAGCTGTGCCACCTACACATGCTACATTAAGATAGAAATTACCCTTCAGTGTTTGGCCCTTATTATTGTACTGAGGGAGAGGATAAGCAAGGCGAGGGGAAAGAAACGTCAGTTTAAGGAAATATGTCTGGGGATAATAAAGGGAAATGTGGGAAGTGGCAGGGCCCTGCTTCCAGCAGGGAGAAGCCATGATTGTGCAACTTCCCTTCCAGCCAGCCCATCCCTCTCATATTCCTACCCCCTCCCCTCACCCATTCAAACAAATGGCAGGTAGTGTCTTTGTGTCTCTCGTTTTGAGGGTCTGTAACAAAATAATTTGGAGTCTCCTAAATCCTCAGGGAGGGGATGCAAACTACAATGGCAGAACATTGCATATATTGGGAATCTGATGATCAAGGAAGACTAAGTACATCCAGTCTTTACAGACCTTCTACAACAGGCAGCCCCAGAGACATGTCTCTTCAAGAGAAAATAACAGGGCTTTATTCCAGAATTTGTCTTGTCCCAAGTAAACCAAGGCTTTGACCTTATATTGTAATCAAGACGGAAACAAGCCTGGCAATGAAAAAGGGCATATACAAAAGAGAATACAAAGCAAAACATAAGGAGAAGCCTGGGGGCACTCAGGGGTCCCCCTGGGCTGTGATTCCCAGGGGAATCGGCCATGACTCAAGTTGGCTTCCCCTTCTCCTTTCACCATGCTCATCCCAACTGTCCCTCTTCCTTCAGAGCGAGTTGCGGGTTTCTTATCCTTCTCTGCAAATGGTTGGAAGAGGAATCACTCAGGATCAGTAGGTCCTAAACGTCCTTCAGAAAGGTTGCAGATTGCAATTCCAAGGTGCAGAGGCTTTCCTCCAATCCCCAAGAAATCAGATAGAGCTCATCCTTGAAGTTTGATCAGTCTTAAAAGAAGTTGTAGTCGGGGGCTGTAAAGGATTTCCTAGTTGTACAGGAATGATGTGATTCTATTCATGGCAGTTTCTAGTCCTAAGAAAAAAATGTACATGGAAACCCATTCTATGCCTATCCTATCTAAATAATTTGGAATTGCATCCCACTCCAGTTAAAGCAAGTCATATCCCAGCACCTTTTCAAATCTAAACTGAAAGTCCGTCTAATTAAGTATTAGCTCTGCCACTGCTCCACTGCTGTTGATTCTTTCCTCCTGAAATCCACTAAACTCCCAGTCCTGTCCGTTCTATAAGGTTCCACCCCTTACTTTACCCACTGTTGCCTCTGTCAACCTTGTCACCTCCCATTCTTCTTTCTTCAAACATCACTCTAACTCTGTACTCCTCTTCCTCGCTGTGAATGATTTCCTTTTAGAGGTAGCACCGTTTATGCTGTCACTCTCATTTCCCATAATATATCAACTAATCTAGCCCTCTTAAAAAAAAAAAAAAAAAAAAAACACACCATGTGTTGTTTCAAACACTTTGTTATACTACTGATTATAAAATGTGTGTTGTAACTATTGTATTAAGTAGAGATATTCCATGCTGTTATCTAGCTAAATACCCATAATCATATAACTTCCTTTTATTAAAAAAAAAAAGTTTCTCAGACTGTACTCCCGATTATGTATTGTTTTGGAATTTTTATGCAAATATTTTTGTAAAATATTTGTGATGTTAAGTTGTCAATCTCGCCTTCATTCTTGCTGGATGGGTTCGGAGCCGATCCTTGGCTCTGACTCGGCACTTGCTAAGCTCGAGAGCTAATTTTACCAGCTCGAGGCAAACCTATATCCCATGATGCAAGTCGGAGATTACTCAGATCTCGTTTGCCGCTTTGCTAACGAGGTGCCTTCTTTTACCAGCTCCAGGTAAGTGAACTTTTTAGAGACTTTTCGTCTACCCCCTTTAACTTTATATATATAAATATTATATTTTGTTAATTATCGACTTACTTTAACCCTATTCCCGTCAGTGTTCCCTTCTTTTTGAGTAAATATTCCCTTGTCCCTAGTTAGGCCTTCCCCTCCCTAAATTTTTTCCTGTCAGGGATTTTTTGTGGGTGACTGTGTGTTATCCCTGTTTAATTTAATTTAATTTAATTTGTTGGACTGAGTGTTTTTGTGTGTGTGTGTGTTACTGGTGTTTCATCGACACAGTTATGTCGAAGGACACTAAGGTCTCAGGCTTCAAGAAGTGTGACTCGTGCTGTCAGAAGATGTCTCTGACAGACGGTCACACTTCTTGTGTTTATTGCCTGGGACCTTCGCACCTGCAGGACTCTTGTGCTATCTGTCATGCTTTCAGCCCAAGAGTCCTGCAGGAACGAAAAAATAAGCTCATATTAAGGGGCTTATTAAAGCCCGAGAGCTCCCCGACTAAGTCAGCGCCGGGGAAGCCCTCGAAACCTGTTAAGCCTTCGGCTCAGGCTTCCAAGCCGTCGGCTTCAGGTTCTTCCTCACCAGGCTCGAGATGCCTCGCCGGGCTGATTCTTTCCATATATCCTCAGTAGTGAAACCATCCGGCCCGATACTGTCAAGTCCAGACGCTCAGTGTCGGCTCCGGCTGGAGCCGACGTATCTTCGGCTCCGATGGCTCCATTGATCTCAAAAAAGAGATCTCGATCCCCTTCAGTGGAATCTATTCATTCGGCTCCGAGATCACCCTTGCTCTGTAAGCGGAGCCATCGGAGCCAATCTTCTCGGTCATCCAGGCTATCTGATCACGACCTTGAGAGTGGTGAGTAGACTATTAATGTCTCAGGCATTGGCCCAAATACTCCATAGCCCATCTCAACAGACGGTAGCTATATCACATCCACCGAACATTCCTCCTTCGACTCTCTTACAGAGCTCAGAGCGGGAGCTCCTCGGAACCGGTACCGTTGTGACTTCGGAGCCAATACCACCCCTTTCGGCTCCATCGTCCTCGGCTCCGATTTCCTCTTTGAGACCTTCATTGGAGGGATCCGGGCGTCTAGTCTCGCTCGTCGGCTCCGAGGGGGCGAGTGGCATCGGACCCTTGTCCGACCCCATTCTCCCTCTCGGAGCTTCGGCGTTGGTGAACTCGGCCCCGACATCTGCCTCGGAACCTTCCCTCTCGGTGAGGCCTGGGGTTCCTATCTCTTCGGAGCGGGAACTTTCTGGTCTCTCTGACGGAGGAGCCTTCGAGGTGATGAGGAGTGTACTAGCCCCTGGGCTTAGTCAACGGACAGTTCCATCAGCTTCTCCCACTACAGTGCCTGCTGACGTCTGTTCCCACTCTCTTGCTCCCGGACCCAGAGATCCAACACCTCAGGTTTCCCCATTGGGAATATCTTCCTCTTCCGAGGCTTCTCCTGATCCGTCAGGAGAACCCCCCCGTAAGAGGACATGTAAGAGGAAACATTTAGACTCCTCTGCGTCTACTACATCAGATACTGACTTGGATGAGTCGGAGGGATCCCCAAGGTCCTCCTCTGAGGATGTCTCATTTTCAGACATCCTTGAAATCCTTAAACAGAGGGGGAACTGGCCCTCCCTTAATCCCTCCGAGGACGAGTCAGTATACCTGGAGGCGTTCGGATCTCAACCCTCCACCTCCTGGGTGTCTCCGCCTTTCGACCCTCTCATGGAGGTAGTGGCTCGGAAGGCGTGGATAGCTCCAGATTCGGTGGAACCTATCCCCAGGAGACCTTCAAAATTTATTACTGCCCCACAAGATAGACAGTATTTAACAAAGGGTGTCCCAGTTGATGCCATGGTGGTGGCTGGTGCCACCAAGAAGGAATTAGCTGATCCTTCAGTACCTGTCCATCCTCCTAATAAGGATTCTAGGACTATGGACAGGTACGGTAAGCGGAATTTTTCTTCAGCGACTTTTGCCATGAGATCGCTGAACTACTTATGCCACTTCACCCGCCTTCAAAGAGATGTTCTTAAAGAGTTGGGAGAAGTTTTACAGGATCCGTCAGCTGCTGGGTCTCGGGATAAGATTAGCTCACAGCTAGGAATCCTTAACTCCATTGCTAACTCCTCCATGCGGCTCATTTCTTATGCAGCTGATGGAGCGAGTAGGGCCGCAGGCACAGGAGTGGCTTTAAGGCGTCAGTCCTGGATGCGGCTTTGTAATTTTGCAGACCCCTTCAAGGCGTCTTTCACAAACTCCCCCTTTGATGGCTCGACCTTGTTCGGTCCTCAAGTGAAAGACACTTTGACTAGAACAAGATGGCAAGACTCTTTCTGCCGTAGGAGTCCGTTTCTCCACCCCTTCTAGACCTTACCCCAAAGGACAGAAGGGAGGGAAAATGTGGTTCCGCAAATCTCAAGGAGTCACGCCTGACGCACGAAGTCAGTTTACCCCCAGAGGCTGAGGGGGTAACAATAATAGACACCGCCCTAGGGGCAGAGGAGGTCCACAGAATCAGGGTAGCAGAGAGCCTTTTTCTGACAAACCCTTCCAGCATCCCTGAGATGTTGCCCGATTGTCCGCCTTCAGAGGCAGTCGGGGGAAAATTATCGCTGTACCCAATAGCCTGGCTTTCCCTTTCTCAAGACAAATGGGTACAGTCAATTATATCCAAGGGTTACAAAATTCCCTTTATTCAAACCCCAATTCAACAAAAGGGAATCCTTCTAGACGTTCCACTTGGTCTAAGGGAACTAGTAGTACTAGAAATATCAAAACTGCTAGTAAAAAGAGCCATCCAGCCAGTCCCAGCGGACCAAATAGGATCCGGAATCTACTCAAGGTTCTTTTTAGTTCCAAAAAAGACAGGGGACTGGAGACCAATATTAGATCTAAGCAAACTCAACAAGTTTGTAAAGAAATCAAGATTCCGGATGGTCACGCTTCAGTCCATTCTGCCCTTTCTGGGCAAGGACAATTGGATGTGCTCGATAGATCTTCAGGATGCGTACTATCACATAAAAATTCACAGACGCTCCAGAAGATTTCTCCGCTTTCAGCTGGGGACCAATCGCTTCCAATTCAGAGCCCTGCCCTTTGGACTCACTACAGCCCCCAGAGTGTTCACCAAATGCATGGCAGTGGTTACGGCTCACCTGAGATGTCAAGGATTCCAGGTGTTTCCGTATCTAGACGACTGGCTCCTCACTGCCACCACCAGGCATCAGCTTCTCCAAGCCAGAAATTACACCATTCACACTTTCAGAGGGCTAGGAATTTCTATAAATTTCAAAAAATCTGCCTTGTCGCCTTGTCAATATATTACTTTTAAAGGTGCAAGATTGGACACCATACAACTTTCAGCAAGGTTGACAGACCAAAGAATCTTGGACATTCAAAGACACGTCCAAGTGATTCTATTCAGCAACAAAATTCAGGCCAGATTTGCTCTGAAAGTACTGGGTCTTATGGCGGCCGCCATAACACTTCTTCCCCTCGCCCGCTTTTACATGCGGCTTCTACAATGGATGCTATTCACCCAATGGTCTTTTCAACAACTTCCCATGCGTCACGAGATCATAGTAACTCCAACTTGCAAAAGACATCTGACTTGGTGGATATCCCCTCAAATCCATCAAGGCAGACCATTTGTTCCTCTTGCCCCGGTTGCCACGGTTACATCGGACGCCTACCTGATCGGGTGGGGGGGGGCATTATCAGGGCAGAATGGTCCATGGCACTTGGCAACCTTTCGAGTACCATCTGCACATAAATGTTCTGGAGATGAGAGCAGTGCTTTTAACGTTGCAAGCCCTCAACGACTCTCTTTCCCTGGGAACTATTGCAGTCCAAATGGACAATATGTCCGTAGTGTGGTATATAAACAAACAGGGAGGAACCAAGTCCTATCCACTGTGTCGAGAGGCTCTCAGACTTTGGCAATGGGCAATCTCCTCTCACCGGTTTCTGATAGCAACGCACATCCCCGGGAAATCCAACATCATAGCGGACAGATTGAGCAGAGCTATTCTCATGCCTCACGAGTGGTCTCTCAAACAGTCAGTGACAGAAGAGATTTATCAGAAGTGGGGCCTTCCTTGCTGCGACCTTTTCGCTACACCTCAAAACAGCAAATGCCCAGACTTCTTCTCTCTCTTCCCCCTTCCAGGCCATCCCCCCAGAGACACTCTAACCCAAGATTGGCCCCGGGGACTTCTTTATGCTTTTCCTCCTTTTCCGCTGATACCTCAGCTAATTCAGAAAGCAACCGCCTTCAGAGCCAAGTTGATTCTCATTGCCCCTTATTAGCCTCGACAGATATGGTTTCCGTTCCTACATCATTACCTCTTGGTACAGCCATGGCATCTGGACCCGGTTCCAGATCTTCTGACCCACCAGTCGGGTCAACTGCACCAATCCATACCTTCTCTCAACCTCACTGCTTGGTTGCTCCACTTCCATCCTTAGCCAGGCTTCCTATGATTTCTAATCCTGTATGGGATATCATAGTAGCTTCCCTAAAATCTTCTACCAGAAAGATCTACACTAGTAAATGGCGACGTTTCTCCTTCTGGGCAAAAGCTAGGAACATAGACCCCTATACTGCTCCAATTCATTCGGTATTGGACTTCCTAGCTGACATTTTTAATTCAGGATCCTCTTCTTCCACAGTGAAAGTTCAACTGGCAGCCATTTCAAATTTTCATATAGGCTTTTTAGACCACAACATTATGTCACATAAACTTTGCAAGGCATTCCTTCGAGGTATCTTTTTATTGAAACCTCCAATTAGAGACCCCCCACCACAGTGGGATCTAAATTTAATTTTAACATCCTTGATTCTTCCCCCGTTCGAACCTGCAGCTGCCTGTTCTTTGAAATTGCTTTCTTGGAAGACACTTTTTCTAGTTGCCATTACATCTGCCAGGAGAGTATCTGAGCTTCATGCTCTCTGTTCGCCCTCCCTATCTAATATTCCACAAAGATAGGGTATCCCTAAGAACTAATCCGTCTTTCTTACCAAAGGTGGTATCCACAGACTAACCTAAATCAGTCCATTGATCTTCCAGTATTTTTCCCGAATTATTCTGATAGAGCTGAACAAAAGTTACATTATCTCGATGTTCACCGCCAGCTCAGATATTATCTGGATAAGACAAAAATTTTTAGGAAATCTGATCAACTTTTTCTATCCTATGCAGAGGACAGGAAAGGCCTTCCAGTTTCTAAGGTGACTTTATCTAGGTGGCTGTCTTCCGTGATCACTTACATTTATCAGCTCAGAGGCAAAGAGTTGGTCTCTAACCCAAAAGCCCATTCTACCAGAGCTCTAGCTACATCTACAGCTTTTCAAGCTAGACTTCCAATAGACACTATTTGTGCAGCAGCCACATGGGCCTCTCCTCATACCTTTGTTTCACATTGCAAGTTAGATTTGGTCTCCAGAGACGGTGCAAATTTTGGTTCCACCATTCTCAAGAGTCTGTTCCATTGAGCCACCCAGGATAGAGGTGCTAGGGACGCGGTCCCATCCAGCAAGAATGAAGGCGAGATTGACAACTTAACATTTAGAAGTTATGTACCTACCATAACGTTCCATGTTAGTTGTCTTCTCTCGCCTTCTTTCTTGCGTCCCGCCCTCCATCCCCCTAGCCTGGTCAGACCAGAAAAATTATACATCTTCTATTAAGAGGTTATTACCTTTTTTCTAGCTGTTCAACTCCTAGTGTCACTAGATTATGTTGATCCTTTCTAGAGGGTTATGATGTTATTTAGTATCCTTATTTCTTCCTCCTCATAAGTTGGAAGAAAATACTGCTATTTTTTTAGCTACCAAACGAGATCTGAGTAATCTCCGCCTTGCATCATGGGATATAGGGTTGCCTCGAGCTGGTAAAATTAGCTCTCGAGCTTAGCAAGTGCCGAGTCGGAGCCGAGGATCGGCACCGAACCCATCCAGCAAGAAAGAAGGCGAGAGAAGACAACTAACATTTAACGTTATGGTAGGTACATAACTTCTAATTTTTTCTCCCTGGGCCTCCACTGAAAATATGTCCTGTGCATTTAGATTCTCCATGTAAAACAAAAGCAATATAAAAATAAGTTTATCATTAATCAGACCAAAAAGCTTTACAAAGGCAACTATACTGTCCTAGGTGAAGTTATAAATGCATTCCAAGCCCTTCCACAAGCTGAAAGTGGCTGTACCAGATAAAAACAAAGCCTGAGCCCCAAGTAAAATCAAGCTGCCATGGTAGACTTCCAGCATCAACAAACTCTACAATAAACACAAAAAGTTTCTGACCCAACAATGGAAAAGCACCCTCCTCAACCATAACAGGCAAGTAAAACAACTTGTCAAATTCTCCAAGAATTTCTTTGAGAGAACCTAGCAAGTACTGCCAAGGGTAACCATAAGGTCTTTTATAGCTATGCACGAAACCTAAAGGGTAGGACCCAAGCATGTGCAAAACTGGTGGCCAACGGTATCACACACGCTGACCCCACAGAGATAGTGAACCTGCTAGCGGATAGGTTTGGTGAAAATTTCACTCCATATTCCCTCCTAACTTACAACAAACCCTCCACCAACCCCCCCCCCCTGCAACACACACACACACCTTACCTATCTGAAGATCAGGTCGTCAAAGTCCTGTCCAAGGCAAAGAACATGGGCTCTATGGGACCAGTTGACATCCTGGGGTGTCTTCTAAACAGGCGAAAACATGAACTAACATCACCGCTACATACCCTTTTCAATCATAGCTTAACCACAGGCTTTGTTAATGCGGAATGGAAAACCGCTACAGTTGTTCCCCTCCACAAAGGTGGCCTAGCAACAAACCCAATCCATACGCCTGACCGGCCTCATCTGTAAGGCCATGAAGTGCATCGTTATGGACCTCATAAATAAAGATGTAGGTGACCTCCAAACCCTGGATCCTACCGAATGTGGCTTTGTGAAGGTCAGATCCCACCTGTTAAATCTGGTGGATTTCTTTGAAAGTGTGACCAAGGCCATTGATGAGGGCAAATCTGTGCACATAGCATACCTCAACTTGGCAGAGGCTTTTGACTCAATCCCACATTCAGGCATTACCATGAATGCAGACTGAATGTGTAGACTCCGTTGTAAGATGGGTTGCCAACTAGCTCACAAACTGGACACAGACTATCAAAGTGGGTGACTCAACATCAACCAGCAGACTTTGTTACCAGTGGGGTGCCACAAGGGTCAGTGCTGGGCCCCCTACTGTTTGGTATATATTTCTCAGAAGTTCAGGTCAAAAGTAAAGGGATGTGGCTGACCGAGTTTGCTGACGACTGCAAACTTTGTGCAATCATTGAAACCCCAAATGATGTCAGTGTACCCCAGGATGGTCTCACACAGACAGTCACTGGTGTATTGGTCACAATCTCAAACTGAATGCATAGAAATGCCTCATCATTCCCTTCAGCACAGAATGTCCCTTCACATTATCAAATCAGTAACAATACCCTGAGTACCTATGAAGTGGTAAGGGACCTGGGATCACAGGTTGACCGCGACCTTAACTTCATCCATTACATGTCATTGTAAGGAAAACTTTCCATGTAGCTCACGTGATTAGTAAAGGCATCGCCTTGAGAGCAAATGTTATAACCCCTTATACTCGGCACTTAGGCAGTCCATAATTGAGTATAACGCCCCATTTGGTATGTACTGTACTAAGCACCTACAGCACGTAGAAACCTCAGAGGTTTCTAACAAAGATCTTCTAAGGCCTTCAGCATGTGCCTTACACGGACCAACTAAAATATCTGTCACTATACTCCATATCGTATAGACTTCTTGGGAGAGACTTATGCTTGGCCTATTGAGCAACCCAAGACCCAAACCCAATGAACTTGCTGCATCTCCGAAAATCAAATGGATCTAGGGCTACCTATTCCAGGGACTTAAATATAGACTGCTACTTAAATAAGACATGCTGGAGGGGGCAGATTATTTCCCAGTAACTGCCACGTCTTTGGAACAGGCTACCAATTCATGTGAAACAGAGCACATTTATGAAACTCTTCAACAGGAACCTGGATGAGTGGATGGGGCATGGTAAATTCTTATCGGGGATAGCACCCACAACCCTCCTGAACATGGGCAGTCATCATTAAACACAGTCTTGGGTACAGACTAGTACCTCTGCGGTATTACATTGGTTTGAAACGGTTACTCTTACAAGACAAACTGTCCCCAATGCTTTGTATTTTGCAGTTCAAAGAGCATCCAAACCTATCCCTTTGTGGACATCTACCTCATCCTAACAGTCAAAACAGACCCAAATGTAGTGAAAGTTTTGAAACATGAGGAGAAACAGACCCAAATGTAGTGAAAGTTTTGAAACATGAAGAGAATAAATCTAAGATGAATTCCCTGCTTAGTCTACCAGAAGCATATTGGCGTCAAGCAGGACTGGAAATCAAACCAGAAGTAGATTAAAAAAAAAAACAGGCAACAACTGAATCTGCCAAAAAACAAAAAGAAAATAAGGTGAAGGATCAGATGAGAAGGCAAGAAGTGTGGAAAATGCATGAATATAGTACCAAGTATAGAAAACTTCTGGAAGAATCTCATGTTGATCTGGTTCGAACGCAGGAATGGTTAAGGAGAGGTGAATTCAAACCAAGAGATGAAAGGTTAATATTGGCGGCACAAGATAGTGGGCTTACATACACGTTGGTTTACAAAGTCCATTGAACATGTGGGAGAAACTGGCAGATGTAGGTTTTGTAAAACAGAATTGGAAACAGTCGCACACCTCATTGCTGGTTGTGACAAACTAATGGCAGAAGAACAGTATACTGAAAGGCGTAATAATTTGGCAAGACTGTTGCAGTGGGGACTGTGCAAACATTATGGTACTGTAGTGGCTGAAAAGCACTGGAAACATGAGCCACAAAGCATCATAGAAAATGATGATGCCAACATCACATGGGATCATCCAATACCAACAGTTCAAAAGATGGATGCTAGAAAACTGGATATAGTAGTCCATGAAAAGAAGACCAAAGTAGCATTGATCATTGAAATCGCCACACCCAGTGACTACAGTGTCTTGCGTACAGAGAGGCACAAAGTCATCAGGATTTGCAGTCATAATTGGAAGAAAGATACCCAGACAGTTCCAATAGTAGTAGGAGCAACAGGTCTTGTAAAAAATCCCTCTGAGCTACACGCTCTAGGGACCTAACCCTTGTCACCACATTAAACAGAACATGCCGGAGGGATAGATTCCTGTCCCAGAGACTTCCCATAAACTGGAATATGAACTACCTATCTATATCAAACAAAGCTCCTCATTAGCACTCTTCAAGAAAAATCTTGATGATTGGATGAGAAATAGGAAATTCACCCCGGGGATCACCTCTGTGGCTCTGCTCGACAGTGGCACAGGAAAATAGTTTTCTTGGGTGGCAAAAGCCAGGGTACCTTTTTGGCTGGGCTTGTATAGGCCCCAGGGTTGATAGCCTAGTACCTACCTATGAAGAATCTACAATATAATTTATATATGTTACAAATACATGTAACTGTACGAATTCCAGGAGGAGTCATTAGTGGGTATATTGCAGGTGCAGCTTGGAGCACTTCTGGCTGACATCAAAGATTGAAACAATACTAATTTCATGAACTTTTATCATACTTTGACGTAGGAATGGGGTACATTCATGTCATGGTATTAGAAACCCAAAAGATTTGGAGAAATTAAAAAAGTCAAAAAAAGTGTTTTCAAATGTCCTTGTATTCCAGTGTTGCAGTATTACACGTGGGTTTACTCCTCTTGCTTCGCACATGTTTGCACAGTATGCAAAAGTTTTCAGTCCCTGTATGGTGCATGGGATGTCTGACATGGCTCAAGGAACATGGGCCATAAAAGTGACGTCTGCACGCACCATCCCTCAGAACTTATCAGCCACCAGTCGTACGCCAGGTGTTCCTGCTCGCACTGTTGTCTGATTTGAGAAATCAGATAAGTACCCCATTGAAGAACCTTTCAGTCCTTTTCTTTCATTTAATACCTGTTCATGTCATCCAGAAAGGGCAAGTGTAAGTGTGGCCAGTAAATTCCTCACAAGGACACGCATGACCAGTGTCTCTTCTGCTTGGGACGGTCGCACAACTGTTAGGTCTATTCTATTTGTTAGGCGTTTGTGCCCAAAACCCTGCTTAGTCATTTGCATGCTCTCAACTTATACCTAGAAAATCAGTGGTTAAAACAGAGTGCGTTAGGGATGGAGGCCTCATTCGACGTACCTTCAGAACTGCCAAAAAAGAAGGCCAGGACCATGCAGCCTACCACTACCACTGCCCCTCTGTCGCCTGACCCTCAGCCTGTGGCTGTCGACCTGGTAGAGATATCTGGTTCCACCACATTGGATATTGCGGGTACCTCCACGGAAGTCGCACAATCCTGCGTGAAGGGCACATCCATAGAGGCTTTACCAATGTCTGTCTCCATTGGGGGGGGGGGGGGCAGCGATTTAAGTAGGTCCAGCGGATCCCTCTGATCCTTTACAATCTATAGATTCTAGGTCTTTCCCTCTTCAGACGCCAGCTAGGCCCCTTAAAAAGAAAGAAGAAAAAAAAAATCAACTTCTTTCCCTTCTGAAAGCATGCCTCGTGGCAGTGGTTCCCACCTCTGCAGGGAGTGCTAACATTCCTCCTCCACTGTTGAGCCCTAGGCCTCAAACCTCTGACCCTACTGTGAGAGAAGAGGAAGACCTGTCTGATTCTTCCTATGAAGAATCTCTCTCTTACACATCCCAGATCTCTTTTCCCTTGTGGTATGGTTCTCCGGAGGAAGAATTTGTCGATCTGGACCCCTCTTGGGGGTCTGACTTTTGAGGAAAACATCTCCAAGATTAAAGACCATTTCAGGAGGGAATCCCCTGAAATGACTGAGGTCCAAAAAATGTATTATGACTTCATTCAGATGGATTCCCCAAACCCATCTGCTGTACCCCCAATCTTGCCTGCCTTCCTGGATGCCTTTTCCTCAGCATCCTTAAATCCAGACTCTCAACCTCCTGCTCCACTCAGACCTGACAGACTTTATAACATCCCTGATACTGCAAAGTACCTCCTTAAGTGCCCACCTCCAGACCCAGCCACTATTTCCGTATGTACAGACAAGACTTCTAAGCTATTACCCATAATCACCATACTCCCTGCTGACAAAGAGAGCAAAACCATGGAACGTCTGGGCAAGAAAATCTGCACCTCTGCTACCTTGTCTTTTAGGGCCACAAATTACCAGACACACATGGCTAAGTATGCCCTATCCCTCCTGGAAAAAGCCACCAAGGAGCTGGGTGATACTCCAGTCTGTGCTGCCAAAGCTTCACTCTCCTGTCTTCGGGCCCTTCCTTCCCA
The DNA here is from genome assembly GCF_019279795.1 of Protopterus annectens. Taxonomy (NCBI): domain Eukaryota; kingdom Metazoa; phylum Chordata; order Ceratodontiformes; family Protopteridae; genus Protopterus; species Protopterus annectens. The sequence continues at coordinate 1,008,695,146 of NC_056734.1, read as the reverse complement.
GGTTACCAGGCACTCTTAAAGTGCAGTTATGATGCTGCAGAAGCCTCAGCAAGGTCAGCAGCATCAGCCTTCTACATTAAGGAGATATTCCTGGTTACGTTTACAACCCCTCCCTGATGACTTTAAGGCTAAGCTTCTTGATGCCCCCCTAGACAACACAGCCTTGTTTGGGGCTAAAGTAGCTGATCTTTTTAAGTCACTTTAGCAAAAAGGGAAAGAAATGCAGGACCTTAAACATATGCTTGTTTCCCCAATACCAAAGTTTCATAGAAACTATCCAACACAAACTCAGTTCATAAGAAAGCAGTCCCAACCTGCTGCTCCCGCAAGGCCTAGAAAGTCTAATAGAAAGCAGCCTTCTCCAGCTAGAGCTTCACCCTCCTCTACCCAGAGGCTGCCCTTTCAAAGTAGTTCTGGTAGTATTTGACTACCTGCCAACTTTGACCCCTCCACCCCCTCCCTCTCTACCTCTGTCAGTCTGTCTCTCTCATTGCCTCCCTGTGTGGGCACGCATCAGATCAGACAAATGGGTCCTATCAGTCATTCAGAATGGTTACTTCAAATCCTGGCTCACCCCCCCCCACCCCCCAAATGAAAGGTCATCCCACAGCCCCCTTCACAACAAATGCACCTCCTGCAACCTGTTTTGCAAGATCTGCTTGCTTAGGGCACCATTGAACCAGTGCCTACAGTCGGAAAGGGAAGAGGATGTCCTTCAAGAATGCAACTGCAGTCCTGACATATGGGTTGTCCTGCCTCAGGCAGCCCTTCGGTCGGCCAGATTCCAAAGTCTGGGTCCGGCGTCAGCCGATGTCGCCTCCTCCCCGATGTCACAGTGGCTGGAGTATAAAGGCATCAGCCGACGCCATCTTCAGTCTTTCTTGCCGTGTGGTGCCCGAAGCAGAAGCAGTTCGCAATTGCCGGTCGGTCAGCTCCTGTGCTTTCAGTTACCGAAGTCATCTAAAAGCTAAGTACCCCGTTGGGGAACATTTTTTCTTGCCTCAGCCGATGTCAGAACAAATTGAGAAAGTTAATAATTGTTTGTCTTGTGGTAAACAAATACCTCATAAGGACTTTCATTCTTACTGCCTCCCTTGCCTGGGTCCAGACCACGACGTCTCGGCCTGTGCCGCCTGTGCTTGCTTTAATAAGCGCACTCTGAGGCACCGGGCAGAGTTTGCCGAAGACTTTTTTGGCGAATCTTACGCTTACAACATGCCATCGGAACAACCGACAGCACAAACTACCAAAAAACGAAAGGACCGGGACCGACATCCTCGGCCCGCGTCTTCCACCGATATAACGCCCAAGCCCTCCGCGAGTGCTTTGGTCCCTTCGGAAGCGGTAATTCAACCGCTCCAGGCCGACGACACCGCGTTAACTCATCCCTCGGTCTCGGAAGCTACTCCGGTGCCGGTTGTTGATTTTCCTCCGGAAACCGAAGTTCTGGATCTACCCGACACCATTCCAGTGGACAAGGTTACCCCTGCACGTGGGGCAGCTAGGCCTCCTGTATCCATGTCAATCAAGGCCTTTGCACGTGCTAAGGCCGCCAGCCAGGCCAAGGCCCATCCCAAGCCTGCTTCTCAGGCTCCTTCTTCTGACAAACAAATCATGTCTCTGGCTGCAGATCTTATTTCTCTTATTAGGGGGTCTCAGCCTCACCCAGACAGAGGTTCTCAGCCGCCTGCAGAAAAAAGGCCTAGAACTGAGCAGGCAGACAACCTCTCTTCAGATGAAGCCTCTGGGGATTCAGAGCATTCAGAAACTCAAGAAGAAACCTTCCAGACCTATGAGGACTCTGATGCTGAGGAATCTATTCCCTCTGCCTCCCCTCCAGAGGATTTTTCTTTCGGTGAAGTCCTCCACTCCATGAGGGAGCATTTTAAGTGGCAGGGTCAGGAATTTTCTGATTCCAGGAAAAGGCTACCTACCTTCCTTAAGTTACCCCAGCACAGACCTTTAGCTATTCCGCCAGTTTTGGATGTCCTGGATGATGTTTTCTCCGACTTCAGTGCTTCCCCTGATTCACTCCCTCCTGCTCCTGTCAAGCCAGACCGTTATTATAGGGTCCCTGACACTCACAAGCATCTCTTTAAGGCCCACTCTGTGGATCTAGAAACTATTTCACAGTGCCCCAAAGGAGTGGCTACCTCCTCAGCCAGGAATCCACTGCCAGCTGACAGGGAAGCAAGGTCCCTGGAGAGATGGGGTAAAAACGTCTATACCTCTACCACCCTTGCCATGAGGTCTCTTAACTGCCTTTTTCATATGTTTCAGTACCAGGATTATTTACTGGATGATTTGCAGAAAAAGATAGCCTCTCCTGAGCCTATAGATAGAAAGGCATTGCAGGATTTGGTTCATAATACCCAGCAGGTTAGTAATCATTTTCTACAGTGTGGTTATGATGCATTGGAGGCTTCATGTAGAGCAGCTATGACAGGGGCTGTTATCCGTAGACATGCTTGGTTGAAAGAACAGCCTCTGCCAGATCATGTTAAAGTAAAGCTCCTGGATGCACCACAGGGACAGTCACAATGACTTACCTTTCACTCCGCCTACCAAGGCTCAAAGAGAAGCACCTGTAGGCGGGAAATTATCTCTATTCTCAAAAAACTGGCACATTATAACAAAGGACAATTGGATTCTGGACATAATAGACAGAGGTTACAGGTTCCACTTCCATACCTTACCAACAGGACAAGGCATGCCAAACCTGCCACAAAATCAAAGGGCAGAGGCACTCATACAAGTCTCAAAGCTGTTACAAATAAAAGCAATAGAGAAAGTTCCTCCTCAGGAACAAAGCCAGGGATTTTATTCAAGACTGTTCCTTATTCCAAGAAAAGAAAAACAGTGGAGGCCTATATTGGACTTGTCCGTTCTAAATACTTTTCTCATGGTGCCAAAATTCAAGATGCTGACGTTACAGCAACTTCTTCCCATGCTGGGCAAGGGGTCTTGGCTGGTTACTCTGGACCTCAAGGAGGCATACCTGCATGTCCCTATCAGACACAGTTGCAGAAGTTACCTCAGACGTCTTGCAGGAACAGAGCACTATCAATTCTCAGCTTTGCCGTTTGGCTTATCTACTGCGCCCAGAGTATTCACGAAATGCCTGGCATCAGTAGTGGCACATTGCAGACTCCAAGGGATTCAAATATACCCTTACCTGGACGACTGCCTAATACAAGCAGACAGCAAACAGACATTGATAAGACACTTGGTTTACGTCATTCAATTGCTGCAGGCTTTGGGATACACAGTCAACATTCAAAAATCAAGATTACTGCCATCCCAAGAGATTATATTTCTAGGAGCAAGACTGGACACACAGCTACAAATGGCTTTCCTCACAGAAGAGAAACAAGAACATTTAACAGCTTACTTCACAGGCCTAGCAAAATTAACCCACCTGACCGCAAGGAAGACCTTGCAGGCCCTGGGGTTCATGGCATCTTGCATTCTTCTAATCCCTCTGGTAAGACTACACATGAGAAAGCTGCAATGGTACCTAAAAAGCTTGTGGTTGCAACACAGCCACAACCTAGAAGACATAATCCCACTCATACCATGCCTGCAAAGGGAATTTTTGTGGTGGGCTCGAGCAAGTCACTTAAACGAAGGCATGCTTTTCAACAAACCTCCAACAAGTCAAACTATTACAACAGACACCTCAGACCTTGGATGGGGGGCGCACATGGACAGCAGATGCATTCAAGGGCAATGGACTCCCATGGAGATGCATCAGCACATAAATCAAAAAGAGATGTTGGCAGTGATACATGCAATAGAAGCCTTTGGAAAATCTCTTCAACAAGGTCATCTGCTAATAAGAACAGACAACACCACTGTCATGTGGTACATAAACAAACAAGGGGACACTCATTCCTACCCCCTCTGCAGACTAACCATGGTTCTTTGGGAAAAGTCCCTGAAACTGAACATCTACTTGCAATCCCAGTTTGTTCCGGGCAAGGACAATGTTCTGGCAGACAGGTTGAGCAGAAATTTCTTGGATCCACACTAATGGATGCTACACCCACGCATTTTCTCACAAATAGCATCTGCATGGGGAAGACCAGACATAGACCTCTTTGCATCTCATCTCAGTCATCACCTGGAAAGGTTCTGCACAAGGACACACCATCCTCTAGCTTGGAGAATGGATGCTCTTTCCTTCAGCTGGAATGCTCTAACAATTTATGCATTCCCTCCTCTACCTTTGCTCACCAAGGTGTTACTGAAGATCAAGGCAGAACAGCCAAGAGGAATCTTGATAGCTCCAGACTGGCCAAGGCAACACTGGTATCCACTACTATTGAGCATAACTCACTCCAAACCGTGGCCCTTGCCTCAATGGCCTCTGCTCCTGACTCAACACAGTTACAAGACTGTTCATCAGAACCTGCAAACACTAAAGCTGACAGCTTGGAGAGTTCCATGACTCAGACCCATGGCAGCCTCTCCGAAAAAGTTCAGGAAATTTTGCTGGAGGCACGCAGCCTTCCACCAGAAAGACCTATTCGGCCAAATGGAAGAGATTCACCATCTGGAATGTCAACAAGAGCCAGGATGCATCATTGGTGAACATACCTCAGATATTGGAATACTTGACAGAAATGTTTCACAGTGGCCTCTCACACTCTTCCATCAAAATCCACGCTTCAGCTATCTCAGCACATTACAACTGTGATCCACCTGTGTTCTCGTATCCTTTGCTAAGACAGCTTCTAAGAGGCATAAAGAATATCAAACCTCCAAGGAAGCTACCAATTCCTGCATGGGACCTCAATTATGTCTTGGAAAATTTAACTCTTCCTCCTTTTGAACCAGCAGCATCTTCAGAAATGCAATTTCTCTCTTGGAAAACGGTTTTCCTGTTGGCAGTCACTTCAGCAAGAAGAGTCTCGGAGATGCAGGCCCTCATGGCAGTTCCTCCCTTTATCATCTTTCATCAGGACAGAGTTTCCCTTAGGACCAATCCTTCATTCATGCCTAAGGTGATATCCAGAGTGTCTCTAAACCAAGCAATTCACCTGCCTACTTTCTTTCCTAATCCTCAAAATAAAGGGGAAAGGTTGCCGCATACTTTAGACATTCACAGACAACTACGCTACTACTTGGACAGAACAAAGTCCACCAGGAAGTCTGACCAACTGTTTGTAGCCTATGCTGCAGGAGTGCAAGGGAAAGCAGTCACCAAACAAACTATCTCAAAATGGATTTGACACTGCATCAGATTCTGTTATTCTTTTCATGGAAAAAGTGTGCCAGCTAATATTAGACCACACTCCACCAGAGCTATGGCCACATCCACAGCCTTTCTAAGAGGAGTGGCTACAAAAGATATTCTAGAGGCTGCTACATGGAGCTCCGTGCATACATTTACCAAACACTACAACCTGCCATTATACTCCAGATCCCGAGCAGGCTTTGCTTCGGCAGTCCTGCAGGGCCTCCTAGCTACACCATCTCTTGCTTAGTCCTACCACCCCCAGCTTGGCTATGGTATTCAACCCATATGTCAGGACTGCAGTTGCATTCTTGAAGGACATAGTACAGTTTTGTACCTACCATAAATGTAGATGTCCGATAGATATGCAACTGCAGTCAGGTTTTCCCTCCCTCCTACCCCTCTGTTTTTCCCATTTTGGGTCCTTTCTCCCCTTACCTATCAGCTGGGGATATATGTTATGGTGTATCTGTTTATTACTGTTGTGCATGTCTGGTTTTATCTGTTTATCCATTCACCAAATTTAGCCTTCATTGGAGGGCACCTGGCATCTGGGGCAAGAAACACTGAAGAAGATGGCGTCGGCTGATGCCTTTATACTCCAGCCGCTCTGACGTCGGGGAAGAGGCGACATCGGGCGACGCCGGACCCAGACTTTGGAATCTGGCCGACCGAAGGGCTGCCTGAGGCAGGACAACCCATATGTTAGGACTGCAGTTGCATATCTATCGGACATCTACATTTATGGTAGGTACAAAACTGTACTTTTCTACTCCAGGATTTTCCTGGTCCCTAGAAAAGATGGATCTTGGAAGCCTATTCTAGACGTCTCCTATCTCTGTTACTAAAGGTTCCAACCTTCAGGATACCTACCCTCTTCACCCTCCTCCTCCCCCAGTGGTTCATGGCCACCTTGGATATAAAGGGTGCTTACCTTCATATCCCCCATAAGGGCCACATTCAAGAAATACCTGAGGTTCTTGGTGGGCCATTCTCATTTTCAATTCTCTGCCTTGCCCTTTGGGCTTTCCACTGCGTTCAGGATTCTCACCAAATGCTTGGCTCCAGTGATTGCTTATTGCAGGACAAAGGGAATACAAGTATTCCCTTACCTGGATGTCCTGCTGATTCAGGCAGGTAACAAGGAGACCCTCCTGATACATATTCACCTTGTTGCATCCCTTCCGTAGTCTCTGGGATTCCAGATAAACTTCCCAAAATCCCACCTGTAACCTACTCAGGACATTGTCGTCCTCGGGTGCAGAATTCGCTCAGATCTTATGAAAGTCCCACCCCCCTCCAAAATCTGGAAAACATGACAGAACATCTGCTTCTGGTCCTCCAAGCCACAGAATCGACAGCAAGGCAGTAACTCAGGCTTCTGGGCTACATGGCAGCCACGGTCTCCATGCTACCTTTAGCAAGACTGCATATGAGAAAGTTGCAAATGGAATATTCGGTCAGTCTGGACCCATCACTCCCATCCTCTGGAGTACAGGGTTCCCCTACTCCCTTGCCTCAAACAAGAAATCCAGTGGTGGCTGGTACAAGTGACCCACAGTCCTGGTCTTCCCCTTCAGCCACCTTTTCCCACAGAGGTCATGCATACAGATGCCTCGGATTTGGGCTGGGGAGCAACCCTGGGCCATTAAAAGGTGCAGGGCCTGTGGCCAAAGCCACACAAACTAGAGCACATAAATGTTCAAGAGATGAGGGCAATTCATCTGGCCCTTCAAGCCTTCCTACCTTATCTCCAGCAAGGTCTATTGAAGATCTTCATGGACAACACTTCTGTTCTGTGTTACCTCAACAAACAGGGAGGGACCAAGTCATGCCTTCTTTGCAGAATAGCTCTTCTAATATGGGGACTGGCCGCCTCACAGGGAGTGACTCTGCAGGCGGTTTACATTCTCTCTATTCACAATTCCCAGGCCGATTATCTCAGCAGAACCATCACAAACAACTACAAATGGTTGCTTCACAGGGATGTCTTCCTGGATCTGGTCCACCGGTGGGGTATACCTCAAATAGACATGTTAGTCTTCCCCATCAACAGGCAACGTCCTGGCTTCTGCGCCAGGATACCACACCCCCAGGCAGTGGCAACAGATGCCTTCTCAATCTCTTGGAAGGGGAAATTTCTATTTGCATCCCCCCCTTCCCACTAGGTCAGAAGGTCCTGCTAAAAATTCAACAGGACAGACCAAAAAATCTTGTTGGTGACTCCTTACTGGCCAAAGCAGCACTGGTTTCCCCTACTTCTGCAACTGTCCAAGGGAAATCACCACAAGTTACCCCTCCGAGTGGACCTTCTCGCACATCATAAGGGATCACAGATGCACCCACAGTGGCAGTTACTGCACCTCACCCTGTGGTTGATAGGATTCTGATCCTCTTCAGACACCTTTTCAATGAGGGTGTGCTAAATGTCCTGCAGGAAGCCAGGAAACCAAATGCAAGAACATCTTACCTTTCAGTGTGGAAAAGGTTTACTATACGTTGTCACAAAAGACAGCTGAACCCACTTGCAAGCAAGACTCCTCTAGTCCTATCTTACCTATGTGAGCTACTGCAGTCAGGCCTGGCTTATTCTTCCATTAAAGCATACTTGTCTGCAATTTCAGCTTGCCTTCCTCTGGACTCCCCCTTTAGCATCCAAACTCTCTGGTAAACTTTTTCTCAAAGGGGTTCTTCACATCAGGCCTCCTAGGAAATCAACTCCTCCACTGTGGGACCTTAACTGTATTTTGGCAAAGCTTATGCTTCCTCCATTTGAGCTAGCAGAAAAAGCCTCTCTAAAAACACTGTACTTGGAAAACTGTACTACTAGTGGCCTTGACCTCAGCCAGAAGGGTATCTGATCTTCAAGCCCTTATGGCTATCCCACCCTTCCTAGTTTTCCACAGTGACAGGGTTACTCAATACTAGCCCTTCCTTAATGCCCAAGGTGGTAAATGACCTGTCCCTGAATCAGGCCATCCACCTACCTACCTTCTTCCCTAATCCACAGGGGTACAGTGAAAAAGTACTTCACTCCTTGGATGTTCAAAGACAACTCAGGTTTTATTTGCATAAAACCAAAGCTATCAGACAGGCAGACTTTTTGTCTCCTTCCACCCCAGCGCCTTGGGTAAGGCAGTGACCAAACAGACTGTCTGGATTTCCAAAGCCATCACCTTCTGCTACCAATACCGTGGAAAATCCCTGCAAGGTACTGTCAAACCACACTCCACCAGGGCTATGGCCTCTTTAGGAGCCTTCTTCAAAGGCCTGGATACCTTCACCATTTTTGAAGCAGCTACTTGGTCATCAGTGCATACCTTTACAAAGCATTACAAACTGGACCATATTTCTAGAGCCAGGGCAGGGTTTGCCAGGGCTATCCTTCACAGATTCCTGGAGACAGCTTCTAGACCACCCCTCCATTCACAGTGAGCTTTGGCACTCACCCACATGTGGAATACTGCAACATTGGAATAGAAAGACATAGAAAAGTTGTGTAAAATCTTACCATAACCATAGATGTCCTTCTCTTCCATGTTGCAGTATTCCTCCCACCCTCCTTCCCCTCCTGTTAGGTTGCATTTCCCTTTCTGGATGGCTCAGGACTGGCATTGCCTTTTCTAGGACTGGCTCCGGCTGGGTATTTCAGTTCTGAGGGCTGGTTCTTGCGGACTTCACTTTTATGGTCCACATTCCGTGAGCCACATCAGACATCCCATACACCATATAGGGATTGAAAACTTTTGCATACTGGCCGGATGTACATGAAGCAAGAGGATTAAACCTACATGTGGAATACTGCAACATGGAAGAGAAGGACATCTATGGTTATAGTAAGATTTTACACAACTTTTCTTTCACCCTGACTTGCTTTCAGAATTTGGGCCTCGCTATCAACAAAATCAAATCAAGCATGACTTCAACTAATTCAGTGTTCATGGATGCACACTCGGACACTTACTTTACAGGACCTTCCTCCCAGACAACAAAGAGCCTCACCTGACTCTATACTTCCAAAGTGTTCTGCTGCAGGAAGCAGTTTCAGCAAGGGGGTTTCACAGGCTGTTGGGCTACTTGACATTCGGCATCCTTACACTGCTTCTTGCTTACCTACCTGAGAAAGCTTCAGTGGAAATTGAACAGATAGTGTTAGCATTCTTATTCCTGATAGCACTTGTCCCTTACAGTCCATTTGTCTAATTGTTCCTTCTTTGTCTCTAACCACGTAGTGCCATTCATCCTAAGTATTTCCTCTTTTGTCCCTTATAACTTGATCCACAGGTATACAAAGTGCCTGGCTTCCCCTTTGTTGCTCCTTGAAGGCACAATTACCAGTCTTACTTCTTCGTATTACCGCCCTTCCAAGCTCACCGAAACATTCTTATTTCTTCAGCACCACTGGTCCTGTCCTCCCTGCAGCCTTCATCAAGAACAAAGTCATTTGCAAACTAGTTAATTTGCCTTAATTCCCTATTCCTTTTAACTTTTTAGCACACCCAGACGCTTTTGAACAACTTGTTTTGCCAGTAAGGGTAAGTATAGCGAAGTGGTACCCTTGACTTGTACCTGTTGATGTCCTTCAAGGATGCATCTGCAGTCCTTACAAATGGGTTGTCACCGGATTCCAAAGTCTGGGTCTGGCTTCGGCTGGTGTCGCACTTCACCCGACATCACAGCTGCAGTTATTCGGGTATAAAGGCATCAGCCGACGCCATTTTCCTCAGTCTTTCTAAGCAGCTGTTCGCAGCGCCCGGTCGGTCAAATCCAGAGATTACTACTACCAATACTATCAAGACTTCTAAAGCTGGCACCCTTGGGGACTCTTTCTTGCCTCAGCCGATGTCAGAAAAAGTGAATAACTGTTTAACTTGTGGGAAACAAATACCTCATAAAGATTTCCACTGCTTACCTTGTTTAGGCCCAGACCACGTAGCAGCTTGTCTAGCCTGTGCTTCTTTTAAGACGCTTACGCGCCAGACGATCGGAATTTGCTGAGCAGTTTTTGGCTCTGATTTTGCTTATATTATGCCATCGGATCCTCCGACTACACAAATATCCAAAACGCAGAAGAAAGGACCGACATCGCGGTCCGGTTTACAAAACGGCTGTTAAGCAATCATTATAAAGTGTCTTTCGGCGAGAAACCGAGAAAAGCGGTTCTTTCTTCAGCGAAACCATGCTTCTACCGAGTCCTCTTCTAACCTGGTAGAATCGGCTTCTGAAATCCAACCTGCAATTGTGGTTTCTCAGGAATTATCTGACACTATTCCCTTGGATATTTCAACCCCTGCACAGGGAGCTGCTAGGCCTCCTGCAGCCATGTCAATTAAGGCCTTTGCCAGGGCTAAAGCAGCTAAAGCTACTAAGACTGTGCCTGTTAAGACCCCCTCTCACAGGCCCCGCTCCAGTTCCCAAATGCTTTCTCTGGCAGAGGATCTCATTTCTTTAATCAGGGGATCCCAACCTCATCCAGACAGGGCCTCTCATCCACCTCCAGATAAGAGACCTAGAGCAGAGCTCCCTGAGCCTGTGTCCTCGGATGATTCTTCTGATGATTCGGACAATACAGACCCTCCAGAGGCTCCTTATTCCCCTTACGAAGACTCTGATGCTGAAGAGTCCATCCCTTCTGCCTCTCCACCTGAGGAATTTTCCTTTGGGGAAACCTTGCATGCTATGAGGGAGCAATTTCAGTGGCAGGGCAAAGATTTCTCAGACTCCAGGAAAAGGCTTAGAACCTTTTTGCATTTACCACAACATAGGCCTTTAGCTATACCTCCAGTTCTTCCTGTTGTAGATGATGCATTTAATGATGCTTGTACTGCTCCTGATTCATTACCTCCAGCCCCTGCTAAGCCCGATAGGTTCTACAGGGTCCCGGACACACATCACCATTTATACAAGGCTCCTTTGCAGATCCGAGACTATCTCCCAGGGGCCTAAGGCAGTAGCATCTACCTCTGCTAAAAATCCCTCCCTCAGAAAGGGAATCCAGGTCCTTAGAGATGGGGTAAAAAGTATACACCCTGCTACTCTGTCAGCTAGGGCCTTGAACTGTCAATTTCATATGATCCAATATCAGGAGTTTATGCTTGATCAGTTAACTAAAAAACTGTCCTGTGATGAACCTTTAGATAAGAAATATGTTCAGGAAATGGTACATAACATTCAGCAAGTTAGTAACCATTCTTTAAAATGCGGCTATGATGCACTGGAGGCTTCCTTTAGATCAGCCATGACTGGCACAGTTATCAGAAGGCATGCATGGTTGAAAGAGCAGGCCTTACCAGACCATGTCAAATCAAAACTATTAGATGCTCCTATGGACAAGGTCAATTTATTTGGTTCTCCTGCACAGCAGGTACTGAAGAAAATGGAAGAGAAGGCAAAATCTGTACAAACAGTGAAAGACTTCTTACAGGTTCAACCTCCAAGGTTTAGCAGGAATTGGCCCTCCAAAAATTGGTCCTTTCCAGACTCCTCTAAAGCACAGAGAGGCAGGAATAGGCGTTCAAGAGGCAGAAATCAATCCAGGGGTGCCTACAGGGGACACCAGTGGCAGGGCAACAACCAGCGGGGCACGGACGCAGCCACCAGCACTGCAACAGCACAATCACAGTGACTTGCCTCTGGCACCGCCTACCAGGGAACAACTAGAAGCACCCTTAGGCGGAAAGCTAGCCTTATTTTCAAAGAACTGGCATTACATCACAAGGGACAAGTGGATTTTGCAAACTATAGTCCAAGGTTACAGATTTCATTTCCATACTCTACCAGGAAAAAGAAGAATGCCAAACCTACCACCAAATCAAAAGGCAGAAGCTCTAAAACAAATAGCTCAATTAGTAAGGATGAGAGCTGTGGAAAAGGTACCATCTATGGAACAAGGAAAGGATTTTGCTCCAGACTCTTCCTGGTACCAAGAAAAGAAAAAATGGAGGCCTATTCTCGACCTGTCCGCTTTAAACACATTCCTCATTGTTCCAAAATTCAAAATGCTGACTCTACAGCAGCTTCTTCCCATGCTGGGCAAGGAGTCTTGGCTGGTAACTCTAGATCTCAAGGAGGCATACCTGCACGTCCCCATACGACCAAATTGCAGAAGATACCTCAGATTTCTTGCAGGATCAGAGCATTATCAATTCTCAGCATTGCCCTTTGGCTTATCTACTGCGCCCAGAGTGTTCACGAAATGCCTGGCATCAGTAATCGCTCATTGCAGACTTCAGGGAATCCAAATTTATCCCTACCTGGATGACTGCCTGATACAAGCGGACAACAAAAACAAGCTAACAGAAGACTTACAAAGAGTCATTTACTTGCTGCAAACCCTGGGATATACAGTCAATATAAAAAAGTCAAGGCTGATACCATCCCAAAGAATAACCTTTTTGGGTGCAGAGCAGGACACATCAAAGCAGATGGCATTCCTAACCGTAGAAAAGCAAGAACAACTTCCTCTCTACTTCTTGGCATTAACAAAGCAGGACCATCTAACAGCAAGAAAAGTACTACAAGCCCTGGGCTTCATGGCATCCTGCATAATACTGGTCCCTCATGCCAGGCTGCATATGAGAAAGCTACAGTGGTACCTGGAGAATTTATGGTCTCAACACAAACACAGCCTAGAAACCAAAATTCCACTAATCCCATGCCTGAAGCAAGAGTTCCTATGGTGGGCTCAGGCCTGTCAATCAAACACAGGATTGCCCTTCTACAGCATTCAACCAAGTCAAACCATCACAACGGACGCCTCAGACCTCGGTTCGGGGGCCCACATGCTGGACAAGTGCATACAAGGCTTATGGACTCAAGACCAGCTGCACCTGCACATAAATCTAAAGGAAATGCTGGCAGTAAAATTGGCAATCCAGACATTCAGACCATTTCTCCGAGAAGGACAGTTGATGATAAGGACAGACAACACCACAGTTATGTGGTACATCAACAAACAGGGAGGCACACATTCATACCCTCTATGCCGGATGGCACTGGACCTATGGAATGTGGCTCTGAGCTATAACATTCAGTTACAAGCAATTTTTGTACCGGGGAAACAAAACATTCTAGCAGATATGTTAAGCAGAACTACCACGGATGCCCACGAATGGATGCTGCATCCGGACATATTCAAAGCCATCACAAGAAAATGGGGACTTCCAGAAATAGACTTATTTGCATCCCCACTCAATCACCAGCTGAAGAAATTCTGCACAAGGACACCCACTTGCTTGGAAGGTGGACTCTATCCTTCAGTTGGAAAAACCTGACAGCATATGCATTCCCACCACTTCCTTTGATGCACAAGGTGCTATTGAAAATCAAAGAGGACCGTCCAAGGATCATTCTGATAGCTCCAGACTGGCCAAGGCAACATTGGTGCCCATTACTAAGGAGCATGTCTCGGGAACAAATATGGACACTACCCCTGGTTCCACTGCTGCTAACACAGAACAATTACAACATCCTGCATCCAAACCTGAAAACTCTGCAGCTTACTGCCTGGAACATTACATAAGATCAATTAACCCAAATTTATCCAAAAGGGTTAAAGACATTATCCTTGAGGCTCGCAGACCCTCTACAAGGAAAAATTATGCAGCAAAATGGAAAAGATACCTCATTTGGAGTACTGCAAAGGGAGAAGATGCGTCACGGGTAAACATAGCCAATATCCTGGAATATTTGGCAGAGCTCTTCCACTCAGGCCTGTCCTATTCCTCCATCAAGATACATGCATCAGCCATCTCAGCAGAATACAGCCTGGATCCTCCTGTCTTCTCACATCCTCTGCTCAAGCAGTTTCTGAGAGGAATCAAAAATGTAAAGCCTCCTAGGAAACCACCATTGCCAGCATGGGACTTGAACTTTGTGCTAGAAAAATTGACACTTCCTCCTTTCGAACCAGCAGCAACAGCAGAATTACAATACTTATCATGGAAAACTGCTTTCCTGCTGGCAATCACTTCAGCAAGAAGGGTTTCTGAACTACAGGCATTAATGGCAGTGCAACCCTTCCTGATCTTCCATCAAGATAGAGTGTCCATGAGAACAAACCCGACATTTATGCCTAAGGTGGTATCCAGAGTGTCTTTAAACCAGGCTATCCACCTACCTACATTCTTCCCAAATCCACAGAACAGGGGAGAAAGACTGTTGCATACCTTGGATGTACATAGACAGTTACGCTACTACCTGGACAGGACAAAGGGCAATAGAAAAACTGACCAGCTTCTGGTAGCATATGCAACAGGAAGGAAGGAAAAGCAATTTCAAAACAAACAATCTCCAAGTGGATAGGAAATTGCATTAGATTTTGTTACTCCTACCATGGAAAGAAAACTCCAGAGAACATCAGGCCTCACTCTACAAGGGCTACAGCCACTACCACAGCTTTCTTACGAGGAGTGGCCACCAAGGACATTATAGAGGCTGCTACTTGGGCCTCCGTGCATACATTTGCCAAGCATTATAATCTACCTTTATATTCTAGATCCCGAGCAGGTTTTGCCACTGCTGTTTTGCAAGGGATCCTAACTACACCATAATTTAGCTCTTTTCCTCCTCCCCAGTTTGGCTATGGTATTCTACCCATTTAGGACTGCAGATGCATCCTTGAAGGACATAGTACAGTTTTGTACCTACCATAAATGTAGATGTCCGATAGGAATGCATCTGCAGTCAGGATTACCCACCCTTCCCTCTGTGGTACTCCTAGGGTATTTGCCCATCTTATAGCTAGCTGGGGATCTTTCATGGTGTATTTGTTTGTATATAATGTACATACATGCTTATTTTTGTGTTTGTCTCTACTATTTGGAAACATTGGCATTTATCCAAATTTAGCCTTCCAAGAGGGCACCTGGCATCTGGGGCAAGAAACACTGAGGAAAATGGCGTCGGCTGATGCCTTTATACCCGCATAACTGCAGCTATGACGTCGGGTGAGGTGGGGCACCAGCACAGGCCAGACCCAGACTTTGGAATCGATCGTTTGACCGAAGGGCTGCCTGACGACAGGACAACCCATTTGTAAGGACTGCAGATGCATTCCTATCGGACATCTACATTTATGGTAGGTACAAAACTGTACTTTCTGTTCCTTTTTCCAGCTCCATTCATTTTTGTTTGTTAACCAAGTAGCTCCGCTGTACACAGTTACATGTTAAGTTGTCTATCTCGCCTTCATTCTTGCTGGATGGGTTCGGAGCCGACTGCCCACTCGCCACTCTAAAGCTCAAGAGTTGGTTCCACCGCCCGAGGCTCCCCTTATATCCCACAATGCTAGGCGAGAGTTACCTCAGATCTCTTGCCGCTAAGCTATCGAGGTTGGTTTTCTACCGGTTCTTGGTAAGTGACTTTTTCTTGTGTAATTTAGTCTATCAAAACCCCTTTAATTTTAATATGTTTACTTATTTCCCTTAGTTTAGAGAAATTTTATCCCCTTCTAAAAATTCGCTTTTTTCCCTCAAGAACTTTAGGTTCTTCCCTGGGCCTACAGGCCTTTCTCTCCCTAGTGGAGTGTGTGTATTATTTTAAAATCCTAGTTAGTGGTTTTATTATAATTTAAACTTGACAGGGTGTAATTAGTGTGTTTGTGTGTGTGTTTGTTTACACCTGTTAAAAATGTCTAAGGAAGCAAAGGTCTTCGATTCAAGAAGTGTGATGCGTGCTGTCAGAAAATGTCTCTGACAGACGCCACTTCTTGTGTCTACTGTCTGGGGTTTGCACCTGCAGGACTCCTGTGCTGTGTGCCACGGCTTCAGCCCCAGGGTCCTGCAGGAAAGAAAAATAAATTGATATTAAGAGGCTTACTCAAGCCAGAGGATTCCCTATCTGTTTCAACAGGAAGCCCTCTAAGGCATCTAGGTCTTCAGCTCCGATGACTGAGCCGAGACCTAAGGTTTCTCAACCTCTGCCTTCATCGGCTCGGCTGGAGCCGATAAGTCTCAGTCCACAGTTTCTCGCGTCCTCCCTCCGAGCGAGGTGGTAAGATTTCCCGCGGTCGGCTCCGACCAGACCTTCGGAGCCGACAACTAGGAAGAGGTCCAGGTCGCCATCTCTTGGCTCCGTTCATTCGGCTCCAGGATCTCCCTGCTGTCTGAACGGAGCCAAAGATCTCACTCCTCTAGGTCATCGAGGCTGTCGGATCATGACCTTCAGAGGGTAGTGAGTCGACTTAAGTCCGAGGCACTGGCCCAGATGCTTCAGAGCCCGACTCATCAGTCGATGCCTGCCCCGGTCCATCAACATATTCCTCCTTCGTCTCTCTTGGGCTCGGAGCCGGTCGCTGAACCGAGACTGTGATAGCGGAGCCGACATAATTGTCTTCGGCTCCGTCGTCGGCTCCGTTTTCTTCCTTGGAAGAATCTCGGACTTCTCGGCTCCGAGGGGTGAGTGGCATCGACCCTTGTCCGACCCCTCTCCTCGGTGCTTCGGCGCTGGTGAGTTCGCCCCACATCGGCCTCGAGCCATCACTGTCGGTGCCGAGGGGTTCTTAGCTTCTCGGAGCGGTACCTCTGGCTCTGCCTGACAGGGGTGCATTCGAGGTCATGCGGAGTGTGTTAGAGCCTGGCTCTACTCCACAGTCGGCTCCGCCCCCTCCTCTACAGTGCCTCAGGTTAAGTCGACTCACTCCCTCATCCCGGACCGCAGAGAGCCAGCTCCTCAGGAACCCCTGTGGGATTTCATCCTTCCGAGGCCTCCTGATTTGGCAGAAGAGCCCCTCGAAGAGGAAGTGTAAGAGGAAACACATTGACTCACCTGAGTCCATCACGTCAGACACAGATTTGGATGATTCTGAGGGTTCCCCGTCCCTTCTGAAGATGTCTCATTTGCAGACATTCTGAGATCCTGAAACAGAGGGGAAATTGGCCATCCCTCAACCCTTCGGAGGATCTAATCTGTGTATCTTGAGGTGTTTGGCTCTCGCCCTTCCACCTCCTGGGTGTCCCCTTCGACCCCCTCATGCAGGTGGTTGCTAAGAAGGCATGGACGGCTCCTGATTCAGTGGACCCCACTCCCAGGAGACCCTCCAAGTTCATAACAGCTCCAGCAGACAAACAGTTTTTAACAAAAGAAGTTTCTGTAGATGCTATGGTGGTAGCTGCTGCCACTAAGAAGGAGCTAGCTGATCCTTCAGTACCTGTCCATCCACCTAACAAGGAATCTAGGTCCATGGACAGTGCGGAAGGCGGATGTTCTCTTCAGCGACATTTACCATGCTCGCTGAACTACCTGTGCCATTTTACTCGCCTTCAAAGGGACTTGATCAAGGAAGCGAGTGAAATGTTAAAGGACCCTACAGCTGCGGGTATTCAAGATAAGATGAACACGCAGCTCGCTACCCTTAACTCCATAGCCAACTCCTCCATGCCTTCTTTCTTACGGCTGATGGAGCAGCAGAGCCGCAGGGACAGGTGTGGCCTTACGTAGGCATGCCTGGATGCGGCTATGCAATTTTATGGACCCTTCAAGGCGTCAAGGCGTCTTTCACTAACTCCCGCTTGATGGATCATCTCTTTGGTCCTCAAGTGAAAGAAACCTTGACTAGGTGCGAAACTGATGGCAAGACCCTTTCTGCCGCCGGAGTCCGTTTTCTACTCCTTCTAGGCCTTACCCCAAAGGCCAGAAGGGTGGAAAGATGTGGTTCCTAAACAATCTCAAGGGACTTCGCCTGACGACAGAGTCGTTCCTGCCAGAGGCAGAGGCGGAATAACAATGGTAGACGCGCCCTAGGGGCAGGGGGTCCGCAGAACCAGGGCAATCGGGAAGCCTTCCTGACAAGCCCTTTCAGCATCCCTGAGGTGTTGCCCGACTGCCCATCTTCGAGGCAGTCGGGAAGATTGTCACTGTACCCAGAAGCCTGGCTATCCCTGACTCAAGACAAATGGGTACAGTCCATCATTTCAAGGTTATTCTATCCCCTTTCTTCGCATTCCAAATCAGTCAAAAATCCCTTCCAGATGTTCCACCCGGCCAAAGGGATCTAGCGGTTTGGAGATTTCAAAACTGCTTGCAAAAGAGCAATTCAACCAGTTCCAGCAGACCAGCAAGGATCCGAATCTACTCAAGGTTCTTTTAGTTCCAAAGAAAACAGGGACTGGAGACCAATTTTGGATCTCAGTGTCTTGAACAGATCAGTCAAGAAAACAAGATTTCGATGGTCACGCTGCAATCCATCCTTCCCTTTTGGGCAAAGGAAACTGGATGTGCTCTATAGACCGCCAGGATCGCACTATCACATAAAATGAACAGACGCCCAGAAGATTCCTCCACTTCAGGCTGGGAACCAGTCATTTTCAGTTCAGGGCCCTGCCCTTTGGTCTCACCACTGCCCCGGTGTTTACCAAATGCATGGCAGTGGTAGCTTCTCACCTGAGGCGACAAGGATTCCAGGTGTTTCCATATTTGGACGACTGGCTCCTCACAGCTCCCACCAAGCATCTCCTTCTGATGGCCAGGGATTACACTTTTCGCGTTTGTCAAAAGCTGGGTATTTCAATAAATTGCAAAAAGTCTGTTTTGTCGCTTGTCGCGCTATTACCTACATAGGCTAAATCTAGATACAGTAAACATGTCTGCGAGACTAACACATCAGAGAATAACAGACATTCACAAACTGGTATCACTCCTTTTCAACAACAACAGAATCAAAGCCAGGTTAGTTCTGAAAGTGTTGGGAATTATGGCAATGGCCATACCTCTGCTTCCATTAGCCAGATTCCACATGGATCCTTCAATGGATGCTCTTTACTCAATGGTCATACCAGCAACTTCCAATGTCTCACACCATTATGATCACGCAAGTGCAAAAATCATCTCATGTGGTGGATGTCTTCCTCAGCTCTTGTTGGGAAGACCCTTTGTTCCACCTCCTCGGTTGCTACTCTGACAACGGATGCCTCCCTGATGCATTATCAGGGCAGGACGGTCCAGGGCACATGGCAACCAAACGAATGCCACTTGCACATAAATGTTCTGGAGATGAGAGCAGTGCTTTTAGCGTTGCAAGCCCTTCAAGACTCTCTTCCTTGGGAACGATTGCAATCCAAACAGACAATATGTCTGTAGTGTGGTACATCAACAAACAAGGCGGAACCAGGTCATACCCCTGTCGAGAAGCACTCAGACTGTGGCAATGGGCGATTTCTTCTCAGCGTTTCTGATAGCAACGCACATCCCGGAAGTCCAATCAAATTATGGACAAGTTGAGCAGAGCTACTCATGCCTCACGAGTGGTCTCTGAAAGACTCTGTAGTGAGAGAAATTTTTCTCAAGTGGGGTCAGCCTTGCTGCGATCTTTTGCTACTCCCCAAAACAGCAAGTGCAGAGAATATTTCACTCTATTCCCTTTACCAGGCCAACCCAGCAGAGACGCTCTAGTCCAAGTTTGGCCCCGGGACTTCTGTATGCATTTCCTTCCCACTAATCTCTCAAGTGATACAGAAAGCTATCGCTCAGAAGGCCTCATTGATCCTCATTGCTCCTTACTGGCCTCGACAAGTGTGGTTCCCTTTCTACATCGTTTTTTTTGAGCGACGTGGAATCTGGACCTAGTTCCAGATCTTTTGATCCATCAGTCGGGTCAGTTTCATCGCCCTCCCTCTCTGAACCTCACTGCTTGGTTCCTCCAGTTCCAACCTTAGCCAGGCTTCCTCAATTATCTCACTCTGTTAGAGATATTTTGATAGCTTCCCATAAATCTTCCACTCGGAAGATTTATTTGAGTAAGTGGAAACGCTTCACATATTGGGCTCAAGGAAAGGACATAGATCCTTTCACTGCTTCCATCCAATTAGTCCTTGATTTTCTAGCTGAACTCTTCCATGCAGGTTCATCTCCCTCTACACTTAAAGTTCAATTGGCAGCTATTTCTAACTTTCATGTGGGTATTTCTGAATCTGCCTTAATGTCCCACAAGCTTTGCAAAGCCTTTTTGAAAGGAGTTTTTCTTCTCAGACCTCCTATAAGGAATCCTCCTTCTCCTTGGGACCTAAATTTAGTTCTTGCTTCTTTGATTCTCCCCCCCTTTCGAACCTGCAGTCTCCTGTTCTTTAAAATTATTATCATGGAAGACTCTTTTTCTGGTAGCTATTACATCAGCTAGAAGAGTTTCAGAGCTTCAAGCACTCAGCTGTCGTCCTCCTTATCTTTTGTTTCATAAGGACAGAGTATCTTCTAACTAACCCGTCCTTTTTGCCTAAGGTGGTCTCGACGTCAAATCTAAATCAAAGCATTGATCTACCTGTCTTTTTTCCAAAATACTCCAATAGGTCTGAACAAAAATTACACTGCCTGGATGTTCACCGTCAATTGAGGTACTACTTGGATAGAACAAAACAGTTCAGAAAATCTGATCAGCTGTTTGTCTCCTATGAAAGCAGAAAGGGACTTTCAGTTTCAAAGGTATCATTATCCAGATGGCTAACATCTTTGATTTCCTTGTATATGAAATTAGACATCAAAAGCTGCCTGATAAACCTAAGGCCCATTCCACCAGAGCTTTGGCTACTTCTTTAGCCTTCCAAGACAGACTGCCTATTGACACCATTTGTGCAGCGGCTACTTGGGCTACTCCTCACACTTTCATTTCTCATTATAAGTTGGATTTAGCTTCTAGGCATAGAGCTAACTTTGGTTCCACTGTTCTCAGGAGTCTGTTCCGTTAGGCCACCCGGGACAAGGTGCTAGGGGCGGTCCCATCCAGCAAGAAGGCGAGATAGACAACTTAACATATAGAAGTTATGTTCTTACCATAACGTTCCATGTTAGTTGTCTTCTTCTCGCCTTCTTCTGGCCCCACCCTCCTTCCCCTGGCCTGGACAGACCTAGAGGAGTTGTGATTGTGACCTCTCTTTCTACCACCTCTTTCTTAGACATATGCTATTATGCATATTTCCTGGTTCAGGATGTAGGTCACCCTTCTTTCTTCCTGTTGTTAGAGGTGGACTCTGTTTTACAGTTATACTGTTACTATTATAAGCTGGGGTTAGCTTACAAACGAGATCTGAGGTAACTCGCCTAGCATTGTGGGATAAGGGGAGCCTCGAGCGGTGGAACCAACTCTCGAGCTTTAGAGTGGCAGTCGGAGCCGAGGTCGGCTCCGAACCCATCCAGCAAGAAGAAGGCGAGAAGAAGACAACTAACATGGAACGTTATGGTAAGAACATAACTTCTATTTTTCAAGGGTGACCTGGGAGCAAGGTCTAGTTTATAGTACAATAAAATTGCCAGATTTGCAACAAATCAACTGTATTGCTCTTACCACTGCATATCTTTAAGAAGCCTACTGTTGCTTGAATTTTGCTATCAGCTCCTCTTACCTCAACTACGTTTGACTCAATCCTGCCTATATTAACCCAACTTGTGTCCTGCACTATCTGATCTCATCTCCCTCTATACTCCTAATCACACACTCAGTAGCTCTGAACAACACCTCCTGGAAATTTATAATCCCCCCAAAAAATCGCCAGACTTCTCTACAATCACTCAGTTTCCAAGGCATGGAATAAACTGCCTTTATACTTGAGATCTCTTTCTAACCCTAATTGTTTCAGAAAAACTCTAAAACAACACCTATTAAATTATTGGACTTGCTTGCCTAGACCCTACGTAATCTACCTCTCCCCTTCTTTTTCTTTACCTCAACACCTATTTCCTGACTCTAATTTAACTCCAGCACCTATGCCAAAAATCTGTATTTCAGTGCATCTTACCCTGAATGGAAATTGCATATTACCCTAAACTTACTATAAATGTGGTTTTAATTCTTTGTGAACATGTTATTGTCGTTGTAATTAGTACCTGCGATTTACTATATTTTTTTTACCTAACTACGTTTGTCATATTTTATCATGTATGTATCTTTTGGAGTTTTTCTTCTCGGGTCTCTGCTGAAAAAGGTCATCTGACCAGTCAGACTAACCCGGTCAACAAACAAACTGACTTGATCAGAGTTGCGCAGAAGGCAAGTAGATACTTTGGTAATTAAACCCAGGATGTCTGCATAGCAGTACACTGTGTTAAATCTTTGCAGCAAACTGCCAGTCTGTAAGGAACTGGTTGGTTTACTTTGGAAAAGTTTAACATGCCCCCCGATTCATCTGTCTTTGAAGTACATCTCCCTTTATGTACAATTAGATGTTCTTTGTGTTTCATTGTTGCAGTCATCACATTTGGGTTGTCTACCTGCAGGTAGCCCTCAGCCTGCCTGAATACCAGAGTCTTGGGATTTCTGCGTCTGATGCTGTTGCTCTTCCATGACGTCAGGTCGTCAGGGGTATAAAACACGCAGCCGACACCATTACATCAGTCTTTCTTGCCATGCCGTGCCCGAAGCAGAAGCAGTTCGCAAGTGCTGGTTGGCCACCTCCTGAAATTTTCATTTTTCGAGTTTCAGACCTGAAGTCTTCTAAAAGAAAAGTACCCCATTGGGGATCCCTTTTTCTTGCTCTAAACCGATGTCAGAAAAAATTAATAATTGTCTTGCCTGTGGAAAGCAAATACCTCACAGAGATTTTCATTCTTACTGCGTCACCTGTTTAGGCCCAGACCACAACGTCCCTCGCTGACGGTTTTGTCTCTTGTTCAACGCCCGAACTATTCGTCGTCAGGCAATTTTTGTAGCTAAATTCTTTTGCTCGCTCTTGATCTCCGTACTCTGAGATGGCTTTGATATGCCATCCAACTACCGATCTTCCGAAAAAACGTAAGGATAAAGACAGAGACAGACAGCATAGGTCCAAGGCTGCCGACGACGCTAAAGTTAAGCTAGTCACCAGTCTGCCGGTACACAGTGAGGCGCCTTCGCAGCCCCTGATACCCGCTTCTACAGATTTGCAGGCCTCTGCTGAGACCCAGTCGGAGTCTGGTAGGCCGCGAGATGCTTCTTTAACTATGAAACCTGCGGATGTCTCTACCTTGGATGGGTCCGGAGCTGCTGTGCAGGCACCGGCTTCTGAGGGTGTATTCAAGCCTTCCGATTTTCATATTAAACCGACTACTTCATTTCAAACGATCTTCCGAAAAAACGTAAGGATAAAGACAGAGACAGACCGCATAGGTCCAAGGCTGCTGATGACGCTAATGTTAAGCTAGTCACCAGTCTGCCGGCTTCTGAGGGTGTATTCAAGCCTGCCGATTTTCATATTAAACCAACGACTTCATTTCAAACTAAAAATACCAAATTTCTCAGGCCTAAAGTTCGCCCTACGCCTAGAAAACCGATGACCAAAGCGCATTCACAAGCCCACATGCCACAAAAACAAATCTTAGAATGGCTTAGGACCTCATTACTTTAATTAGGGGAAGACAGCCTTCCCCATCAAAAAGACCCAGAACTGATTTTCCTTATGATTAGGAATTTGATAACTCTGATCCTTCTGATTACCAGGACATACCCTTATCTACCTATGAGGATTCTGATGCAGAGGATTCCATTCCCTCTGCTTCCCCTCCAGAAGACTTTTTTCCTTTGGTGAAACCCTGCACACCCTTAGAGAGCATTTCCGCTGGGAGAGCCAGGACTACTCCCAGTCCAAAAAGAGACTCTGGGAATTTTTAAGCTTGCCTTAGCACAGGCCTCTAGCTATCCCTCCTGTTCTGGAAATTTAGATGATGTCTTCTTTGAGTCCAGCCTTACCCCTGATGCCTTGCCTCCAGCTCCCAGGAAACCTGACAGGTGCTATAGAGTGCCTGACTCCCACAAATTCCTTTTTAAGAATCCTACTACAGATCCAGAGACCATTTTCCAGGGACCTAAAGGCATTAAGGCTACAACTGCCAAAAATCCTACCCCTTTGGACAGGGATTCTAGGGCTTTAGACAGATGGGGTAAGAAGGTATACACCTCTGCTACTCTGGCCACTAGAGCTTTAAATTGCCAGTTTCATATGTTAAAGTATCAGCAGCATATTATGGAGCTAATTAAACAGAAAATGATGTTGATTCCTTACTGTGCAGAACACAAAGATTTACAAGAGTAAAATTACTAGATGCACCATTAAACTGAGAGTGTCTATTTGGCAATAAAGCAGAAGAAGTCCTCAAAAGGATGGACGAGAAAGCTAAATCTATGCAAACTGTTAAAAGATGTCTTACAAGTACAGCCACCTAGATTCAGTAGGCATTGGCCTTCACAAAACAGGTCTTTTCCAGTCTCTTTCAGGCCTTCTCAGTCCAAGCCCAGGGGCAGCAGACCACCAAGACTTCAATCTCAGGTTATGCACAGATCTAGCAATGGGGTGCTCCCACGGGGTCTTAAACATTGTTTCCCAGAGATACAGATTCCACTTCCACTCACTCCCAACCCTAAGCGGATGGCCAGACCTCCCCCTAAACCAGTGGGCGGAGGCCCAAAACAGGTACCTTCTCTCCTCAGTATCAAGGCTATTCAACCTGTCCCAGCAGAACAAAGGGGACAAGGCTTTTATTCCAGGCTGTTTCTGGTTCCCAAAAAAGAAAACTCTTGGCGTCCTATCCTGGATCTGCCTATTCTCAACACCTTTCTGGTGGTTCCAAAATTCAAAATGCTAACTCTCCAACAGCTGCTCCCTGTGCTAACCAAGGACTCCTGGCTAGCAACCCTAGACTTAAAAGAAGCTTATCTGCACATCCCCATAAGGGAATCTTGCAGGAAATACCTATGCTTCAGAGCAGGCTCTATGTACTATCAGATGTTCATTGTGTTACACTGCTGCAGTCATTACACTTGGGTTATCCTGCTGTCAGGTGGTCCCGCAGTCGGCCAGAGTTCCAAAGTCTTGGTCCAGTGTCGGTTGCTGTCGCTTCTTCCCTGACGTCAGTGCGCCAGGGGTTTATAAGATGCATTCGACGCCATTTTCTTCAGTCTTTCTTGCCGCGCGGTGCCCGAAGCAGAAGCAGTTCGCAAGTGCCAGTCGGCCGACTCCTGAGATTTTCTAAGTCAAATTTCAGATCCGAAGTCTTTAATAAAGCTAAGTACCCCGTTGGGGAAACTTTTTTTTCTTGCCTCAGACTGATGTCAGAAAAAGTTAATAGTTGTATTTCTTGTGGGAAGCAAATACCTCATAAGGACTTCCACTCTTACTGTATTTCATGCCTAGGCCCTGATCACCACGTCACTAGTTGTCGGTTTTGTGCTAGATTTAACAAACGCACTATAAAAAGACATTTTGATTTTGCTTTGCACTACTTTGGCCGAAGGTTCAATTATACTATGCCTTCGGATCAACCGACTACCGCAATACCGAAAAAACGCAAGGACAAGGATAAAGACAAGCATCCGAGGTCCAAAACATACGACGAAACCTCTTCTAGGCCAGTCGCCGGTTCTCAGTGAGGCGCTTTCACAGCCCCTGACACCCGCTACCTCAGAGCCACAGGCCGCCTCCGACTCCCACGTGGAGACAACTAGGCCTCTGGAAACTGAAGGTATTGGGTCTACGGAAACTAATCCCTCAGATGGGTCCGGAGCTGCTGAGGAGGCATCGGCTTCTGAGGGTGTTTTCAGACCTTCACAACTTACCATTAAAACAACAGCCAAGACAATAGTACCATTAAAGACAAAGAAACAAGTACAGCATTCTCCTGGACAGTCCTCCATGCCTAAGAAACAGATGCTTGAAATGGCCGAAGACCTCATTACTCTAATCAGGGGTTCCCATCCCCCTCCTGAGAAAAGGCCTAGGCAGGATACAGACTGATTCCTCTGATCAGGTTTCCATTTCCTCTGATTCCTCTTCAGACCAGGGATCCTCTCTACACCCCTATGAGGACTCTGATGCTGAAGAATCTATCCCTTCAGCCTCTCCTCCTGAGGATTATTCTTTTGGGGAAACTTTACATACCATGAGGGAGCATTTCCATTGGGAAAGTCAGGATTAGTCAGAATCCAAGAAAAGGCTCAGGGATTTCCTTTTTTTGCCTCAGCACAGGCCCCTGGCTATTCTGCCTGTGCTAGATATTGTGGATGATGTGTTCTCTATATCCAGCTTATCTCCTAATTCTTTGCCCCCTGCACCAGCCAAGCCAGATAGGTATTATAGAGTCCCTGACTCTCTCAAGTTTCTTTATAAAAACCCTTCTGCTGACCCAGAAACTATTTCCCAGGGTCCAAAAGGGGGTTAAGGCTTCCATTGCAAAAAATTCAGTACCCTCTGACAGAGATTCCAGAGCTTTGGATAGATGGTGGAAGAAAGTATACACTTCTGCAACTTTAGCAGCAAGAGCTTTAAATTGCCAGTTTCACATGCTTAAGTGCCAACAGTATTTAATGGCTCAGTTAAAACAGAAAATGATTGCAAGCTCAGAAGCTCCTGATTGTAAAGAAATGCAGGATTTACTGCATGCAGTTGAACAGGTGGGAAAACATACTCTGCAATATGGTTTTGATTCTTTAGAGGCCTCTTGTACAGCCGCAGTTACAGGTTCTTCTGATTCGAAGACATGCTTGGTTAAAAGAACTGAGTTTACCTGATCATGTTAAGACAAAATTATTGGATGCTGCTTTACAGCATGATACCTTGTTTGGTGTTAAGGCAGAAGAGGTATTAAAGAAAATGGAGGATAAAGCTAAATCTATGCAAACAGTCAAGGATTTCTTACAGGTACAGCCACCTCGATTTAGCAGAAATTGGCCAACAAAGAATTGGTCCTTTCCAGTGTCAGGCCACAGAGAGGCAGATACAGACGCCCAAGAGGCAGATCTCAACCCCAAGGCTC
The DNA here is from genome assembly GCF_019279795.1 of Protopterus annectens. NCBI lineage: Eukaryota > Metazoa > Chordata > Ceratodontiformes > Protopteridae > Protopterus > Protopterus annectens. The sequence goes on along the minus strand of NC_056734.1, from coordinate 1,008,668,202 downwards.
AAACAGAAAATGACAGTGGGGAACCTCAACCCCAAAAGGAGGTGAGGACAAGTCTCAACCTTACAGGAAACAGTCACAATGACGTTCCCCTTCGTATGCCAAGCACTTCCCTTTTGGAAGCCCCCTTAGGGGGAAAACTAGCACTTTTTACTCAAAACTGGCAAACAATCACCCAAGACAAATGGGTTCTGAATATTGTGTCTCAAGGTTACAGGTTCCACTTTCATACTTTACCAAGGCTAAAAGGAATGCCAGACCTGCCACAAAATCAATGGGCAGAGGCACAAAAACAAATTTCAGCCCTCATGGACATGAGAGCTATTCAAAAAGTACCACAACAGGAACAAGGACAAGGATTTTACTCAAGACTCGTCCTGGTCCCCAGAAAAGACAAGGCCTGGAGGCCCATACTAGACCTTTCAATTCTAAATACTTACCTGGATATTCCAAAATTCAAAATGTTGACATTACAGCAGCTTCTACCCATGCTGGGCAAGAAGGCTTGGCTTGTTACTCTGGACCTCAAAGAGGCATACCTGCATGTCCCTATCAGACAAAATTGCAGAAGATACCTCAGATTCAAAGCTGGTACAATGCACTACCAATTCTCTGCGCTGCCCTTTGGCTTATCTACTGCGCCCAGGGTCTTCACAAAGTGCCTGGCACCAGTAATTGCATTTTGCAGACAAAAAGGAATTCAAATATATCCATACCTGGACGACTGCCTCATTCAAGCAGAGACAAAGGACATTCTTCTACAGCATCTGGCGTTTGTAAAAAGGTTGCTAATTTCTGTAGGGTACACAGTAAACGAAAAGAAGTCAAAACTAGTGCCCTCACAACAGATTACATTCCTGGGTGCCAGCTTAAATACAACGGCCCAGATGGCTTGCCTCACGCCAGACAAACAGGTTCAACTAACTCAATATTTTCAGTTACTGGCAAAAAAGTCCCATCTCCCTGCAAGAAAAATTCTGCAGGCCCTGGGATTCATGGCATCCTGCATGCTACTAATACCATATGCCAGACTGCATATGAGGAAATTACAGTGGTACCTAAAAAGTGTTTGGACTCAACACTCTCACAGTTTAGAAGCAGTAATACCAGTGATTCCCTGCCTACAACAGGAGTTTCGATGGTGAGCACAGGCATGTCACTTAAACAATGGTCAGCCTTTTACCCTACCCACAGCCAGGCAGACTCTAACAACAGATGCTTCGGATTACGCCTGGGGAGCACACGTGGCAAGAAAATGCATTCAGGGCAAGTGGACCACAGACCAGATGCATCTTCACATCAATCAAAAAGAGATGTTGGCTGTTTAAAATGCCCCAACAGCTTTCAAGGACCTTCTGCATCCAGGACAATTATTATTAAAGACCAACAACACCACAGTAATGTGGTACATAAACAAGCAAGGGGGGCACCCATTCTTATCCCTTTTCAGGCAAGCCATGACCTTGTGGAACACAGCTCTAACGTATCAAGTTCACCTGCAAGCACAATTCCTGCCAGGAAAGAAAAATACTCTGGCAGAAGATCTAAGCAGAAATATCATGGACCCTCATGAATGGAAATTGAATCCACAAATCTTCAGCATGATAACGCAAAAATGGGGATGCCCAGACATGGATCTTTTTGCCTCCCCACTGAATTGCCAACTACAAATATTCTGCACAAGGACTTTTCACAAACAAGCATGGAAAGTGGATGCTCTTTTGTTCAGCTGGAAAAATCTAAAAGTTTATGCCTTCCCGCCACTGCCTCTCCTTTCAAAGGTACTCCTAAAAGCCAGACAAGAAAAACCACAGATGATCCTGATTGCTCCAGACTGGCCACGCCAGCACTGATACCCTAATCTTAAGGAACTTAGCTCAAGGCCCACCATGGATTTTGCCTCAAATTCCACACCTTCTGACTCAACAAAACCATCAGATCCTGCACGGTCAGCTCAAAACCTTAAACCTGGCTGCATGGCAGATTCATTAGTCAAACAGGCAACACCTCTCTCTAAAGCTGTTATGGATGTCATTTTGGAGGCCAGGAGACCTAGCACCAGGAAAGCTTACTCGGAAAAATGGAAGAGATTCTACGCCTGGAACCAGGCTCAAAGCCTTGACCCTCTTGTTCCAAACATTCCTCAGATTTTACAATACTTAACTGAGATGCTGGACAGAGGCCTCTCCTTCTCATCAATTAAGATCCATGCCTCTGCCATTTCAGCACATTACAACACGGATCCTCCTTTATTCTCTCATCCCTTGCTAAAGCAGTACCTCATTGGGGATAAAAACATAAGACTGCCCCGGAGAGCACCAACACCAACTTGGGACCTCAATTTTGTTTTGGAAAAACTAACCCTGCCACCTTTTGAGCCAGCCAATACAGCCGATCTAAAATTTTTATCATGGAAAACAGCTCTGCTCCTGGCAGTAACTTCAGCACGAAGAGTCTCAGAGCTACAGGCATTAATGGCAGTAGAACCTTTTATAATTTTTCATCAAGACAGGGTTTCTTTAAGGACAAACCCTACCTTTATGCCAAAGGTGGTATCTAGTGTGGCTCTTAACCAAACCATCCATTTGCCAACTTTTTATCCAAACCCCCAGAATAAAGGGGAGAAACTTCTGCATTCTTTGGACGTACACAGGCAGCTATGCTTCTACATGGACAAAACAAAAACTTTCAGGAAAACTGAACAACTGTTTGTAGCATATGCTGCAGGATCACAGGGCAAGGCTATCTCAAAGCAGACTATATCCAAATGGATAGGACACTGTATTCGTTACTGCCACACACACCATGGAAAATCAGTCCCAAATAACATTAGGCCACATTCCACCAGGGCAACAGCCACTTCAACAGCCTTTCTCAGAGGAGTACCTACCAAGGAAATTTTGGAGGCTGCAACTTGGAGTTCAGTGCACACCTTTACCAGACATCACCACCTGCCTCTTTACTCTAAATCCAGAGCAGGATTTGCCACTACAGTTCTGCAGGGCCTCCTAGCCAATCCTAACTCTTTATAGACCAGCCACCCAACTTTAGCTTTGGGATTCTACCCAAGTGTAATGACTGCAGCAGTGTAACACGATGAACATAGTACAGTTTTGTACCTACCATAAATGTAGATGTTCAAGTGTTCACACTGCTGCAGTCCAGGTTACCCTCCCTCCATCCCCTCTGAACTAACTGGACTTATCTATACCTTTCTATCCTATACAACCTTTGTGGTGTATTTGCTTGTAACTGAAGGTATTGTTTTTATTTTATATGTATATCTTTTATTAGCAATATGTATTGCCTACCTACTTGGGGGCACCTGACATCTGGGGCAAAAAAACCTGAAGAAAATGGTGTCGGATGCATCTTATATACCCTTGGCTCACTGATGTCAGGGAAGAAGCGACAGCAACCGACGCCGGACCAAGACTTTGGAACTCTGGCCGACTGCGGGACCGCCTGACGGCAGGATAACCCAAGTGTAATGACTGCAGCAGTGTGAACACTCTACATCTACATTTATGGTAGGTACAAAACTGTACTTTCTCTGCACTTCCCTTTGGCTTATCTACTGCGCCCAGGGTATTCACAAAGTGCCTAGCTCCAGCCATTCCATATTGCAGGCAGAGAAGAGTTCAGATTTACCCATACTTGGACGATTGCCTGATTCAGGCGGACAGTCAGGACTTGCTACTACAGCACCTGGCATTTGTAAAGAGACTTCTAACTTCACTGGGGTACACCATCAACAAAAAGAAATCACAGCTAGTACCCAGCCAACAGATTGTATTCCTGGGAGCAAGCTTGAACACAGCTTCCCAGATGGCATACCTCACTCAGAGAAACAAATTTAGTTGACAAACTACTTCAATCTACTGGCCACCAAAACCCAGCTATCTGCAAGAAAAATACTGCAAGCCCTGGGGTTCATGGCCACTTGCATTCTTTTAATTCCATATGCAAGACTGCATATGAGGAAACTTCAGTAGTACCTAAAAAGTTTCTGGTGTCAACATTCTCAGGACCTGGAAACAATGATTCCTATAATTCCTTGCCTAAGGACAGAGTTCCTTTGGTGGGCAGAGGCCTGAAACCACAAGGGACTCCTTTTCACTCTACCCCTGCTGCCCAAACCCTAACAGATGCATCAGACTATGCATGGGGAGCTCACATGGCAGGGCAGTGCATTCGAGGCAAATGGAACCCAAAGCAAATGCACCTACATATCAATCAAAATGAAATGTTAGCTGTACAGAATGCTCTGACAGCCTTCAAAGGCCTTATTCTTCCTGGACAACTATTGGTAAAGACAGACAACACCACAGTTATGTGGTACATAAACAAGCAGAGGGGAACCCATTCCTACCCACTCTTCAGATTAGCCATGGCTCTCAACACAGCCTTGAGCAGCCAAGTGCACCTGCAAGCTCAGTTCATGTCAGGCAAACTGAATTCCCTGGCAGACTACTTAAGCAGAAATCTCCTTGACCCACACGAGTGGAAACTGGAAAACAAAATATTCAAGCTTTTGAGGAACAGGTGGGGGGCACCACAGGTAGACCTTTTTGTTTCCCCTCAGAACTATCAAGTGAGAAAATATTGCACCAGAAATCCCCACAGTCAAGCTTGGAAAGTGGATGCCCTGTCCTTCACCTGGGAAAACCTCTCAGTCTATGCCTTTTTCCCTCTGCCCCTCCTCTCGAAGGTTCTACTAAAGATCAAACAGGACAGGCCAAGGACGATCCTGATTGCACCAGACTGGCCATGCCAGCACTGGCACCCTCTTGTGCAGTCTGACAGTGCTGCCACCATGGCACCTGTCTCAGACTCCCTCCCTGCTGCTCCAACAGGTGGACCAGATTCTGCACCCTCAGCTACAGACCCTGAACCTAGCAGCCTGGCTCATCCACTGAATTCTTCACCAGCAACCCTCAGTAAGCAGGTACTGGGTGTCATTCTAGAGGCAATGAGGCCTATTACTAGAAAATCCTATTCAGAAAAGTGGAAAAGATACTGCTCCTGGAGCCAGTCTCAGGGAATGGACATATCTGTGCCTAACTTACCTCATATACTAGATTACCTAACAGAAATGCTCCATAAAGGCCTATCCTTCTCTTCAGTTAAGATTCATGCCTCTGCCGTCTCGGCTCATTATAATACTGAGCCACCCCTTTTCTCTCATCCTCTGCTCAAACAGTTCCTGAGAGGAGCCAAAAATTTAAGACCCCCCCCCCCGTATGTCCGTAGAACCCTTCATTATCTTCCTTGTGGACAGGGTCTCCCTGAGGACTAACCCATAATTTATGCCAAAGGTGGTATCTAATGTGGCTTTAAACCAATCCATTCATTTGCCAACTTTTTTTCCCTAATCCTCAGAATAAAGGGGAAAGGATCCTGCACTCCTTGGATGTGCACAGGCAGCTCAGGTTCTATCTGGACAGGACGAAGCCTTTCAGAAAATCTGATCAGCTGCTAGTCAGCTTTGCTGCAGGGGCAGAGGGCAAGGCCATTTCAAAGCAAGCATTTCCAAATGGATAGCACATTGCATCCATTTCTGCTACAAACACCATGGGAAACCAAAAGTACAAAACACAAATCCAAAAGCAGGTGGGGATGAAGCTCTCCCAAAAAAGCAAAATGCACTAACAAAAGTCCAAACTGGGAGTAAACAAATACGGCTCTCTTGATATTAAATAAGACAAAACCTGAAGAAGTGCCAGGAGGCACGAAAGTGCTCTCTAGTTTGTAGCTGAATAAAAGTTTTGTCTTTTATTTAATATCAAGAGAGCCATGTTTGTTTACTCCCAGTGTGGGCTTTTGTTACACCATGGGAAACCTACACCACAGGGGATCAGAACACATTCCACTAGGGCTACATCAACCTCTACAGCATTCCTCAGGGGAGTCCCTACCAGGGACATCCTGGAACCTGCAACCTGGAGTTCTGTGCACACTTTTTCCAAGCATTACCACTTGCCTATCTTTTCAAAATCCAGAGCTGGATTTGCCACAGCAGTCTTTACAGGGCCTGATTGCCAACCCTAATGCTTCTTAACTACCTCCTCCCTTCCTTAGCTTTGGGAATCGACCCAAATGTGATGACTGCAAGAGTGAAACACGAAGAACATAGTACAGTTGTGTACACTTACCATAAATGTAGATGTTCGAGTGTATTCACTGTTGCAGTCCTGGTTACCCTCCCTCCAGCCCCGACTTCTCTTTACTTTCACCTATCTTTTTTGTTTGGCATATCTTATATCATGTGTATTTGCTTTTTGCTGGGGGTGTTCCATATCATGCAATTGCTTCCTATTGTGAGGGCAACTGACATCTGAGGCAAGAAAAAAACGATGTAATGGCGTCGGCTGCATGTTTTATACCCCTGAAGACCGGACATCATGGAAGAAGCGACAGCATCCGACGCAGACATCCCAAGACTCTGGTATTCAGGCCAGCTGAGGGCTACCTGCAGGCAGATAATCCAAATGTGATGACTGCAACAGTGAATACACTTGAACATCTACATTTATGGTAAGTGTACACAACTGTACTTTCATATGACATGAATAAGAGAAATGCGGGAAGGGAACACTTTTGCTGGCACACCATGCAGACAGCTTTTTCTGATGTTTGTTGTTATGCATAGGTGACTAAACCTTGCAGGGCAGGAAATGTGATACTGTGTCTTACTGAGGGAAAGAAAAAGGGAGAAGTAACTTGAGAAGGAACTGAAGCACACACAAGCAGGTTCTCCTGAGCCATGACTTGATATTTCTTGAAGTTTTTTTCATACAGTGTGTAACACAACACTAGGAAAAACATTTGTAAGAGGCACTGCGGAACAGTAAGTGATACTAGCACCAGGCAAGGCCTCACAAAATTAACACAGCTTCTCTGTTCTTCCATTCGAAGTGAATGGAACTGAGATGTGACAGTCCAGCCGTAGGTGTTACAATCTCAACAACTGTGCCATCACAGTGCACAATGGGAAAGATTTTGCTTTAGAAGAAAGCATTTTCTGTTCAGGGTGTCTGCCCCCAGAAAAACGCTGAGAATTACAAACACAAGAAAATTAGTAGTGAGTACTACTTTCTGATGAATACGGGTTAGCAATGTGTAGAAATTCAAGGAGACGTTAAAAAAAAAAAAACACTTTTTTTATAACTGTTTTTCCCTGTAGTGGTTTTAATTAAGCACTATCACTTAGATGTGTTTTCTGGGGCTAGAGCAGGTTTTGCTAGGTCCATCGTAAATGATTTGGAAGAATCCTTACTTTTTCTTTCTCCAAATTTGTTTTCATAACTTCAGTAGTAAGGGATACTACAACAATGATTAAGGAAGGATGTAGTACAGTTGTTCTTCGTGTTTCACCTTTGCAGTCATCACACTTGGGTTATCCTGCCAGGAGTAGCCCTCAGTCAGCATGAATACCAGAGGCTTAGTATTTCTGTCACTCCAGTACTGACGTCAGGTCGTCAGTGGTATAAAATCAGCAGCCAACGCCATTACATCTGTCTTTCTTACCGAAGAACTTGAAGCAGAAGCAATTCGCACAAGTGCCGGTCGGCCGCTACCGGAGTCTTTCGTTTCCAAAATTGAAGTTGAAGTCTTCTAAAGCTAAGTACCCCATTGGGGATCCTTTTTTCTTGCTCTATCCAATGTCAGAAAAGCTTAACAATTGTCTCGCCTGTGGAAAGCAAATACCATACCGAGATTTCCATTCTTACTGCATCACCTCTTTAGACCCAGACCACGACGTCCCTCAGTGTCGGTTTTATGCTTTGTTCAATGCCAGAATTGTACATCGTTGGGCCCTTATCGTAGCTAAATACTTTCGCTCTCTATCTCCGTATTCTGAAATGGCTTTGGTAAGCCATCTGACTACTGATCTTCCGAAAAAAACTTAAGGATAAAGACAGAGACAGATCGCACAGGTCCAAAACTGCAGACACTTCCGTTAAGCTAGTCATCAGTTTGCCAGTACTCAGTGAGGCGCTTTCCAAGCCCCTGATGCCTACTTCTATGGGTTCGCAGGCCACTACAGAGACCCGTTCAGAGTCCAGTATGCCTCGAGACTCTTTGTTGTTTAAGGATCCTGTGGATGTCTCTACCTTGGATGGTTCCAGAGCCACTGAGCAAGCACCGGCTTCCGAGGAAGTTCTTTGCGATATTCGACACAAACCGACAACTTCTTTCGCATATTCAGTTCCTTCTAAAACTGCTGAATTTCTAAGGCCCAGGGTACGAATTATGCCTAAAAAGAAACGATGACCAAACTCAAGCACCTGCTTCCATGCCTCAATCTCAAATGCTTAAAATGGCAGAAGACCTTATCATGCTTATTAGGGGAAAACAGCCTACCCCTTCTAAAAGAAAGAGAGACTTGTGCCCAGCAGCTTTATCTGACCAGGAGTCCGATGACTCTGAGGTTTCAGAATATGAAGGCATGCCCTTGTCTGCTTATGAGGATTCAGATGCAGAGGAATCCATTCCCTCTGCCTCTCCTCCAGAGGATTTTTCTTTTGGTGAAACCCTACATACTTTGAGAGAACATTTCCATTGGGAATGTCAGGATTATCATGAGTCCAAAAAGAGACTCAGGGAATTTTTAGATTTACCACAGCACAGACCCTTAGCTATTCCTCCTGTCCTGGATGTTGTGGATGATGTTTTCATGGAATCTAGCTTAACTCCTGACATCCTACCACCTGCTCCCAGGAAACTTAACAGGTATTACAGAGTCCCTGTCTCATATAAATTTCTTTTCAAAAATCCTACTGTGGATCCAGTGGTCATCTCACAGGGACCTAAAGGAATAAAAGCAACCACAGTCAAGAATCCCACCCCTTCGGACAGGGATTCCCGAGCTTTAGACAGATGGGCTAAAAAGTATACACCTCTGCAACTCTTGCTATTAGAGCACTAAATTGTCAGTTCCATATGCTGAAATGCCAGCAACTTACAATGGAACTTCTTAAACAAAAATTATCTACGTTTCCAGCTTGTGCAGAAAATAAAGAAATACAGGAGCTTGTGCATTCTCCTAACCAAGTTACTAAGCATACCTTGCAATGTGGCTTTGACGCCCTAGAAGCATCCTGCAGGGCAATGGTCACAGGTTCTGTACTTAGAAGGCATGCTTGTCTTAAGGAACAGTCCTTGCCAGACCATGTCAAATCAAAACTATTGGATGCACCATTGCACAAAGACAATTTTTTGGCATCAGGGCAGAAGAGGTCTTAAAAAAGATGGAAGAAAAAGATAAATCTATGCAGACAATTAAAGGCTTCTTGCAGGTCCAGCCTCCGAGGTTCAGTAGGCATTGCCCCTCCAAGCACAGTCCCCTCGAGGCCAGCTCAGACAAGGTCTAGGGGAAGCAGGCCCCCCAGACAGCAGCCCCAGGGAATGCAGAGATCTAAGCAATGGCTGTCTCTCAACAAAGTACTTGTTAGAATTTTTGTGTAGCCATTGATAGCAGTGGGGGGTAGTTTCACCTCACTGATATTCTGTCCTGCCCTATATAAGTGGTACATTTTGGGTTATTTCTGCTTAATATCTGAGCTTTGGCCAGCTAAGATCTACCTGAAATCAACTGAATGTATAAGTGAATTTAAGTACACTTTTGTCTGCCCTTTTTATTATAGTACTGCATTTAATTTATGTATTTGTGTTTCTCACAGAATATTAGCTCAGCTGAAGTTGTGGCTGTGTCTCTACAGAGTACTTGTTAGAATTTCTGTGTAACCATTGATAGCAGGGGGGAGTTTCACCTCACTGATATTCTGTCATGCCTTATATAAGTGGTACATTGTGGATTATTTTTGCTTAATATCTGAGCTTTGGACGGTATTTAAGCCCTAACTTTGAGAGGATTTCTGTCTATACACACTGAGCAGAGTGGAGGAGGGGCGTTGACTACAACTGTGATCTGAGATGTATAAGTATCCTGTTTTTTTGGCTTATTTATACTGATTATTGCTTCTAGCAATTTATATATAGCACTTTTTATTGCCTGCTGCATACTTTTTACTGTATTTTATTGCTGTTAACTAATCTGCACGGGTAACTGATTTGTTTGCAGTTAAAAGCATTCTGTAGAGCGTCTTTGCTCCTTTATCTGTTTAAAACTTTCATTTTGTGGCTCACTGCTGTTATAAAGATTTCTGTAGTGTTTACACTCTAAAGAGTGTTGGCTAAAAGCTTTAGTATTGGATACTTGGTGGCTTTGCAGTTGCCTGCCCCTGCTGTAAATTTGATCTGGGACACTCCACCCAGTCTAGTGTCATTAGCTCATTCTACCTAATACAGAGAGAACATCTGAGAAGGCCTTCTGTTCCTCCTTTCTCCCTTTCTTAAAAAAAAAAAAAAAAAAAATTGCCTGAATCTCATGTTCTGGCTGTGCTTCTCAAACCTCAAACATTTTGGAAATACAGAGTATATTTTAGTGCATTTATTATAACTGTATTTGCCTTAATATTGTTGCAACGCAACTGCTCTAGGTTGCACTGCATCTGAATTAAGTGTGTTGTAGCTGCTTTTCTGTATATGTAGACTAGCTACGTATTCTACTCTATTACTGCCTCTTAAATCGTTTTTCAGTTGTGCACTTGCCCTTCATTTAAAAAGTTTTAAATTGCTACTTTTGTAGAGTTTTAATTGGATTTACTGTTTAGGACTACACACTTGTGTGTTAGCCTTTTCTGTGTTTATTTACTGTATTATTGCATTGTTTAGCCTGTTTTAACCAAAAAAAAAATACTATCTTGTTTGCTCATTTCCCATCTTTCCTAGCCAGTCCAGATCCCAGGCTTTGCTTGTCTCAGGACTTTATTTTCTGTGTTCAGAGCTATCCAGACCTTGCTGTTTAGTGGGAAGTCCTACTGCTTACCAGTGGGAGTGGTGAGCATTGTACTGCCTATCTAACACTAGAGGAGTGGTTTCCAGCTCTGAAATTGTAATTTTATTAGCCTTTTTGGGCTATTTTATATCCCGTTCAACTTTCTGGCTTACAAATGTGTGTGTTTGAGCATTTTTCGCATCGTGCAGTACCGCAGGGCTAAATTTAAACTATTCCAGGTGCCAGAAAATCTGCTGCTCAAATTTTCCCTTAGAACTAGCTGGTTTCTCAGTAGTAGCCTGAAAGCTATGGAGAAGTCTGCCTAGAAGCTCATAGGATCATAAATGGGGACTTGCAGACATTGGAGGGACTTGCAGACATTGGACTGTTGGGAGTTTCATGCCCACGGGAAATTGACTCTTTGAAATTTGAATAGACTTCTTGGTATTGATGAGGAAAGGCAGTCCATATTGATGACCTTGACCTTCATATACAGCCTACCTACCCCTTTCAAGTAATTTCGACAAAATAACCCTCAAATGTTATAAAAAAACCAGCACAAATGTAAACCCATATGTCACAAGATGGGTAGAACACTAAGGTTAGAGTTGAACCCACAGTTAGAGAGTTGTACTGGCAAAGTCCAGTCCTCAAACGTCCCACAAGTGGGGTCCCATTGGAATCTAGGTCCTTTGGCCCCTATCCAACAAGTATCTACAGCTCATGGGAGGAGTTTGGCTGACAAGTGACTTTGGACTACAAAGTGGAAGATGCATAGGACAAGTGCATCGGACACTCCAGAAGGGATACGGACACTGATATCCACAGATAGCTGGTGCCAGCGCCATGGCAGATAAATAATGAGTCTTACCTTCCTGAAAAACAAAGGTAACCCCAAGCTCCCCAATACCCGCCGGAACAACAAGCACACCCCCAGCTACCATAGGGACCTGGGGACCCAGGTTGACAGTGGCCTTTTTTGACTTGGTTTTGACAGAAAAAGACCTTCATTATTGCCCATACCATCACATTGCCCACCTGATCATGAAGGGATTCGGTCCAGAGTCATTGTTCCCATTGTTCCTCCTTATCAGACCAATGATTAGTACAATGCCCCATTCGGTGCCCTCTCACCCATCATCATCTGCAACAGAGAGACCCCCCAAAAGTTCACCCAAGGATAAAGGAAAGGGAAAAAAGGAATGTATGCTGCCAGTCATATGAAGCCAGAGCTCTATTCACTAGCATACCGTCTGCTCAGACGGTGACATGTCAGAGGTGACATGTGCCTGACATACAACTGCCATGTAATGGACATGCTCCACCTCAAAAATCCACCAAAAAAACCAACCACCAAGCGAGCGACTTAAACCTTACTTAAACCTTAGGGGCGTGCTGGAGAGATAGATTATCACATAGATTTATCCCTATGCTGTGGAATAAAATCCGGTCCATGTGAGGCCAGAAACCCAGCTGACTCTGTTCAGAAAGAAATCTAGACCTGTGGATGGGAGGGAGTAGGTTTACCCACGAGGGGAATCTCTGGGTCACTGCTGGACAGACAGAGGCACAACTAATGGGCACAGTATTTTTTTTTATAAGAAAGGGTGGCGTAAGCCACAATAATTTGGGCTAGGCTTATAAATGCCTTAGGGCAGATAGCCTAGTATAAACCTATGAACCTATGAACCTAAGTAGCAATAAAATCTGAACCCCTGTGACTAGCACTTGCTCTAGAACATGCTGGAAAGTGCTAGGAAGCCTGAAACTGACACCATCAACCCCCCACATAGCAACACTAAACTCACATATGCGGAGGCCCTTAACATTAACCGGCCCAAGCAACAAGGACCTCCGAAGCTGAAATGCAAACAAACACCAGTCACAAACAAAGTGACACACAGCTCACAACACCAGTGTGCCACCCAACAACTGCCTCTAAGGCAAGACAATGTGCCCAACACTTTAGGCATAGGTGAATCTATAGTCAGGTACACTGATGTCCCACTCACCAGGCTGAACAAGGAGAAAATTACAGTCGGCTGCCTGTCGGGTGCCAGGGTCCGCCACATAATGCATGCACTCAAGTCACTCCAACAAGTACAAATGTTACTCTGTCATTGATGTTGGAGTGAATGACTTGAGACGTACCTCCCTGGACTACATGAAAAGAGACATGGAAGAGCTCTTGGATCATGTGGACCAGGCAGGTATGACCCTAGCCCTGAGTAGCATCCTGCCTTCGCCCAGAATACCACAGTATAAGGACAAAATGATTGACTTCAACAATTGGCTAAGCTTCTGGTGTCATTCAAAGGGGATCCAGTATCTGTCTGCCTGGGCAGACATGATCGACAAACCACGATGCTTTGCCAGAGATGGTCTGCACCTGTCACCCTGGGATTCAGATTACTGGCTAAAGCTCTTACCACCTCTATAGTGCATTTTTTAGGCACGGTTCAAAGGACAAAACCACCACTGTAACGGATACAAGCATGCAAAATCTGAAGGTAATGCTACTCATTTGCTAGAAGTCTAAACCTCAAAATGCACTCTCTCGAGGCACTCCTAAAAATGGAGAACATCGATATCTGTGCAGTAACTTTGACCTGGTTCAAGGCTCCAGAGAGCACCCCTGCTACAACTCTTACCACACTTTTCGGCCACAAAAACCAAGACAGAAACAGTAAAGGTGGAGGAGTGTCCATATTCAACAAGAATATTCACACCTCCAGACTAGTTGCCCAATAAAATGCATCTGAAATTCTCCAGGTGCAACTAACACTAGATAAGACTGCAATCCAAACTGTAGCTTGCTATAGATCCCCGACCATACCCCAAGATTCTCACTACACCTTTCTAAACATACTGGAAAATATTAAGATATAACCAATTGCCCTAATACTGGGTGATTTCAACTACCCTGCCATTAACTGGGAAAACTACTCTGGTACCAACACCTTTTCCCAGCAGTTCTTGGAATTCATAAATTCCAACGCCCTGGATCAACTAATCCATTGCCCCACCAGGGGCTCCAATATCCCAGGCCTGGTCATTACCAACATGGGAGATAGATGCTTCACACCAGTGGTCACCCCCTCATTTTGACCATAAGCAAATCAACCTTGACATCCACATCCCACCCCCACCCCCAGTAAGGAAACCTCCGTAAAAAACTACTACAAAGCCAACTTCATGCTCCTGAAGTCAGAAGTGACAAACTTCATGACACCCATGCAGACGGGATCTGAAAGTTCGTCTGCTGAATCCTACACTAAGGCACTGTACGAGCACATCCACTTGTGCATGAATCGTGCCATCCCAAATAGAACCAAGATGCTCTCTTCCAAAAAACAAGGAAGCCAATCTGGTGGTCCCCTGCTATAAACAAACTGTACAACAGAAGGAAGAAACTGTTGCAGAAAAGTGGAAAATCCCAGGATGCAAAAAAAAACTCCGTCATCAGCCTCATTAAGAAGCGGAGATCCCTCATAAAATCCTCGAAAGCTAGTTACGAAAATAAAATTGCCAAAGATTCCAAAGACAACCACAAGGCATTCTATAGTTATGTTAAAAATCTAAATGGCAGTGCTCAGATCTGCTCTGAGCTACAACAGAATGGAATTAAATGTACTGATCCCAAGGATATTGCCAATATCCTGGCAGATCGATTTAGTGCCAAATTCACCCCCCTCTCATCCCCTAAAGGGCCCATCTCAACACCAAAAGATTGCCAAATTCTGGTAATCATGGCCACACAGGTAGAAACCGCACTCTCCAAAGCTAAGAATACAGCATCCATGGGACTGGGTGACATCTCGGGCTGTGTACTACATGAACTACAAAATGAACTGGCACCTCACCTAAGTGTCATGTTTAATCATATCCTCACCTCAGGCTTCGTGCTCACTGAGTGGTGCACAGCTACAGTTATCCCACTCCACAAGGGGGGGATCCACCTTTGATCCCGGGAACTACTGTCCCATCAGTCTGACGAGCCTGATCTGCAAGGGCATGGAACACATTATCATGGAACGTATAAACAAAGACATTGGCAACCTTCAAACACTGGACCCCACCCAGTTTGGGTTCGTGAAGGGCCTATCTTGTCTCCTGAACCTGATTGACTTCTTCGAATCAGTCTCCAGAGCTGTGGACGAGGGTAAGGCGGTTCACACAGCCTATCTGGACCTCGCCAAGGCCTTTGACACCATCCCCCACTCTGGAATCATAGATAAACTTACTAAGCTGGGCATAAATCCCTACGTCACTCGATGGGTTGCTAACTGGCTTACTGACAGAACCCAGACTGTAAAAGTAGCTGACTCCAAATCCAGCTCCTGACAAGTGGAGTACCTCAGGGTTCAGTCCTGGGACCACTCTTGTTTGGCATCTACTTCTCTGAAGTAAAGGCCAACATTGAGGGAGTCTGGCTAACAAAGTTCGCAGATGACTGCAAACTGGGAGCCATTATTGAATTGTTAAATGATGTAGATATTCTGCAAAAGGGCCTTAAAGAAACAGAATCCTGGTGCCAGAGCCATGGGCTCAAGCTTAATGCCAAGAAATGTATAGTTATCCCCTTTGGAAAAAAACATGTACCCATGAATTACCACATAGGTGGCAGTACACTAAACATTGAAAGTGTAATGAGAGACTTGGGGACACAGGTGGACAGTGGTTTCACCTTCGATAACCACATCGCCACAACAGTCAGAAAATCCTTCTATGTGGCACACCTCATCACTAAGGGCTTTTCATCCAGAAAAAAGGCGGTCGTTGTCCCATTGTACTCGTCCCTCATTAGACCCATTATAGAGTATAACGCCCCGTTTTGTATGTACCTCACAAGACATCTGCAACAGCTGGAAAGGCCACAGAAATACTTCACTAAAAGAATCACAGGCCTAAAGCAGATGCCATATGCTGACCGTCTAAAAAAAAAAAAAAAAAAACTCCAGCTGTACTCTGTGGCATATCGTCTACTCAGAGGCGATCTCTGCTCAACATACAAGGCCATGTCAAACCCTGAGCTGTTAGACATGCTCCACTTAAAGAAATTCCAATCGCTCAGAGCCACACTTTTCAGGGATCTAAACCTTGTCATCACAATGAACAAAACATGCTGGAGGGATAGGTTCCTGACCCAGAGACTCCCCATACTCTGGAATAGACTGCCCATACATGTCAAGCAGAGTGTCTCCTTGGCCCTCTTCAAAAGGAACCTTGATGATTGGATGAGAGATAGGAAATTCACCCCAGGGATCATGTCAGTTGCCCTGCTAGACAGAGGTCCAGGGAAGTAAATATTGTGGGAAAAAATATCCAGGGAATTGTTATGGCTAGGCTTGTATAGGCCCTAGGGCCAATAGCCTAGTACCAACCTATCAACCTGTGAACGTAAGATCTACCTGAAATCAGCTGGATGTATAAGTGAATTTAAGTACACTTTTATCTGCTCTTTTTCATATAGTACTGCATTTAATTTATTTGTGTTTCTCACTGAATATTAACTCAACAGACGTTGTGGCTGTGTCTCTACAGAGTACTTGTTATAATTTCTGTGTAGCCAGTGATAGCAGTGGGGGGCAGTTTCACCTCACTGATATTCTGTCCTGCCTTATATAAGTGGTACATTTTGGGTTATTTCTGCTTAATATCTGAGCTTTGGCCAGCTAAGAGCTACCTGAAATCAACTGGACGTATAAGTGAATTTAAATACACTTTTATCTGCTCTTTTTCATATAGTACTGTATTTAATTTATTTATTTGTGTTTCTCACTGAGTATTAACTCAACTGAAGTTGTGGCTGTGTCTCTACATTTAGTTCCTCACCCACCCTCCCTGTTCTTGTTTTGGTGTTAATGTTGGTGGCTTTGAAATTGCCCACCCCTCTTGTAAATTTGTATTTAGATGCTCCTTCTGGGCCCATCTCATTTGCTCACTGAAATGAGTGCAGTGAGATCATATTCTGATTTCAGGGACTCCTACTGTGTACAAAGAGTGCATTTGGGAAGGACAACCCCTGTAGCCTCTTAATCCTGCACTGTTCCCTCCCTCAAAAAAAAAAATAAATAAAATAAATGTTTTATATATATATATATATATATATATATATATATATATATATATATATATACACACACACACACACTTTATTCAGCTGCTCTTACTGCAACTGTCATAGTTGCTGTTCTGCATGCTGTTATCTGTTCAGTCGCTCTTACTCTGCACTTATTACTGCTTGTTTGTAGCCTTTTAATTTACTGCCTTCTGCACTTGTTTTTTTAGTCATTTGTTAATTTAATTGCTTTTATGTAAATGGCATTTGCCATAATATTGCTACACACTCAAGTGTGCTAGCCTGCACTACAATTTGAATTGTATTTACTGCTATTTTAGCTGCTTTTCTGTAAAAAAAAAATTCTAAGCTCGTTTCTTGCCTTCCTGTAACTAGTCTAGTCCAGATACAGACTTGTTGTATCCAGGACTGTTGGTAAGCTTCTGAGCCCCCCAAGCCTTTCTGTGTTGGAGGGAAGCCTTCTAGCTTATCAGTGGGAGTGATAAGCATTAGGTAGCCTATCTACCACAAGAGGAGTGGTTCCTGGCCCAGAAATTGTAGCTGTTGGCCGTTTGGGCGTTTTTTTTTTCCGTCTCTTTCAACTTTCTGGTTTAAAAGCCTCACTTGCGCTTGTGTCCCACCTTTCCTGTAACTAGCCTAGTCCAGATACAGTTGCTGTATCCAGGATTGTTGGCAAGCTTCTGAGCCCCGCAAACCTTTTTGTGTTGGAGGAAAGCCTTCTAGCTTATCACTGGGAGTGGTAAGCACTAGGTAGCCTGTCTACCACAAGAGGAGTGGTTCTTGGCCCAGAAATTGTAGTTTATTGACCATTTGGGCAGTTTGTCCATCTCTTTCAACTTTCTGGTTTAAAAGACCACATCTGCACTTATTTCCCATCTTTCCTTTAACTAACCTACTGGGAAGCACTAGAAAGCCTTAAACTGATACAAGCCTTCTAGCTTAGTAGAGAGTGATTATCATTTTTCTGTATTTTCTTGCTGTACTTAACTGTTTTCTGCCTTAATGCCAATTTCCAGTGGTTTTTGTGATTTAAAAGCTTGTTTTTTTTTCACATATTGTACTTATTTGACTGCCTGCACTTTTAAAAAGTAGTTTTTTGTTTAGTGTGCAGCCTACAGCAGTTAAATTATTTAAAGTGCAATAGCTTTTTCTCATCGTTTGTAGTCATTTAAAGCTGTTTTTAAGTGTATTTTTTTACTGTTTTTGCCTTATCTTTTCAAAAAAACAAAAAAATTCATTGTTTCCTGCCTTTCTAAGCTAATATAGTCCAGTTTTTGGGCTAGTGCTGAATTCAGGGCTGTTTTACAAGTTTGAGTTGCCCGTACCTTACTTGGATAGAAGGAAATTTCTCTGCTCACCTATGAGAGAGGGGAGCTTTGAGCAAGACTATCTCTCCCCGGAGGAGTGGTTCCAGACCAGAAGTTAGTAGTTTATTGGCCATTTTGGGCTAATTTCTCTCTTTTTCATTTCCCTGCTGTAAAAACTGCGTTTGCATGGTTTTGAGCACCGGGCAGTGCCGGTTAGCTAGGGTTAAATTATTCCCGGCTCCACTAAGTCTCATTTTCAGTTTTTCCCTTGAAACTAGTCTAACTCTCAACCTAAGCACTTAAAAAACATCCTGCAGCCCAGGACTTGCAGACCTAATAGCAAGCATGAATATACCCTGACACTTGACTGCCCAGCAGGGCAAGGCTCTTTATTCACCCCTCACCAACCAAGCGACTAAGCAGCTCATCCTACTATTCAGGCATGACCAAAGGGCAATTTCAGGTGTACTCTCCAGTCCAGCTGGTGAATCTGGGTATCCTGAGGCAATGTTACAACTGCTTCATGTACACAGACAACCCTCTCCTCCTACCACAAAACACTAACATATGCGAGAGATGCAATTATACAGCCAAACTGGAGGCTAAGCTCTCCCCACCCAAGACTGGAACAGACAATCAAGAGGAGAAGGGTAACACTTGCACCACACCTCCAGCCACACATAGACCTACTAAACCAGCACTGGCAAAAAATACACACGTTGTTATTTGTCTTTTCGGCTTTTCCCAGTTAGGGGTCACCACAGCACAACTCCGGTCCGCTAATGATTGGCAGTAGATTTTTATGGAGCAGAGTTGTCAGCCCGACGCCCAACCTTCAGCGAAAGCATGCCCATTCACGCATGTCTTTCGGAGGCCACTCGACTGCGGGGAGGACATGCAGACTCCACACAGAAGGTGCTCCAGCTGAGAATCGAACAGGAGAACCTCTTGCTGTGAAGCAAAAACACTACCGCTGTACCACCCAGCTATTACTGGCAAAAAAATACACAAAATCATACTCTGAGGCTCTAAATAAAAACCTGCAAAAGCATCCGAGACCTCCAAAGCAGACACCCAAACAATCTGCACCTCCCGTCACAAACCAGCCAACACACAAAACACAAAATCAGTGTGCCACACAATCACAGCCCTTAAGGCAAAATGACATACCTGTCACACTAGTAATAGGTGACTCTATAGTCAGGCACACTGACATCCCACTCACTAGGCTGGACAAGCAGAAGGTTACTGTTAGCTGCTGTCGGAAGCCAGAATCCGCCACATAACACAAGCACTCCGGTCACTCCAGAACAAGTACAAATATGACTCTGTCATTGTTCATGTTGGTGTGAATGTCCTGAGATGTACCTCCCTGGACTACATGAAAAGAGACATGGAAGAGTTCTCTGATCATGTAGCCCAGGCTGGTATGACCCTGACACTGAGTAGCATCCTGCCCTCACCAAGAATGATACCTCAGTATAAAGAAAAAATTATTAATTTCAACAATTGGCTAAGCTTCTGGTGTCATTTAAAGGGGATCCAGTGTCTGTCAGCCTGGGACGACATGCACGACAAGCCGCGTTGCTTCGCAAGGCTCTTGCTGCCCTCATAGTGCCTTTTTTAGGCAAGGCTCAAAAATCAAACCCACCTCTGTAAACAGCACAATTAACAAAAAACTGAAGGTTATGCTACTCAATGCCAGGAGTTTAAATCTCAAAATGCACGCGCTTGAAGCACTCTTCAGTATGGAGAATGTCGACATCTGTCCAGTAACTGAAACCTGGTTCAAGGCTCCAGAGAGCACCCCAGCACTACCAGGCTACAACTCATGCCACACGTTTCGGCCACAGAACACAGACCGAAACACAAAAGGAGGGGGTGTGTCCGTATTCATCAAGGATACCTACACCTCCACATTAGTGGCATAGCATGATACCTCTGAGATGTCCATGTGCAACTAACATCGGGCAAATCTGCAATGCAAATTGTGGCCTGCTACAAATCACCCTCCATGACCCAGGACCACCACTCCACCTTTCTGGAGATACTGGAAAACACCCTGATATTGGGCAATTTTAATTACCCTACTATTAACTGGGAAAACTACTCAAGTACAAACTCCCAGGCACAGCGCTTCCTGGAATTCAACTCAAACTCCCTGGATCAACTGGTAAACTCCCCTACCAGAGGTGAAAACATATTGGACCTGGTCATCACCAACATGGGTGACAGGTGTTCCACACTGGAGGTCAACCTGTCACTGGTTAGATCAGACCATAAACTAATCACTCTGGATGTCCACAAAACTACAGTAAAAAACTTTTCTAAAGCAAACTTAACTTTACTTAAGACAGAGGCGGTAAGTTTCACAACCCCCACGCTAAAGGATAACACTGTCCAAGATGCAGAAACCTTTACAAATGCACTCTGTGAGCACCTACAAGGATGCATGGATTGTGCCATCCCTAGCAAAACCAAGACTCACTCCTCTAAGAGAAGGAAACCAGTCTGGTAGACCCCTGCCATAAACAGGCTATACAATAGAAGGAGGAAACTAGTTCAGAAAAAAAGCAAATTCCATGAAGGGAAGACATCCCTGATCAGTATCTGTAAGAAACTAAGGTTTGTCATAAAATCATCCAAGGCTAACTTTGAAAGACAGATAGCCAAGGATTCAAAAGATAACCACAAAGCTTTCTTTAGCTATGTTAAGAATCTAAGTGGCAACTCACAGATATGCACTGAACTAGTGCAAAATAGCAGAAATTGTACTGAACCTACTGATATTGCCAACATCCTGGCAGATAGATTCAGTGCAAACTTCACCCCCCTCTCACCCCTAAAAGGGCCCACAACAATACCGGAAAAGTGTAGTGTCCCAGAAGTCCCAGACGCACAGGTGAAAACAGCCTCATCAGAAGCCAAAAACACAGCTTCAGTGGGGCCAGATGGTGTCCCAGGCTACATCTTGCACGAACAACAGAACGAACCAACCCCCCACCTAAACACACTGTTCAACCTCAGCCTCTCCAGAGGCTTACGTGCCCATAGAATGGCGCATAGCAATGGTTATTCCACTCCACAAAGGAGGGGCCACAACTGGCCCTGGTAACTCGCCCCATAAGCTTGACTAGCCTGGTCTGCAAGGCTATGGAGCGCATCATCATAGAACTCATTAACAAAGACATTGGGAACCTCCAAACACTTGACCCAACCCAGTTTGGCTTTAAGGGCAGATCATGCCTACTAAACCTGGTTGACTTCTTCGAGACAGTCACCAAGGCCATAGACGAGGGAAAGGTTGTTCACACAGCCTACCTTGACCTCGCCAAGGCTTTCGACACCATTCCCCACTCTGGTATTACAGAAAAACTCACCAGCCTGAACATAAATCCCTACGTCACGAAATGGGTTGCCAATTGGCTTACAGACAGAACTCACACGGTAAGAATAACGGGCTCCAGGTCCGACTCTAAACCAGTCACAAGTGGTGTCCCGCAAGGCTCGGTCATGAGACCCCTACTGATGTTCTTCGTGTTTCACTGATGTTCTTCATTCCACATTGCTGCAGTCCTAACTATTGGGTAGTCCGCTGTCCAGTCGGCCCGAATACCAGAGTATATGGCTGACGTTGGTCAGGGCGCATTAGACTGACGTCAGTACGTCAGGGTACTAATGCGCATGACCGACGTCATATCCTCAGTCTTTTTTGCCGCATGGTCCAATGCAGAAGCAGTTTTTGCGAGTGCAGGTTGGCGTTCTGAAATTTTCTGAAGTCGGAGTTTCAGACCGAATCAGAGTTGGCTAAGTACCCGTTGGGAACATTTTGGTTTTTCTTGCCTCAGTATTTAACGGATGTCAGAAAAAGTGAATAACTGTATTTCTTGTGGGAAACAGATACCTCATAGGGATTACCATACTTTGTGTATACCTTGTTTAGGGCCTGAGCACGCGTTGTTGGATGCCGCTCTTGTGCTAGGTTTAACAAGCACTATTAAGAGAAGGTTAGACTGTGCCAGGTTAGTGTTTGGGAAGCGTTGCAATTATAAAATGCCGTCGGATGCTCCGGCGCCCTTCCAAGAAGCGCAAGGACAAAACAGCGAAGCCTAGGGTTGATGAACCGGCAGTCCCGGACGTCGGTTCTTTAGAAGGCTCAGTGGAGCCAGAGGTTTTG
Source organism: Protopterus annectens (assembly GCF_019279795.1). NCBI lineage: Eukaryota > Metazoa > Chordata > Ceratodontiformes > Protopteridae > Protopterus > Protopterus annectens. Next base: position 1,008,645,796 of record NC_056734.1, on the reverse strand, counting down.
CCAGGAGTTTCTTTGGAGTCTCAGGCAGAGACTTTACTGTTACAGGATGTGCCTTCTCAGGAGGTAGGCCAGGCTGAGGGGGCTTCTCAGGTAACTGTTCTTCCCTCTCTTCCCAAGGGAGTTAGAGCCTCTCCTTCTGTTTCCAAAACTTCTTTGAGAGGTAGGCCAAGTTTAGCTTCAGTGGGGCTTCTCCTAGCACTTCAGGTTCTGTGCCTAAGAAACATATGCTTAAAATGGCAGAAGATTTGATTACTATGATTAGAGGTTCTATGTCCCCTCCTGATAAGAGGCCTAGGGTGGAACCTGAGTTTGATAGTTTTGAACAGTGTTCAGAGGCTTCTGACACTTCTGCGTAAGATTTGCAGGAGTATCCTCCTTATTCTGATTCTGATGTGGATGATTCCACTCCTACAGCTTCTCCTCCTGAGGATTTCTCATTTTCAGAGACTCTGCATTCCATGAGGGAGCACTTTAAATGGGAAGGCCAGGATTACTCTGATTCCAGGAAAAGGCTTAGGGAATTCTTGTTTTACCCCAGCATAGGCCCTTAGCTATACCTCCTGTGTTGAATGTGGTGGAAGATGTTTTGCAGAGGCTTCCCTGAACCCTGATTCTTTGCCTCCTGCTCCTGTTAAACCTGATAGGTACTATAGGGTGCCTGAAGCTCATAAGTATCTTTTAAGAGTCCTAGGGCAGACCGAAACTGTTTCTCAGGGACCTAAAGGTGTTAAGGCCTCTGTGGTTAAAAACCCTGTTCCCACTGATAAAGAGGCAAGGGCTTTGGATAGATGGGGAAAGAAAGTGTATACTTCTTCCACTTTAGCCATGAGGTTGAATTGTCAGTTTCACATGCTAAAATATCAAAATTACCTCCTTTCACAACTGAAATCTAAGGTGGATGCTTTGGAAGGTATTGAGTGTAAAGAGTTGCTAGATTTAGTTCATGTGTCTGAACAAGTGGGTAAGCATTCTTTGCAATGTGGTTTTGATGCTGTACAGGCCTCCTCGAGGGTGGCTGCCACTAGTTCTGTTCTTTGCAGGCATGCCTGGTTGAGGGATCAGAATTTAGCTGAGCATGTTAAGACAAGGATTTTGGATGCTCCTTTACAGTCTGATGTGTTGTTTGGTTCGCCTGTGGAAGCAGTTTTAAAGAAAATGGAGGACAAAGCTAAGTCTATGCAAACTGTTAAAGATTTTTTGCAGGTGCAGCCACAGTTTAGTAGAAATTGGCCTACTAAGGGATGGACATATCCTGCTTATGATTCCCAGTCTAGGGGTAGGTCTAGGCGTGGTAGGGGCAGAGCTCAAGGTTCTTTGCCTAGAACAGGAGTTCACCTGCTCAGACTTCTGGTGAGGGCAGGGGTCAGTCCTTTTAAACAGACCCAATGACCTGCCTTTTCAGCTGCCAGTAGATTCTCGTCTGGCAGCTCCTTTGGGAGGAAGACTGTCTCTTTTCAAAGAAAATTGGGATTTAATCACTCAAGACAGATGGGTGTTGGATATCATTCACCACGGTTACAGGTTTTATTTCCATACATTGCCCCTTTCAAAGGCATGCCAGACGTTCCTCCTCCACAAAGGAAAGAGGCTCACAAGCAAATTTCTCTCTTACTCCAAATAGGGGCCATTCAGCCAGTCCCTGTATCAGAAAGGGGCCTAGGATTTTATTCTCGCCTGTTCCTAGTACCAAAGAAGGGGAACACGTGGAGACCAATTTTGGATTTATCTATCCTCAACACTTATCTGGACATTCCAAAGTTCAAGATGTTGACGTTACAACAGCTTTTACCTCTGCTGGGCAAAGATCACTGGATGGTAACTTTAGATCTCAAGGAAGCTTACCTTCATGTGCCTATAAGACTAAGTTGCAGGAAGTATCTGCGTTTCGAGCTGGAAATTCTCATTATCAGTTCTCTGCATTGCCCTTTGGCTTATCTACTGCCCAGAGTATTCACAAAGGTTCTGGCTCCAGTGATAGCTTACTTCAGGCTAAAAGGAATTCAAATCTATCCTTACTTGGTCGAATGCCTGATTCTGGCTCAAGAAAAGGAAGACCTTCTACAGCATCTGGAATATGTTATAGCAGTGCTAAGATGCCTAGGGTATTCTGTGAACGAAATAAAGTCCAGTCTAGTACCCTCTCAAGACATGTGCTTTCTGGGTGTGAGACTGAATACAGCAGCCCAGATGGCCTTTTTAACCCCGGACAAACAAAAGAGTCTATCCCTTTACTTCCATCAACTATCTCATCAGTCCGTGCTGACTGCAAGGACAGTCCTTCAAGCATTAGGGTTCATGGCATCTTGTATTCTGGTGCTTCCCAATGCCAAACTGCATATGAGGAAGCTGCAATGGTATCTCAAAATGTATGGACACAGCACTGCCAGGATTTGGACACTGTCATTCAAATAATACCTTGCCTTCAAAAGAATTTTTGTGGTGGGCTCAGGAATGTCACCTAAACAAGGGACTCTCTGTGACCCGCCAGAGGCGAGTCAGATTTTAACGACAGATGCCTCGGACATTGCTTGGGAGCTCATCTAAATGGAAAGTGGATACAAGACAAGTGGCCTGCCAGACTACAGCATCTACATATCAACATGAAGGAGATGTTAGCAGTCCAGTTTGCATTAATGGCTTTCAAGGAGTTACTTCTTCCAGGGCAGGTGTTGATTCTAACAGACAACACTACTGTCATGTGGTACATCAACAAACAAGGGGAACACATTCTTATCCTCTATGCAGGCAAGCAATGATTTTATGGGAGACTGCGCTCAGCTTGCAACTAACTCTTCAGGCAAGGTTTCTGCCGGAGCACAGAACTCCTTAGCAGATGTGTTAAGCAGACAAATCATGGATCCCCACGAGTGGAAACTGGATCTTCATGTATTTCAGAAATTGACAGTGTCATGGGGAACTCCAGACATAGATCTGTTCGCTTCTCCACTAAACCACCAGCTGCCAAAGTTTTGCACAAAGGGGTTTCATCACACAGCTTGGAAAGTGGATGCTCTTTCTTTCAGTTGGAAAAATCTTCATGTGTATGCCTTTCCACCTCTGCCTCTTCTTCCAAAGGTGCTCTTAAAGGTCAGACAAGACAAGCCAAGGATGATTTTAATAGCTCCAGATTGGCCTCGGCAACACTGGTACCCACTACTAAGGAGTCTGGTAAGGAAGCCTCCATGGCCTTTACCTTTGATTCCACATCTGTTATCTCAGAAGGACGGTCATCTGCTCAATGTCAAGCTTCACTCACTTCATCTAACAGCCTGGCATATTCTGTGTTGAAACACAGCAGGTCTCAACTTCCTCAACAAGTTTTAAATGTGATTATGGAAGCTAGAAGACCTAGTACAAGGAAAGTAGAAAAATGGAAGAGGTTTTTAATTTGGAGTACAGCAAAGAATTTGGAGATTTCTGAGCCTAATTTGAATGTGGCTCTTCAATATCTTACTGAGTTATTGGACAAAGGTTTGTCCTTCTCTTCCATTAAGATTCATGCTGCAGCAATTTCAGCTCACTATGATTGTGACGCACCATTGTTTTCATCCTTTGTTCAAGCAGTTTCTTAGAGGGGCAAAGAATATAAGACCCCCGTAGAGCTCCTACTCCTGCTTGGGATCTCAATTTTGTGTTGGAAAAACTTACTCTACAACCTTTTGAGCCTGCGGCTACTGCTGAATTGAAATACTTGTCATGGAAGACTGCTTTTTTGTTGGCTATTACTTCTGCAAGAAGGGTGTCTGAGTTGCAGGCCCTTATGGCAGTAGAGCCCTTTTGATTTTCCATAAGGATAGGGTATCATTACGTACTAATCCTTCTTTTATGCCTAAGGTGGTTTCTAGTGTGGCTTTAAACCAAACTATTCATTTGCCTACTTTTATGCAGACCCCCAAAATAAATGGGAAAAGATTTTGCACACTTTAGATGTACATAGGCAATTGCGTTATTATTTAAGCAGGACTAAGGATTTTAGGCAGTCTCAGCAGTTGTTTGTTTCTTTTGCTTTGAGTTCAGGGCAAGCCTGTGTCAAAACAAACTATTTCTAGGTGGATTGGGTTTTGCATTGCATTTTGTTATTCCCATCATGGCAAGGAGATTCCAGCTGGGATTAGGCCTCATTCCACTAGGGCTACTGCCACTTCAACAGCATTTCTAAGGGGTGGCAACTAAGGATATTTTGGAGGCAGCTACTTGGAGTTCAGTGCATACTTTCTCTAAGCATTATCACCTTCCTCTCTACTCTAAGTCTAGGGCTGGTTTTGCCACAGCTATTTTGCAAGGCATGTTGTCAGCTCCTGCTTCTTTATGATTTGCCAGCCTCCCTTACCTCTGCTTTGGGATTCTACCCAATAGTTAGGACTGCAGCAATGTGGAATGAAGAACATAGTACAGTTTTGTACCTACCATAAATGTAGATGTTCGAGGATCCACATTGCTGCAGTCACTCTCCCTCCTTCCCCTCTGTGTTTAGGGGTGGTTGTGTAGGTGAGGTTATATGCTGATATTTTTGTATATATTTTTGTATATATTGTACATATTTCTGGTGCAGGTATATTGGGCCTTGTCTTTTTAGGGTCTTCTGACATCTGGGGCAAGAAAAGACTGAGGATATGACGTCGGTCATGCGCATTAGTACCCTGACGTACTGACGTCAGTCTAATGCGCCCTGACCAACGTCAGCCATATACTCTGGTATTCGGGCCGACTGGACAGCGGACTACCCAATAGTTAGGACTGCAGCAATGTGGATCCTCGAACATCTACATTTATGGTAGGTACAAAACTGTACTTTGCAGTCATCATATTTGGGTTATCTGCCTGCAGGTATTCCTCAGCCGGCCTGAATACCAGAGTCTTCAGATTTCTGCGTCGGATGCTATCTCTTCTTCCATGACGTCAGGTCATCAGGGGTGTAAAACATTCAGCCGATGCCATTACATCAGTCTTTCTTGCCGTGCGGTGCCTGAAGCAGAAGCAGTTTGCAAGTGCTGGTCGGCCATCTCCTGAAATTTTCGTTTTCGAGTTTCAGACCCGAAGTCTTCAAAAACGATAAGTACCTCGTTGGGGATCCTTTTTCTTGCTCTAACCGACATCAGTAAAAGTTAACAATTGTCTTGCCTGTGGAAAGCAAATACCTCATAGAGATTTTCATTCTTGCTGCATCCCCTGTTTAGGCCCAGACCACGACGTCCCTCGCTGTCAGTTTTTTGCATTGTTCAATGCCTGAACTATTCGTCGGGTTATTTTTGCAGCCAGTTACTTTCGTACTCGATCTCAGTGCGCCAAAATGGCTTCATTAAGCCATCCGACTACCGATCTTCCGACAAAACGTAAGGATAAAGACAGAGACAGGACCACATAGGTCACAAACTGCCGACGACGCTTTCGTTAAGCTAGTCACCAGTCCACCGGTACTTGGTGAGGTGCTTTTGCAGCCCCTGATACCCACTACTTCAGATTCGCAGGCCTCTACTGAGACCCATTCAGAGTCAGGTATGCCGCGAGATACTTCCTCGACTATGGAACCTGAGGATGTCTCCACCTTGGATGGGTCCGGAGCCGCTGTGCAGGCACCGGCTTCTGAGGGTGTATTCAGGCCTACAGACATTCATATTAAACAGATGCCATTGTTTCCATCCAGAAGTTCTTAATTCCTCAGGTCAAAAACTCGCACTTTGCCTAGAAAACCAACGACCAAACCGCAGACTCCGGCCCATATGCCCAAAAAAAAAATGCTTAGAATGGCTAAAGACCTTATTACCTTAATTAGGGGAAGCCAGCCTTCCCCCTCTAAAAGACCTAGAACTGATTTTCTTTCTGATTCTTCTGATCAGGAATCTGATATCTCTGCTCAATCTGATTACCAGGATTTGCCCTTATCTACTTATGAGGATTCTGATGCAGAGGATTCTATTCCCTCTGCTTCCCCTCCAGAAGATTTTTCTTTCAGTGAAACCTTGCATACTCTTAGGGAGCATTTCCGCTGGGAAAGCCAGGATTATTCTGAATCCAAAAAGAGACTTGGGGAATTCTTACTCCTGCTTCAACACAGGCCTTTGGCTATCCCTCCTATTATGGATATTGTAGATGATGCTTTCTTGGAATCTAGCCTTACCCCAGACACTTTACTTCCAGCTCCCAGAAAACCTGATGGTACTAAAGAGTACCTGACTCTCACAAATTCCTCTTCAAGAATCCTTCTGCGGATCCACAGACCATTTCCCAAGGACCAAAAGGCATTAAGGCTACTGCTGCCAAAAATCCTACCCCTTCTGATAGAGATTCTAGAGCCTTAGACAGATGGGGTACGAAGGTATACACTTCTGTTACTTTGGCCATTAGGGCTTTAAATTGCCAGTTTCTTATGTTAAAGTATCAGCAGCATATTATGGAACTACTTAAACAGAAAATGTTGATTCCTCACTGTGCTGAACACAAAGACTTGTAAGATTTAATGCATTCTGCAGAACAAGTTGGTAAACATACTTTGCAATGTGGTTTTGATGCTTTAGAAGCATCTTGCAGGGCTGCTCTCACTGGGTCTGTACTTAGAAGGCATGCTTGGCTTAAGGAACAAAACTTGCCAGATCATATTAAATCTAAATTACTGGATGTTCCCTTAAACGAAGACCGCCTTTTTGGCAAAAAAGCAGAAGAAATCCTCAAAAGGATGGAGGAAAAAGCTAAATCTATGCAAACTGTTAAAGATTTCCTACAAGTATATCCTCCCAGATTCAGTAGACATTGGCCGTCAAAGAACTGGTCCTTTCCAGTCCCTTCCAGGCATTCTCAATCCAAGCTCAGGAACAGCAGACCACCAAGGCTGCAGTCTCAGGCAACGCACAGATCTAAGCAGTGGGGGGCTGCCACTTCCAAAGCAGGGAGTAGTAATCCAGCCTCCTATGGAAAAATGGCACAATGACTTAACCTTAACCCTTCCAAGCCCTGCTCAAGTACATGCTCCCTTAGGAGGAAAGCTCGCCCTGCATACAAAAAACTGGGAACTCATTACCCAAGACAAATGGGTTTTGAACATAGTTTCCCAAGGATATAGATTCCACTTCCACACACTACCAACCCCAAATGGTTGGGCAGATCTACCCCCTAATCAATGGGCGGAGGCCCAACAGCAGGTTCTCTCTCTTCTCAGTATCAAGGCTATTCAACCTGTCCCAGCAGAACAAAGGGGACAAGGTTTTTATTCAAGACTTTTTCTGGTACCCAGAAAAGACAACTCCTGGCGTCCTATCCTGGACCTCTATTCTCAACACCTTTCTGGTGGTTCTAAAATTCAAAATGCTAACTCAACAGCTTCTTCCTATGCTAGCCAAGGATGCCTGGCTGGCAGCCCTAGACTTAAAGGAAGCTTACCTGCACATCCCAATAAGAGGCTCCTGCAGACAATACCTGTGTTTCAGGGCGGGCTCCATGCACTTTCAGTTCTCTGTACTTCCCTTTGGCTTATCTACTGCGCCCAGGGTATTCACAAAGTGTCTAGTTCCAGCCATTGCATTTTGCAGGCAGAGAAATATTCAAATTTACCCATACTTGGACGATTGCCTGATTCAGGCAGAAAGCCAGGACTTGTTATTACAACACCTAGCATTCGTAAAGAAACTTCTAACCTCACTGGGGTACACCATCAACGAAAAGAAATCTCACCTAGTACCCTGCCAACAGATTGTATTCCTGGAAGCAGCTTGAGCACAACTTCCTAGATGGCATTCCTCACTCCGGAGAAACAAGTTTATTTGACAACCTTCTTCAAACTATTGGCCTCAAAACCCCAGCTATCTGCAAGGAAAATACTGCAAGCTCTGTGGTTCATGGCCTCTTGCATTCTACTAATTCCATATGCAAGACTGCATATGAGGAAACTCCAGTGGTATCTTAAAAGCCTATGGTGTCAACATTCTCAGGACCTGGAAACAATGATTCATATCATTCTTTTTATAAGGACAGAGTTCCTTTGGTGGGCAGAAGCCTGCTACCACAACAACTCTACCCCCTGCCGCCCAAACCCTAACAGCAGACACATCAGACTATGCATGGGGGGCTCACATGGCAGGACAGTGCATTCAGAGAAAATGGAACCAGAGACAAATGCACCTGCATATCAGTTAAAAAGAAATGTTAGCTGTACAGAATGCTCTGATAGCCTTCAAAGACCGTACTCTTCCAGGACAACTATTGGTGAAGACAGACAACACCACAGTTATGTGGTACATAAACAAGCAGGGGGGGGGAACCCACTCATACCCTTTCTGGAGACTAGCCATGGCTGTGTAGAACACAGCCTTGAGCTACCAAGTACACCTACAAGCACAATTCCTGCCAAGCAAACTAAATTCACTGCCAGATGACGTAAGCAGAAATCTCATGGACACACACGAATGGAAACTAGAACCCAAAATATTCAATCTCTTGAACAAATGGGGGACTCCAGAGGAAGACCTGTTTGCCTCCCCTCAGAACTACCAATTGAACAAATTCTGCACAAGAACTCCCCACAGTCAAGCTTGGAAAGTGGATGCCCTGTCCTTTACCTGGGAAAGCCTCTCTGTTTATGCCTTTCCCCCTCTGCCTCTCTTCTTGAAGGTTCTACTAAAGATCAAACAGGACAAGCGAAGGACAATACTGATTGCACCAGACTGGCCACGCCAGCACGCCCTCTTTTGCAGTATGACACTGCTACAACCATGGCACCTGCCTCCGACCCCTTCCGTGCTGTCCCAGCAGGCAGGCCAGATTCTGCACCCTCAGCTTCAAACACTGAACCTTGCAGCCTGGCTAATTCTTTGAGCTCTCCTCCAGCATCCCTCAGTAAGCAGGTGCTGGATGTCATTCTGGAGGCAAGGAGGCCTAGTACTAGAAAATCCTATGCTGAAAAGTGGAAAAGATACTGTTCCTGGAGCCAGGCTCAGGGGATGGGCACAATGGTGCCCAGCTTACCTCATATTCTAGAGTACTTAACAGAAATGCTCCACAAGGGCCTATCCTTCTCTTCAATTAAAATTCATGCCTCTGCCATTTCAGCACATTATAATACTGAGCCACCCCTCTTCTCTCATCCCTTGTTAAAACAATTCCTTAGAGGGGCCAAAAAGTTGACCCCCCCCCCCCAGGAGAGCTCCCACTCCAGCCTGGGACCTTAACTTTGTATTGAAAAAGCTCACTCTTCCCCCTTTGAGCCAGCCGCTACAGCAGAGAGGAAATCCCTTTCTTGGAAAACAGCCTTCCTTCTAGCCATCACTTCAGCAAGAAGAGTGTCTGAATTACAGGCCCTCATGGCAGTGGAACACTTCATTGTCTTCTGTGCGGACAGGGTTTCCCTCAGGACTAATCCTTCCTTTATGCCCAAGGTGGTGTCTAATGTGGCCCTAAATCAGTCCATTCATTTGCCTACTTTTTTCCCTAATCCACAAAACAAAGGGGAACAAATACTGCAATCTCTGGACGTGCACAGACAACTTAGATTCTATTTGGACAGGACTAAGCCTCTTAGAAAATCTGAACAGCTGCTAGTTGGCTTTGCTGCAGGGGCAGAGGGGGAAGGCCATTTCAAAGCAAACCATTTCCAAATGCATAGCCCATTGCATTCATTTCTGCTACAAGCACCATGGAAAGCCTACCCCACAGGGGATAAGATCACATTCCACCAGGGCTGCATCTACCTGTGCGGCATTTGTCAAGAGAAGTCCCAACCAGGGACATCCTAGAAGCTGCTACCTGGAGCTCTGTACATACCTTCACCAAGCATTACAACATGCCTATCTTTTCTAAATCCAGAGCTGGATTTGCAACTGCAGTCTTGCAGGGCTTAATAGCTGGCCCTAATGCTCTTTAACTTCCTCCTCTCTTCCTTAGCTTTGGGAATCATCCCAAATGTGATGATTGCAACAGTAAAACATGAAGAACATAGTACAGTTGTGTGCACTTACCATAAATGTAGCTGTTAGAGTGTATTCACTGTTGCAGTCCTGGTTACCCTCCCTCCAGCCCCCCCCCCCCCGACTTCTCTTGGCTCTACCTTTTCTTCTTGTTTGGTATATTTATTTTTTTCTTGTGTATTTGCCTTTTGATGGGGGTGTACCATACCATATAATTGATGTTCTTCATCTCACATTGCTGCAGTCCTTACACTTGGGTAGTCCGCTGTCCTCGGTCGGCCCGAATATCAAAGTATAAGGCTGACGCCGGTCAAGGCGCATTTGACTGACATCAGGACGTCAGGGTACAAATGCGCATGACCGGCGTCATATCCCCAGTCTTTTTGCCGCATGGTCCGATGCAGAAGCAGCATTGCAAGTGCCGGTTGGCGTTCTGAGATTTTTCGATTTCGAAGTTTCAGACCGAGTTCAAAGTTGGCTAAGTACCCGTTGGGAATATTTTAGTTTTTCTTGCCTCAGTGATTTACGGATGTCAGAAAAAGTCAATAATTGCATTTCTTGTGGGAAACAGATACGCATAGAGATTATCATACTTTGTGTATTCCTTGCTTAGGGCCTGAGCACGACGTTGTTGGCTGTCGCTCTTGTGCTAGATATAATAAACGCACTATAAAGAGAAGGTTGGATTGTGCAAGGTTAGTCTTTGGGAAGCGGTGTAATTATAAAATGCCGTCGGATGCTCCGGCGCTTCTTCGAAGAAGCGCAAGGACAAGGCAGTTAAGCCTAGGCTAGAAGAACCGTCTGTACCGGACGCCGGTTCTTTAGAGGTGTCGGTGGAGCCGGTGGTTTCTTTGGGTTCCCAGGGTGAGACCTTATTATTGCAAGATGTGGCCTCTCAGGAGGCAAGTCAGGCTGAGGGGGCTTCTCAGGTTACTATACTCCCCTCCCTTCCTAGGGTGGCTAGGCCCTCTCCTTCTGTTTCAAAGGCTTCTCCCAGGGGCAGGCCAGGTTTGGCTTCAGTTGGTGTTACCCCTAGCTCTTCAGGTACTGTGCCCAAGAAGCATATGCTTAAAATGGCAGAAGATTTGATTACTTTAATTAGGGGTTCTATGCCCCCTCCTGATAAGAGACCTAGGTTGGAGCCTGAGCTGGGGGTTTTGAGCAGGCTTCAGATGTTTCAGAGTCTTCGGCTGAAGACTTGCAGGAGTACTCTCCTTATTCTGATTCTGATGTGGATGATTCTACTCCTTCTGCTTCTCCTCCTGAGGATTTTTCTTTTCAGAAACTCTTCATTCCATGAGGGAGCATTTTAAGTGGGAAGGTCAGGACTTCTCTGATTCCAGGAAAAGGCTTAGGGAATTTTGTTTTACCCCAGCATAGGCCTTTGGCTATACCTCCTGTTTTGGATGTAGTAGAAGATGTTTTACAGAGGCTTCTCTTAATCCTGATTCTTTGCCTCCTGCTCCTGTTAAGCGGATAGGTACTACAGGGTGCCTGAAGCTCATAAGTACCTTTTAAGAGTCCTAGGGCTGACCCAGAAACTGTTAGTCAGGGGCCTAAGGGTGTTAAGGCTTCTGTTGTTAAGAATCCGGTTCCTGCAGACAAAGAGGCTAGGGCCTTGGATAGATGGGGAAAGAAAGTTTATACTTCTTCCACTCTTGCTATGAGGGCTTTGAATTGCCAGTTTCACATGTTGAAATACCAGAACTATCTCCTTTCTCAATTAAAGTCTAAGGTTGATGCTCTGGCAGTTGGTATTGATTGTAAAGAGTTGCAAGATTTAGTGCATGTTTCTGAACAGGTGGGTAAGCATTCTTTGCAATGTGGATTTGATGCTGTACAGGCCTCGTCTAGGGTGGCTGCCACTGGGTCAGTTCTTCGCAGGCACGCCTGGCTAAGGGATCAAAATTTGTCTGAACATGTTAAAACAAGGATTTTAGATGCTCCTTTACAATCTGACGTGTTGTTTGGTCCTCCTGTTGAGGCAGTTTTAAAGAAAATGGAAGACAAGGCTAAGTCTATGCAGACTGTTAAAGATTTTTGCAGGTCCAACCCCCAAAGTTTTGTAGAAATTGGCCTACTAAGGGGGGGGCGTATCCCTCTTATGATTCCCAGTCTAGGGGTAGATCTAGACGTGGTAGGGCAGAGCTCAGGGCTCTTTCAGGCCTAGAACAGGAGTTCTCCTGCACAGTCTTCAGGTGAGGGCAGGGGTCAGTCCTTTCGTAAACAGACCCAATGACCTACCTTTTCAGCTGCCAGAGCCTTCTGCCTGGCAGCACCTTTGGGAGGAAGGTTGGCACTTTTCAAAGAAAATTGGAGTTTAATTACCCAAGACAGATGGGTATTGGATATCATACACCACGGTTACAGGTTTTATTTCCATACCTTGCCTCCTTTCAAAGGCATGCCAGACGTTCCTCCTCAACAAAGAATAGAGGCTCACAAGCAAGTTTCTCTGTTACTCCAAATAGGGGCCATACAGCCGGTCCCTATGCCAGAAGTGGGCCTAGGATTTTATTCTCGCCTGTTCCTAGTACCAAAGAAGGGGAACACGTGGAGACCAATTTTGGATTTATCTACCCTCAACACTTATCTGGACATTCCCAAGTTCAAAATGTTGACGTTACAGCAGCTTTTACCTCTGCTGGGCAAAGATCATTGGATGGTAACTTTGGATCTCAAGGAGGCTTACCTTCATGTTCCTATCAGACTAAGTTGCAGGAAGTATCTGCGTTTCGAGCTGGGACTTCTCACTATCAGTTCTCTGCATTGCCCTTTGGCTTATCTACTGCGCCCAGGGTATTCACGAAAATTCTGGCTCCAGTGATAGCTTTCTTCAGGCTAAAAGGAATACAGATCTATCCTTATTTGGACGACTGCCTGATTCTGGCTCAAGGAAGGGAAGAGCTTCTTCATCATTTGGAATATGTGATAGCAGTGCTAAGATGCCTGGGGTATTCTGTGAACGAAATAAAGTCCAGTCTAGTACCCTCTCAGGACATGTGCTTTCTGGGTGTGAGACTGAATACAGCATCCCAGATGGCCTTTTTAACCCCGGACAAACAAAAGTCTATCCCTTTACTTCCATCAGCTATCTCATCAGTCCGGGCTGACTGCAAGGACAGTCCTTCAAGCCTTAGGGTTCATGGCATCTTGTATTCTGGTGCTTCCCAATGCCAAACTGCATATGAGGAAGCTGCAATGGTATCTCAAAATGTATGGACACAGCACTGCCAGGATCTAGACACTGTCATTCAAATAATACCTTGCATTCAAAAGGAATTTTTGTGGTGGGCTCAGGAATGTCACCTAAACAAGGGGCTCTCTGTGACCCGCCAGAGGCGAGTCAGATTTTAACGACAGATGCCTCAGACAAAGCTTGGGGAGCTCATCTAAATGGAAAGTGGATACAAGACAAGTGGCCTGCCAGACTACAACATCTACATATCAACCTGAAGGAGATGTTAGCAGTCCAGTTTGCATTAATAGCTTTCAAGGATTTACTTCTTCCAGGGCAGGTGTTGATTCTAACAGACAACACAACTGTCATGTGGTACATCAACAAGCAAGGGGAACGCATTCTTATCCTCTATGCAGGCAAGCAATGATTTTGTGGGAGACTGCTCTCAGTTTACAGCTCAATCTTCAGGCAAGGTTTCTGCCAGGAGCACAGAACTCCTTAGCAGATGTGTTGAGCAGGCAATTATGGATCCCCACAGTGGAAATTGGATCCTCATGTGTTTCAGAAATTGACAGTGTCATGGGGAACTCCAGACATAGATCTGTTCGCTTCTCCACTAAACCATCAGCTGCCAAAGTTTTGCACAAAAGGTTTCATCCCACAGCTTGGAAAGTGGATGCTCTTTCTTTCAATTGGAGCAATCTTCATGTGTATGCCTTTCCTCCTCTGCCTCTCCTCCCAAAGGTACTTCTAAAGGTCAGACAGGACAAGCCAAGGATGATTTTAATAGCTCCAGATTGGCCTCGACAGCACTGGTACCCATTACTGAGAAGTCTGGCACGGAAGCCTCCATGGCCTTTGCCTTGATTCCACACCTGTTGTCACAGGAGGACAGCCATTTGCTGAATGTCAAACTTCACTCTCTTCACCTAACAGCCTGGCATATTCTGTTTTGAATCATAGAGGGTCTCAACTTCCACAACAAGTTTTGAATGTGATTTTGGAAGCTAGAAGGCCTAGTACAAGGAAAGTGTACGCAGATAAATGGAAGAGATTTTTATTTTGGAGTGCAGCAAAAGATTTTGATGTTTCTGAGCCTAATTTGAGTGTGGCTGTTCAATATCTTATTGAGTTACTGGACAAAGGTTTGTGTTTCTCTTCTATTAAGGTTCATGCTGCAGCAATTTCGGCTCACTATGATTGTGTCCCACCATTGTTTTCTCATCCTTTGTTCAAGCAATTTCTTAGAGGGGCAAAGAATATAAGACCCCCACGAAGAGCTCCTACTCCTGCTTGGGATCTCAATTTTGTGTTGTAGAAACTCACTCTACAACCTTTTGAGCCTGCAGCTACTTCTGAGTTGAAATATTTCTCATGGAAGACTGCTTTTTTGTTGGCAATTACCTCTGCAAGAAGGGTTTCTGAATTGCAGGCCCTTATGGCGGTTGAGCCTTTCTTGATTTTCCATAAGGATAGGGTATCATTATTACCAATCCTTCCTTTATGCCTAAGGTGGTTTCTAGTGTGGCTTTAAACCAAACTATTCATTTGCCTACTTTTTATGCAAATCCCCAAAATAAAGGGGAAAAGATTTTGCACACTTTAGATGTACACAGGCAGTTGCGTTATTATTTGGACAGAACTAAAGGGTTCAGGCAGTCTCAGCAGTTGTTTGTTTCTTTTGCTTTGAGTTCTCAGGGCAAGCCTGTGTCAAAACAAACTATTTCTAAGTGGATTGGGTTTGCATTGCTTTCTGTTATTCCCATCATGGCAAGGAGGTTCCAGCTGGGATTAGGCCTCATTCCACTAGGGCTACTGCCACTTCAACAGCTTTTTTGAGGGGAGTGGCAACCAAGGATATTTTGGAGGCAGCTACTTGGAGTTCAGTGCATACTTTCTCTAGGCATTATCACCTGCCACTTTACTCTAAATCCAGGGCTGGTTTTGCCACTGCTGTTTTGCAGGGCATGTTGGCAGCTCCTGCTTCCTTGTAGTTAGCCATCCTCCCTTACCTCTGCTTTGGGATTCTACCCAAGTGTAAGGACTGCAGCAATGTGAGATGAAGAACATAGTACAGTTTTGTACCTACCATAAATGTAGATGTTCGAAGATCCACATTGCTGCAGTCCAATTTACTCCCTCCTTCCCCTCTGCAGTTAGAGGTGGTTGTGTGGGTTGGGTTGTACATATTGTGTATATTGTATATATTGTACATATAGTTAGTGCAAGGGTGGTTGGGTGGTTGTTTGCTGTCTTTTGGTTTTGACCTTTATTTTTAGGGTCTTCTGACATCTGGGGCAAGAAAAGACTGAGGATATGACGTCGGTCATGCGCATTTGTACCCTGACGTCCTGATGTCAGTCAAATGCGCCTTGACCGACGTCAGCCTTATACTTTGATATTCGGGCCGACCGAGGACAGCGGACTACCCAAGTGTAAGGACTGCAGCAATGTGGATCTTCGAACATCTACATTTATGGTAGGTACAAAACTGTACTTTTCCTATTGTGGGTGCAGCTGACATCTGGGGCAAGAAAAACTGATGTAATGACGTCGGCTGCATGTTTTATACCCCTGACGACCTGACGTCATGGAAGAAGAAACCGCATCTGACGCAGAAATCCGAAGACTCTGGTATTCAGGCTGGCTGAGGGCTACCTGCAGGCAGATAACGCAAATGTGATGACTGCAGCAGTGAATACCCTCGAACAGCTACATTTATGGTAAGTGTACACAACTGTACTTTTGGCATGTACTTCTCAGAAGTACAGGCAAACACAGGAGGACTATGGTAATCTCTCCTTTGACAATCATTTTGCCAGAGTAGTTAGGAAATCCTTCTATGTGACCCATCTAATTACTAAAGGGTTCGCATCTAGAAATAGAGGTTATAGTGCCCCTCTACTCATCACTTATCAGACTCATCATAGAGTACAATGCCTCATTTGGGATGTACCTCTCAAGACACTTCCAACAACTGGAAAGACCACAAAAGTACCTCACCAAGAGGATTACTGCCCTCAAACATATAGGTTCATAGGTAGGTACTAGGCTATTAGCCCTAGGGCCTATATAAGCCTAGCCAAATGGTACCCTGGCTTTTGCCAACCAAGAAAATTATTTCCCTGTGCCCCTGTCGAGCAGAGCCACAGAAGTGATCCCCGGGGTGAATTTTCTATCTCCCATCCAATCATCAAGATTTTTCTTGAATAATGCTAATGAGGAGCTTTGTTTGATATAGATAGTTTGTTCCAGAGTATGGGAAGTCTCTGGGACAGGAATCTATCCTTCCAGCATGTTCTGTTTATTGTGGTTACAAGTTTTAGGTCCCTAGAGCATGTAGCTCGGAGGGATTGGGATTTCTTTATGTGGAGCATGTCCAACAGCTCTGGGTTTGACATAGCTTTGTATGTTAAGCAGAGATCGCCTCTGAGTAGGTGATATGCGGCAGAGTAAAGCTGGAGTTTTTTCAGACGGTCTGCGTAGGGCATCTGTTTGAGGCTGGTAATCCTCTTTGTGAAGTATTTCTGTGCCTTTTCTAGTTGTTGTAGATGTCTTGTGAGGTACATACCAAAAGGGGCATTGTACTCTATAATGGGTTTAATGAGTGATGAGTAGAGGGGAACAATTACCTCTTTTTTACTGGATGAGAAACCTTTTGTGATGGTGTGCTACGTAGGATTTCCTGACTACTGTGGCGATGTGATTATCAAAGGAGAGACTACTGTCCACCTGTGTCCCAAGGTCTCTTATCATACATTTGGTGTTAAGTAGACTGCCGCCTGTGTGGTAGTTCATGGGTGCAGAGTTTTTACCAAAAGGTATGACAATGCATTTTTGGCATTGAGCTTGAGGCCATGGCTTTGACACCAGGCATCTGTCTCAGTGAGGCCCTTTTGTAGGATGTCCACATCGTTAGCAGTTTTGATTATGGCTCCTAGTTTGCAGTCATCTGTGAACTTTGCTAGCCAAAGACCTTCTGTGTTAGCCTGTACTTCAGAGAAGTAGATACCAAACAGGAGAGGACCTAGGACTGAACTCTGTGGTACTCCACTTGTCACTGGTCTGAAGTTGGATTTAGTCTGCTACTTTCACAGTGTGGGTTATGTCCTATGCAGTTTGACTGAAAAAACTCTGGCTGTACTCAGTGGCATATCGCTTACTCAGAGGTGATCTCTGCCTGACTTACAAAGCCATATCCAACCCAGAATTGATGGACATGCTCCACCTAAACAAATCCAAGTCACTGCGAGCCACACGCTTTAGTGAGCTAAACCTCGCCACAACAATAAGTAGAACATGCTGGAGGGATAGATTCCTGTCACAGAGACTCCCCGTGCTTTGGAACAAAATTGCAAACTACATTAGGCAGAGCCCCTCACTAACACTCTTCAAGAGAAACCTTGACGAGTGGATTGTAACAGAAAATACACCCCGGGGGTCACGTCATTGGCTGTACTTGACAGAGGATCAGTTAATTAATCAGTGGGGAGGTGAAAGCCGACACACTCTGGCTAGGCTTATAAATGCCCTCAGGCAGACAGCCCTAGTACCTACCTATAAACCTATTAGTTCCTCCACTTCAAAAGTAGGGAGTGCTAAGCAACCCCCTTATGGAAAGAACTCACAATGACTTTACAGCTCCACCCCTTACCTCTGCCCACCTGCTTGTGCCCCTAGGAAGAAAACTCTCCTTTCATGCAAAAAACTGAGCTTCCATCACCAACGACCGATGGGTACTCAATATAGTGTCCCAGGGTTTCAAATTTTATTTCCACACACTGCCAACCCTAAAAGGGTTCCCACATCTTCCTCCAAACAAGTAGGCAGAGGCCCAAAACCAAGTCCATTTCCTGCTCTCCATGACGGCAATACAGCCTGTATCTGCAGACCAGATAGGCCAAGGTTTCTATTCAAGATTCTTCCTGGTACCCAGAAAAGAGGGCACCTGGTGCCCAATCCTCAATCTGTCAATTCTAAACACCTTCCTGGTGATACCAAAATTCAAAATGCTCACCCTCCAGCAACTTCTTCCTATGCTATCCAGTGATGCTTGGTTAGTCACCCTACACCTAAAAGAGGCCTATCTGCACATCCCAATCAGGGATTCTTGCAGGAAATATCTACGTTTCAGGGCAGCATCTCTGCACTTTCAGTACTCTGCGCTTCCCTTTGTCTTATCCTCTGCTCCCAGAGTTTTGACAAAATGCCTGGCTCCTGCCATTGCTTTTTGCAGACAAAGGAGTATTCAAATTTACCCCTGCTTAGACAATTGCCTGATTCAGGCAAACAATCAGAAAAGCTGTTACAGCACCTGACCTTTGTAAAGGACCGACTGACCTCCCTGGGGTACACTATAAACGAAAAGAAATCCAAACTAGTCCCACTCAAATTGTATTCCTGAGAGCAAGCCAGGACACAGCATCCCAGATGGTATTCCTTACTCCAGAAAAAACAGCCTGTCTTGACAGGCTACTTCTTTCAACTAGCCACCAGAACCCAGTTATCTGCAAGGAAAATCCTGCAAGCTCTAGGGTTCATGGCATCCTGCATTCTACTCATTCCATATGCCAGACTGCATATGAGGAAACTTCAGTGGTACTTGAAAAGCTTTTGGTGCCAACACTCTCAGGACCAGGAAACTATCATATCTGTGATACCTTGTCTAAGGAAAGATTTTCTTTGGTGGGCAGCAGCATGCAACCACAACAAGGGCCTTCCCCTTTCACAACCCACGCCGCCCAGACCCTAACCATAGATGCATCAGATTATGCCTGGGGTGCACACCTGGATGGCAGGTGCATTCAGGGCCATTAGAGCCCAAATCAAATGCATCTGCACATCAACCAAAAAGAGTTGCTAGCTGTTCAGCACGCTCTGACATCTTTCAGACCCCTACTATCCCCTGGGCCTCTGCTGATCAAAACGGACAACACCACAGTGATGTGGTACATCAACAAGCAGGAAGGTACTCACTCCTTTCCCCTCTGCAGGCTAGCCATGACCCTTTGGCACATGGCTTCAGCCATGCAAATTCACCTGCTAGCACAATTCCTGCCAGGCTCCCAAAATTCTCTGGCAGACAATGTAAGCAGAAACCTCCTAGACCCACACGAGTGGCAGCTAAACCACAGCACCTTTAACCTCGTAACCCAGAAATGGGGCACCCCGAAGGTGGACCTATTTGCCTCCCACAGCAATCATCAGCTCAGCAAGTTCTGCACCAGGGAACCTCACCGCAAGGCCTGGGAAGTGTCTGCCCTATCCTTCCAATGGGTAAACCTCTTGATCTATGCATTTTCCCCTCTACCTCTACTCACAAGGGTACTACTCAAAATAAGGGAGGAAAAACCAAGAGCAATCTTGATTGTCCCAGACTAGCCACGCCAGCACTGGTACCCACTGCTGCGCAGTCAGTCACCCCTGCCTCCATGGCACCTACCTCAGATCCCAAATCTCCTCACCCAACAGAATGAAGAATTCATGCATCCACAATTGCAGACCCTGAACCTGGCAGCCTGGCTTATTCCCGGACCTCTCCTCCAGTTGCCAGCCTAAGCAAGCAAGCCCTGGATGTTGTATGTGAGGCCAGATGCCCTAGCACTAGAACATCCTATGCTGACAAGTGGAAAAGGTATTGCACCTGGATCCAGGTTAAGGGAGCTGATGCAGCACAGCCCTCCCTGCCTCTCATCCTGGATTACCTAGCAGACCTGCTGCACAGGAGCCTATCCTTCTCTTCTATTAAAATTCATCCCTCTGCCATCTCTGCTCATTACAGCACAGAGCCACCTCTCTTTTCTCACCCTCTTATCAAACAGTTCCTAAGAGGTGCTAACAATTTAAGGCCACCCAGAAGAGCTCCTACCCCAGCTTGGGGCCTAAAATTTGTGTTGGAAAAGCTCACACTACCCCCCTTTGAGCCTGCAGCTTCAGCAGAGTTAAAATTCCTCTCTTGGAAAACAGCCTTGCTTCTGGCCATCAATTCGGCTAGAAGAGTTTCAAAGCTGCAAGCACTCATGGCTGTGGAACCTTTCATCATTTTTCATGCTGACAGGGTTCTCTTAGGACTAACCCAACCTTCATGCCTAAAGTGGTGTCCAGTGTGGTTCTCAACCAATCAATTAATTTGCCCACCTTTTTCCCCAAGCCTCAAAATAAGGGGGAAAGGATCCTGCACTCTTTAGAGATGCACATACAGCTCAGATTCCACCTGGATAGGACTAAGCCTTTTAGGAAAACTGACCAGTTGCTAGTCAGCTTTGCAGCAGAGGCTGAGGGCAAGGCCATATCCAAACAAACTATCTCAAAATGGATAGCACACTGTATCCATTTCTGTTACAAACACCATGGGAAACCCCACAGGGGGTCAGGACACTTTCTACAAGAGCAACCTCCACCTCTGCAGCTTTCCTCAGGGGGGTCCCTACCAGGGACATCCTGGAGGCTGCAACACGGAATTCTGTTCGTACCTTCACCTAGCATTACCACCTGCCTATCTTTTCCAAATCCAGGGCAGGCTTAGCAACCGCAGTGTTGCAGGGCATACTAGCCAGCCCCAACTCTTCTTGACTGCCTGCACCCTTTACTTCAGCTTTGGGAATTAACCCAAGTGTGATGACTGCAACAGTGAAACACGAAGAACATAGTACAGTTGTGTACACTTACCGTAAATGTAGATGTTCGAGTGTATTCAGTGTTGCAGTCCTGGTTTCCCACCCTGCATCTCCCTTGTCTCTCTCTCTCTCTCTCTCTCTCTCTCTCTCTCTACAAGGATTTTTGGTATTTACTTTCTACTGGTGGTGTTCTTCCACCATAACCTAGCTCCCTATTTGGGGGCTCCTGACATTTGGGGCAAGAAAAACTAATGTAATGGCGTTTGCTGCGTGATTTTATACCACTGACGACATGACGTCAGTCCTGGAGCAACAGCAACTGACACAGAAATACTAAGCCTCTGGTATTTGGGCCAGCTGAGGGCTACCCCTGGCAGGATAATACAAGTGTGATGACTGCAACAGTGAATACACTCGAACATCTACATTTATGGTAAGAGTACAGAACTGTACTTTGTGTAAGGACTTGCCATAACAGTAGATGTCCTGGTTATCACTGTTGCAGTATTCTGTCCCTTCCTTCCCTCTTTTGTGTTTCTTCTTTTCTGGCTGAGGGGACTTCTTTTCCATTTTTTTGCATATGCATTTACAATGTTGCATTGACTCTCTTCTGCCACTCTTTTTCATCTAGGCAGATCAGTTCTGAGGGGTTTGCAATTGTACATGCCTTTCCTACCTCATGTTTTCAGGCATAGGATATATGTCTGACATATGGAGCATTGAAGAGCCCAGGTTTTGATATGCTGACCAGGCATTTGGCTACCCTTGGCAAGCTATCCCAATACTAAGGAATACTGCAATAGTAATAAGTTAGAATATCTGCTGTTATGGTAGGATGTTCTTTGTGTTTCACTGTTGCAGTCATTACATTTGGGTTATCTGCTTGCAGGTAGCCCTCGGTCAGCCTGATTAACAAGGTCTTGAGTCCTGCGTCGGTTGCTGTCCCTTCTTCCATGACGTCAGGTCGTCAAGGGTATAAAACATGCAGCCAAGGCCATTACACCAGTCTTTCTTGCCGTGCAGTGCCCGAAGCAGAAGCAGTTCGCAACTGCCAGTCGGCCGACTCCTGAAATTTTCATTTTCGAGTTTCAGAACCAAAGTCTTCAACTAAAGCTAAGTATCTCGTTGGGGAAACTTTTTTTTGCTCCTTACCAATGTCAGTAAAAGTTAATAATTGCATTACTTGTGGAAAGCAAATACCTCATAAAGATTTTCATTCATACTGTATTCCTTGCCTAGACCCTGACCACGACGTACCTTGCTGTCGGTTTTGTGCTTTATTTAATCAGCGCACTATCCGTCGTCTGTATATTTTCACCTCTAAATATTTCGGTTCTCGGTTTAATTATCCAGAAATGTCGTCTGATAGCCATCCGACTACTGGGATTCTGAAAAAACGCAAAGGTAAAGACAGAGACAGGCCACCGAGGTCCAAAACTGCCAACGATGCTTCTCCTAAGCCAGTCGCCAGTTCACCGGTACTGAATGAGGCGCTTTCGCAACCCCTGATACCCACTACTTCTGATTCACAGGCCTCTACTGAGACCCATTCAGAGTCCGGTATATTGTGAGATTCTTCAACTATGAAACCCGCGGATGTCTGTACCTTGGATGGGTCTGGAGCTGCTGCGCAGGCACCAGCTTCTGAGGGTGTATTCAGGCTTATGGACTTGCATATTAAACCAACGCCTCCTTCTTTACTTAGGCCTAAATCTTGATCCATGCCTAAAAAAAAAACAACGCCCAGGCCACATGCTCAGGCCTCTGTGCCTAAAAAACAAATGATAAGAATGGCTGAAGGTCTAATAACTCTAAACAGGGGTAGCCAACCCCCCCCCCCTTCTAAGAGGCCTAGGACTGAAGTTGATTATGAATCTTCTGATCAGGATTCTGTTTTTTCTGATTCTTCTGATGATCTGGATTTGCCCTTATCTACTTACGAAGATTCTGATGCAGAGGATTCCATCCCCTCTGCTTCCCCTCCTGAGGATTTTTCTTTTGGGGAAACCTTACATACTCTAAGGGAGCATTTCCACTGGGAAAGCTAGGATTTTTCTAATTCAAAAAAGAGGCTTAGGGATTTCCTTCTCCTACCTCAGCACAGGCCTTTAGCTATTCCTCCTGTAATTGACATTGTTGATGATGCTTTTTCGGAATCTAGTTTGGCCTCTGATTCCCTGCCTCCTGCTTCCAGAAAACCTGACAGATAATACAGGGTCCCCGAGTCCCACAAGTTCCTTTTTAAAATCCTATTGCAGATCCAGACTATTTCACAGGGACCCAAGGGCATTAAGGCTTCTACTGCTAAAAATCCTACCCCTTCTGATAGAGACTCCAGGACGCTGGAGAGATGGGGTAAGAAGATTTACACTTCTGCATCCTTGGCTATTAGGGCTTTAAACTGCCAGTTTCATATGTTAAAGTATCAGCAACATGTTACTGGACTGCTTAAACAGAAAATTATGTTGATTCCTGACTGTGTGGAAAATAAAGAATTACAGGATTTAATGCATTCTGCTAAACAAGTTGGAAAACATACTTTGCAATGTGGTTTTGACTCATTAGAGGCCTTTTGCAGGGCTGCTGTTACTGGGTCCGTGCTCAGAAGGCATGCATTGCTTAAGGAGCAATCTTTGCCTGATCATTTTAAAGCTAAATTGTTGGATGCTCCTTTAAATCAAGACCGCCTGTTTGACAACAAGGCTGAGGAAGTTCTTAAAAATATAGAAGATAAAGCTAAATCTATGCAAACTGTTAAAGATTTTTTACAAGTTCAGCCTCCTAGATTTAGTAGGCACTGGCCTTCTAAGACCTGGTCTTTTCCTGCCCCTTCCAGGTCTTCTCAAGCCAAACCCAGACACAGCAAAAAACCCCAGATTTCAGTCCCAGTGGGGACACAGAACTAAGCAGTGGGGGGGCCTCCACTTCCAAATCTGGGAATAATAAGACTCCCCCCTATGGTAAACTGTCTCAATGACTTCCTTTTAAAATTTCCAAGCACTTATCAACTGACTGCCCCTTTGGGGGGAAAGATTGCTCTTCATGCAAAGAATTGGGAACTTATTACCCGGGACAAATGGGTTTTAAGTATAGTGTCACAGGGATACAGATTTCACTTCCACACGTTGCCAACACCAAGCTGGTGGCTGGACCTACCCCCAAATCAGTGGGCAGAGGCCCAAAAATAAGTATTTTCTGTCTTAAGCATGCAGGCTATTCAACTGGTACCAGAAGAGGAAAGGGACAAGGTTTCTACTTGAGACTTTTCCTGGTACCCAGAAAAGACTCTTTACCAATTACTTCCTATGCTAGGCAAAGATGCCTGGTTGGCAACACTAGATTTAAAAGAAGCATACCTGTACATCCCAATCAGGGAATCTTGCAGAAGATACCTACACTTCATCAGTTCTCTGCACTGCCCTTTGGCTTATCTCCTGCGCCCAGGGTATTCACAAAGTGCCTAGCTCCAGTTATTGTATTTTGCAGGCAAAGAAATATTCAAATATACCCATACCTGGACGATTGTCTAATTCAGGCAGAAAGTCAGGACATACTTTTGAATCACCTGGCCTTTGTGCAAAGGGTTCTAACTCGTCTGGGGTACACCATAAACAAAAATAAATCACACCTGGTACCCTATCAACAAATTATATTCCTGGGAGCAAGCTTGAATACAACTTCCCAGATGGCTTACCTCACGCCAGAGAAACATTTTGTTTGACAACCTACTTCAAATAAGTGGCCACGAAAACCCTGCTAGCTGCAAGAAAAGTACTGCAAGCCTTGGGGTTCATAGCCTCCTGCATTCTTCCAATTGCATATGAAAGACTGCATATTAGGAAACTACAGTGGTATCTAAAAAGCCTATGGTGTCAACATTCTCAGGATCTAGAAACAGTGATTCCTATCATACCTTGCCTACGCCTAGAATTCCTTTGGTGGGCAGAGGCCTTCCACCAAAACAAGGGACTACCCTTCACACCACCCCGTGCCGCCCAAACCCTAACAGACACATCAGACTATGCATGGGGGGGGGCTCACCTGGCAGTGACGTACATTCAGGACAAATGGAATCCAAGTCAAATGCACCTGCATATCAATCAAAAAGAAATGTTAGCTGTACAGAATCCTCTGACAGCCTTCAAGGACCACATTCTTCCAGGACAACTAATGGTAAGGACGGACAACACCACTGTTGTGTGGTACATAAGACAGGGGGGTACACATTCTTACCCCCTTCTGCAGGCTAGCCATGGCATTGTGGAACACAACCTTGAGCTACCTAGTGCACCTACAAGCTCAATTCCTGCCAGGAAAATTAAATACACTGGCAGACGGACTAAGCAGAAACATCATGGACCTACACGAGTGGAAACTGGAACCAAGGATTCTCAACATGTTGACGAGCAAATGGGGGAGCCCAGATATAGACCTGTTTGCCTCTCCCAGAATGACCAATTGGACAAATTTTGCACAAGGACTCCCCACAAACAAGCCTAGAAAGTGGATGCTCTGTCCTTCAGCTGGAAAAACCTATCAGTCTATGCCTTCACCCCCTCTGCCTCTGCTCTCCAAAGTACTACTAAAAATCAAACAGGACAAACCAAGGGGTATTTTGATTGCTCCAGACTGGTCGCAACAACAGTGGTACATCCTCCTACACAGTGTGTCACGGTTATCCCCATGGCACCTGCCTCAGACTCATTGTATCATCAAATTCTGCACCCTCAGCTTCTAACACTGAACCTTGCAACCTGGCTAATTACATAATCTCTCCTTTACCATCCCTCAGTAAACCTGTGATGGATATCATTTTAGAGGCAAGGAGGTCTAGTACTAGAAACTCGTATGCTGAAAAATGGAAAAGATTCTGTGCCTTGAACCAATCTCAAGGGATGAGCACAGCACCGCCCAATTTACCTCAGATTTTACATTACTTAACTGAGATGCTTCACAAGGGCCTGTCTTTTTCCGCCATTAAAATCCACGCCTCAGCCATTTCAGCTCATTATAACACAGAACCTCCCCTCTTCTCTCATCTACTGCTCAAGCAGTTCCTCAGAGGGGCCAAAATTTTGAGATCACCCAGGAGAGCTGCAACCCCAGCCTGGCACCTTAACTTTGTGTTGGAGAAACACACTCTCCCTCCTTTCGAGCCAGCTGCTACTGCAGACTTAAAATTTCTTTCTTGGAAAACAGCTTTCCTTTTAGCAATCACTTCAGCTAGAAGGGTATATGAATTACAGGCCTTATGGCAGTGGAGCCTTTCATCATCTTTCATGCGGGCAGGGTGTCCCTCTGGACCAATCCTTCCTTTATGCCCAAGATGGTATCCAGTGTGGTCCTTAATCCGTCCATTCACTTGCCAGCCTTCTTTTCTAATCCACTGAATAAAGGGGAACGTATTCTGCACTCCTTGGACGTGCACAGACAACTTAGATTTTACTTGGACAGGAGTAAACCTCTCAGTAAATCTGAACAGCTGCTGGTTGCTTTTTCTGCAGGGGCAGAGGGGAAGGCCATTTCAAAGCAAGCCATTTCTAAGTGGATAGGCTATTGCATTCATTTCTGCTATAAGCACCATGGAAAACCTACCCCACAGTGGATAAGACCACATTCAACCAGGGCTGCATCTACCTCTACAGCCTTTCTCAGAGGTGTCCCTACCAGGAACATCCTAGAAGCTGCTACCTGATGTTCTGTACATACCTTCACCAAGTATTGCCACTTACCAATTTTTTCTAAATCCAGAGCTGGTTTTGCCACTGCAGTCTTGCAGGGCCTTATAGCTGGTCCTAATGGTATCTAATTGCCTCCTCCCTTCCTTAGCTTTGGGAATCTACTCAAATGTAATGACTGCAACAGTGAAACACGAAGAACGTAGTGCAGTTGTATACACTTACCATAAATGTAGATGTTCGAGTGTATTCACTGTTGCAGTCCTGGTTACCCTCCAGCCCCCTGACTTCTATTGACTATACCTCTATTCTTGCTTCCTATGCTTAAAGCTTTCTGGTGTATTTGCTTTTTTGTTGGAGGTCTAACCTTGTATACATAATTTTATTATTTATTTTATTTTACTTCAGTTTAACAGGGAAAGTCCATTGGGCCAAGGTAGCCTATTTTAAATGAAGGCCCGAGGAGAAAAGCTCCAGACAAGAAAGACAATATACAATGTATTAGTACAGCATATGAAAACAACAGTTTAACAATCAATCAATCAGAAACAATCAATCAGTTCCCTTCCCTAATCTGATCAGTAAAAAAAACAGTTCCCTATACTAATCTGGTATGTCCAAGGGTAAGTTTCAAGGTTACTCTCCAGTCCATCTGGTGAATCTAGGAATTTTGAGGCAATGTTACAATTGCCTTATGAACACAGACAACCCTCTCCTCCTTCCAACAAACTCTAATACATGTGAGAGATGCAGTTACACAGCCAAACTAGAGGCAGAGCTCTCTCAACCCAAGACTGGCACAGTCAGTCAGGAGGAAAAGGTAACCACCCACACCACAAATCCAGCCTCACACAGACCTATTGCATCTGCATACCCAACACATAAACACACAAAAACATACTCGGAGGCTGTAAATAAAAATCTGCCTAAACAGCAAAGACCTCCTAAGCAGATATCCAAGCAACAGCCACCCCTCAACAATACCCACAAATCACATATCTCACAAAATCAGTGTGCCTCACAGTCACAGCCCTTAAGGCCAAACAACACACCAAATGCGCTTGTTATAGGGGACTCTATTGTCCGGCACACTGACGTCCCGCTCACCAGACTGAACAAGGAGAAGGTCACTGTAAGCTGCCTGTCGGGTGCCAGGATCCGCCACATAACGCAAGCACTCTCTGGTCACTCCAAAGCAAGTACAAGTACGACTCTGTCATTGTCCATGCTGGTGTGAATGACCTGAGACGTACCTCCCTGGACTACATGAAAAGAGACATAGAGGAGCTCTCTGACCATGTAGCCCAGGCTAGTATGACCCTGACCTTGAGTAGCATCTTGCCCTCACCAAGAATGATGCCACAGTATAAAGACAAAATGATCAGTTTCAACAATTGGCTAAAGTATTGGTGTCATTCAAAGGGGATCCAGTGTCTGTCAGCCTGGGATGACATGCTCGACAAGCCACGTTGCTTCGCTAGGGACGGCTTGCACCTGTCACCCTTAGGCTTTCGTATACTGGCCAAGGCTCTTGTCACCCCTATAGTGCCTTTTTTAGGCAAGGCTCAAAGGACAAACCCACTTCCATAGACAACCCAAAGATAAAAAAACTAAAGGTAATGCTACTCAATGCCAGAAGTCTAAACCTCAAGATGCACGCACTCGAGACTCTCCTCAGTATGGAGAAAATCGATGTCTGTGCAGTAACAGAAACCTGGTTCAAGGCTCCTGAGAGCACTCCAACACTAGCAGGTTATAACTCATACAATGCATTTCGGCCCCAAAACTCGGACCGAAGCACAAAAGGAGGGGGAGTATCTATATTCATCAAAGATACCTACACCTCCAGGTTAGTGGCATTCCACTTGGCAACTAATAAAGGACTTACCTTTTTTACGAACTATTGTCTTCACTTTGCGGTTCTGGAACTACTCTTCTTGGCATTGCACGAAGCATCGGAAACCATCCATGTGCAACTAACAGCGGGCAAAACTGCCTTTCAGTTTGTAACCTGCTACAGAACACCCTCCCTATTACAGGAACCCCACTTGGCATTCCTGAAAACACTGGAGAATATGAAGGTCTCTCCAAACACTATGTTATTGGGTGACTTCAACTACCCAAACATTGACTGGGAAAACTACTCAAGCCCAAACACCCTCGCCCAACGGTTCCTTGAATTTATAAACTCTAACGCAATGGAACAACTGGTCACCACTCCCACAAGAGGGAACAACATATTGGACCTGGTCATCACCAACATGGGGACTCTTATGTTCCACACCAGAGGTAAACCCCTCATTGGTAAGATCAGACCATAAACAAATTTCCCTGGACATCCATATCCCGTCCCCAACCCCAGCCAAGGAAATTACTGTAACTAATTTCTCAAAAGCCAACTTTGCACTTCTCAAGACTGAGGTGGAATCCTTCAAAGCCCCTAGGCCAGAGGATAATACAGCCCAATCCACAGAATCCTTTACAAATGCATTCTATGAGCACCTGCAGGAATGCATGGATTGTGCTATCCCAAATAAAACCAAGACTCACTCCTCCAAAAACAGGAGACCTGTCTGGCGGTCCCCGGCCATAAATAAGCTATACAACAGAAGGAGGAAGCTACTACATGACAGAGCAAAATCCCAAAAAGGTAAGGCATCTCTGATCAGTATTAGCAAGAAACTTCGATCCCTCATAAAATCATCAAAGGCCAGTTTCGAAAGAAAAATTGCCCCAAGATAATCACAAGGTCTTCTTTAGTTATGTCAGGAACATGGGCGGAAACTCCCAGATATGCTCTGAATTGTTGCATAACAGTACAAAATATACCGAACCTACAGACGTAGCCAACATCCTGGCAGACAGATTTAGCGCAAACTCCCCCCCCCCCCCCAAAGGAGCAAACGCCTATCCCAACTGAATGTAACCTCCCTGACATCACAGATGCACAGGTGAAAGCTGCCCTCTCCAAAGCAAAAAAACACAGCATCTATGGGACCAGACGGTGTCCCAGGCTGTGTCTTACACGAGCTCCAAGAAGAACTGAACCCTCACATTATAAGTCACTGTTCAAACTTGGCCTTACTACAGGATATGTACCCAAAGAATGGTGTACAGCTATATTGGTCCTACTCCACAAAGGTGGTGCCACAACGGATCCCGGAAACTATCGCCACATAAGCCTGACTAGTCTGGTCTGTAAAGCGATGGAGCGTATTATCATGGAACTCATAAACAAAGACATTGGGAGCCTCCAGACACTGGACCCTACCCAATTCGGCTTTGTTAAGGGCAGATCTTGCCTCTTAAACCTAGTTGATTTCTTTGAAACCGTTACCAAAGCCATAGATGAGGGCAAGGTAGTCCACACAGCCTACCTGCACCTCGCAAAAGCCTCCGACATAATACACCACTCGGGCATCATAAATAAGCTTACCAGCTTAAATATCAACCCCTATATCACAAGGTGGGTTGCAAACTGGCTCAGAGATGGAAACCACATGGTCAGAATCGCAGGTGCCATGTCCGAATCCAAACCAGTTACAAGTGGTGTCCCACAGGGCTCAGTTCTGGGACCTCTCTTGTTTGGTATATACTTCTCTGAGGTTCAGGCTAACACGGGAGTTTTATGGCTGACAAAGTTCGCAGATTACTGTAAACTGGGGGCCATAATCAAATCTCCAGCTGACACAAGCATCCTCCAAAAGGGTCTCACAGAGATGGATGCTTGGTGCCAGAGCCACAGCCTCAAGCTAAATGCTAAAAAGTGCATAGTCATCCCCTTTTGGAAAAACAAAGTGCCCACAAATTACCACATAGGTGGTAATCTATTAAATACGGAAGAAGTAATTAGACATTTGGGGACCAACGTAGATAGTAATCTCTCCTTTGATAATCACGTTGCCAAAGTGGTTAGAAAGACCTTCTATATATCCCACCTTATCACGAAAGGGTTCACATCTAGATCAGGAGAGGTCATTGTGCCCCTCTACTAGTCACACATCAGGCCCATAATTGAATACAATGCCCCTTTTGGGATGCACCTTACCCGACACCTACAGCAACTGGAGAGACCCCAAAAGTACCTCACCAAGAGGATCATGGGCTACAAACAGATGTCCTATGCAGCTCGACTAAAGAAACTCCAGCTCTACTCAGTTGCTTTACCGCCTACTCATAGGCGATCTATGCCTGACATACAAAGCCATGTCAAACTCAGAATTAATGGACATGCCCCACCTCAAAAAATCCAAGTCCCTTAGAGCTACACGCTCCAGGGACCTAAACCTCAGCACAAAAATAAATAGGACATGCTGGAGGGACAGATTCATTTCCCAGAGGCTCCCCTCACTCTGGAATAGAATCCCAATTCATGTTAGACATAGCCCCTCGCTGACCCTCTTCAAGCGAAATTTGGACACGTGGATAGGAAATCGCAAATTCACCCCTGGGATCTCTCCTGTGTCCCTGCTAGACAGAGGTACAGTAAACTAATCTTAAAAAGGTACCTTCTGTGACCTAGTTAACAGAGGCACAGTAGGCTAATCTAATAGGGAGGCGGAAGCCAAATACACTCTGGCTAGGCTTATAAATGCCCTAGGGCAGATAGCCTAGTATCTACCTATGAACCAATGTACAGCAAGGCAAGATTTTACATATCTTGAAATATATGAGCTGAGTCAATCACTTACAAGATATTAGCAAAAACAATAAATTTATGTTCATTTCATACACTACATGTATTTAGGCAAAGGAATTTTAGAGAGATGAATTGAAGCAGTGGCGGAGATTAGAGTAGAATAGAATAGGGATAGGTATTAGGAATCAGGATGGGTACAGGAGCACTCCCAGAGGGAGTAGAGGTGAGAGTAGAGTAGGGTTTTAAAGGATGGTCGGTTAGGGGCAGTTCTAATGTAAGGGGGAAGAGAGCTCCATAATCTGGCATGGGAGAATGATAGTAGAAGTTGCCCTGGTGCGTGTAAAAGCTTGTAAAGTTCTAAGAGGTTCTGATTTGTGGATCTAAGTGTTCTATGTAACTGGTGAAGTTTTAGGAAGAGGAGAGTGATGGACAGTTAGAAGGTTTGAAAATTAGCTTGTGTGCTGTGCTGTAGTTTGTTGAATGAAATTTAGGTAGCTTGGGAGTTCCAACCAATTTAGAGCATGTAGGGAGTTGCAATGGTGAGTAGAGGATTTGGATCCTGTGGCAAACTTTGAAATTTTGTTATAACATGAAGAAAGTTTAGATTTTAGGGATGATTGGAGGTTAGAGAGTAGCGGAGCTCCATACAAAAGGGAGGGTAGGAGGTAAGTGGTAGATAGGAGTTGTCTAGAAGACAGAGAAAGGTAGAGCCTGTGTCGATAAAGCATATCCATTATGGGGGCACCTAACATCTGGGGCAAGAAAAACGGATCTAATGGCATCGGCTGCATGCTTTATACCCCTGACTACCTGACGTCATGGAAGTTGAGACAGCAACCGACGCAGAACCCAAGACTTTGATAATCAGGCTGACTGAGGTCTACCTGCCAGCAGATAACCCAAATGTAATGACTGCGCCAGTGAATACACTCGGACATCTACATTTATGGTAAGTATACACAACTGTACTTTGTCTGGTCTGGTCAAGGTCTTCCAGAACTGTGGCAAACCTCTAGTTATTAGGCCTATGTACCTTTCAGGAGAATGTTGTTCCCCACTTATTCTTCCTGGTTCAGAAGCAAGGGAAGGCAGTGCAGGACATCTTTTCTCTCCCATGGCACAGGAGGTTCTTTGTTCCATTCAAGCTTAATTGTATGCATTTAAAAGTTCAGGGTAGAAGCACTAAAATGAAGTCTTGTTGCCCATTGGTTGATAAAATATGTATGTTTGCAAGTTCTTAAGCAGCTTAGGTTCATAGGTTCATACTAGGCTATCTGCCCGAGGGCATTTATAAGCCTAGCCCATAGTTTTGTGGCTTACGCCACCCCTTTAGTTTGGAGAAACTATGCCCATTATTTTGCTGTGCCTCTGTCGAGCAGTGACACTGAGGTAACCCCTGGGGTGTATCTGCGATCCCCCATCCATTGGTCAAGATTCCTCTTGAACAAGGCCAGCGAGGTGCTCTGCCTCACATAAACCGGGATTCTGTTCCACAGCATAGGGAGTCTTTGGGTGATGAATCTATCCCTCCAGCACGTCCTATTTATAACCGTGTCGAGGTTTAATTCTCCCGCCCTTATGGCTCTGAGGGATCTAGATTTTTTGAGATGAAGCATGTTCATCAAATCTGGGTTTGACATGGCCTTGTATGTCAGGCATAGGTCACCTCTGAGCAAGCGGTAAGCAACTGAATATAACTGGAGTTCTTTCAGTCGGGCAGCATAAGAGATTTTTGAGACCCTTTATCCTTTTGGTGAGGAACTTTTGTGGCCTCTCCAGCTGCTGCAAGTGTCGGGTCAGATACATTCCGAATGGGGCATTGTACTCGATCATTGGTCTGATGAGTGATGAGTATAGGGAGACTATGACTTCCCTTGATCTAGATGTGAATCCCTTCATGATAAGGTGGGCAATGTAGAAGGTCTTCCTAACTACTTTAGCAATATGGGTGTCGAATGAAAGGCTACTGTCCACCTGGGTTCCCAGGTCCCTGATAACTTCTTCTGTGATCAGGGGATTGCCTCCTATATGGTAGCTAGGGGTAACCTTATTTTTCCCGAAGGGTATGACTATGCATTTCTTGGCATTTAACTTTAGGCCATGGCTCTGGCACCAGTTATCCGTTTCTGTGAGACCCTTCTGAAGGATATCTGTGTCGGATGTGTTTTCAACTACGGCGCCCAGTTTGCAATCATCTGCAAACTTTGTCAGCCATAACCCTCCTGTGTTTGCTTGTACTTCAGAAAAGTAGATGCCAAACAAGAGTGGGCCCAGGACTGAGCCCTGTGGGACACCACTTGTGACAGGCTTTGAGTCTGACATGGCGCCAGCAACTCTGACCCTGTGGGTTCTGTCACTCAGCCAGTTTGCAACCCATCTTGTAATGTATGGGTTTACATTTAAGTTGATGAGTTTATCATAGATGCCCGAGTGGGGTATTGTATCGAAAGCCTTCGCCAGGTCTAGGTAGGCTGTATGGACTGCCTTTCCTTATCAATGGCCTTGGTGACTGTTTCGAAAAAGTCAACCAAGTTTAAGAGGCATGATCTGCCTTTGACAAAGCCAAACTGGGTTGGATCCAAAGTCTGCAAATTCCCTATGTCTTTATTTATGAGATCCATTATGATCCTCTCCATGGCTTTGCAGATAAGGCTTGTCAAGCTAATGGGATGGTAATTTCCAGGGTCGGTGGAGGCACCGCCTTTGTGGTGTGGGACCACAGTCGCTGTGCGCCACTCCTGTGCGTATCCGGAGGTGAGACTAAGATTAAACAGCTGTCCTAACTGTGGGTTTAATTCCTCATTGAGTTCATGGAGCACACAGCCGGGGACACCATCAGGTCCCATGGATGCTGTGTTCTTTGCCTTGGAGAGAGCAGTTCTCACCTGGGCGTTAGAGATGTTTGGGGGGGCTACAATCATTTGGTATAGATATCTCTCCTTTAGGGGGGGAGAAGTTTGCACTGAACCTGTCAGCCAGTATGTTGGCAATGTCTGTAGGATCAGTAATCTTCACATCATTTTGAACTAATTCTGAGCATATCTGGGAGTTTCCTCCTAGGTTTCTGACATAGCTGAAGAATGCCTTATGGTTGTCTTTAGAGTCCTTAACTATTTTTCTCTCAAAATTAGCTTTGGATGATTTTATGAGAGCTCTTAGCTTTTTACTTATAGTGATCAGCGGTGTCTTACCTTTTAAGGATTTTGCTCTATCTTGTAGTAGCTTTCTCCTTTTGTTGTAGAGTTTGTTTATGGCTGGGGTCCACCAGACTGGACGCTTGCCTTTGGTACAAAGAGTCTTTGTTTTGTTTGGGATTGCCTGATCCATGCAGCCCTGCAGGTGCTGGTAGAAGGCATTTGTAAGTGATTCAGCGGTTTGAGTAATGTTTACCGCCGGCTCAGGGGCCTTAAAGGAGACCACACTAGTCTTTAGAAGTGTGAAGTCGGCTTTCGAGAAGTTCTTTACTGTGGTCTTTTTTTTTTGGGGGGGGGGGGGGATGAGGACCTCCAGCGAGATTAGTTTGTGATCTGATCTCACCAGTGAGGGGTATACTTCCGGCGTTGAACATTGTGCTCCCATGTTCGTGATGATGAGATCAAGTATGTTTTCTCCTCTTGTGGGGATGGTGACTAGTTGTTCCATGGCATTTGAGTTTATGAATTCCAGGAACTTTTGGGCTAGAGTGTTTGGGCTTGAGTAGTGTTCCCAGTCTATATTAGGGTAGTTGAAGTCACCTAGTATGATGGTGTTCGGAGATACATTTATCCCCTCCATTGTTTTCAGGAAGGCCATATGAGGTTCCTGAGTTTGCGAGGGTGGCCTGTAACATGCTACAAATTGCAGAGCAGTCTTGCCTATGGTTAATTGCACCTGGATGGTTTCCAATGCATCGTGCGTTGCCACCAATCTAGAGGTATGGGTGTCCTTGATGAATATGGATACCCCTCCTCCTTTCTTGGTATTGTCTGGGTTTTGGGGCCGGAATGCATGATATGAGGTAAAACCTGATAGTGCTGGGGTGCTCTCAGAAGCCTTGAACCAGGTTTCTGTCACAGCACAGACATCGATGTTCTCCATACTGAGAAGGGCCTCGAGTGCGTGCATCTTGAGGTTGAGACTTCTGGCATTGAGCAGCATTACCCTTAGTTTTTTTTTCTTTGTTGTGTTCTAGGGTGGTAGGTTTAGAATTTGAGCCTTGCCTAAAAAGGCACTATGGGGTGGCAAGAGCCTTTGCCAAAATCCGAATCCCAGGGTGACAAGTGCAAGCCATCCCTTGAAGCAGCGTGGCTTGTCCAGCATGTCATCCCAGGCAGACAGACATTGGATCCCCTTTGAATGACACCAGAGTTTAAGCCAATTGTTAAAGCTGATCATCTTATCTCTGTATTGTGGCATCATTCTTGGTGAAGGTAGGATACTGCTCAAGGTCAGGGTCATACCTGCTTGGGCTACATAATCAGAGAGCTCCTCTATGCCTCTTTTCATGTAGTCCAAGGAGGTACGTCTCAGGTCGTTAACACCAGCGTGGACAATGATTGAGTCGCACTTGTACCTGCTGTTGAGAGACCTGAGTGCATGCGTTATGTGGCGGATTCTAGCACCCGACAGGCAGCTTACTGTGACCTTCTCCTTACTCAGTCTGGTGGCGGGGCGTCAGTGTGTCTGACTATGGAGTCACCAATGACTAGTGTGTCTGGCATTGTGTTTGGCCTTAAGGGCTGTGACTGCTTGACACTCTGACTGTGTGGTCTATGTGTTGCAGGTGTTGTGTTCTGAGGTGGTAGTTGTTTGGGTGTCTGCTTTGGTGGTCTCTGCTGTTTTGGTAGATTTTGATCAGAGCCTCCGAGTATGTCTTTGTGTGTTTATGTGTATGATTTGAGTTTGTGATGGTATTATGTGAGACTGGGTCTATAGTGTGTGTGGTTACCTTCTCCTCCTGTCTGGTCTTGCCAGTCCTATGTTGAGAGAGCTCAGCCTCCAGTTTGGCCGTATAGTTGCATCTCTCGCATGTATTTGTGTTTTGTGGGAGGAGGAGAGGGTTGTCTGTATACATGAGGCAATTGTAACATTGCCTCAATATTCCCAGGTTCACCAGCTGAGCAGGAGAGGACATTAGCAACTGATCCCTCGACATGCTAAAGGGAATAGACAGAAAAACTTAAAAAAAGGTTTTGGGGAATGTGGGTGACCGAGAAACGGGGTTTGCTTTTTTGGGGTACTTTCTATAACAAGAGTGCTGTATCGAGGTGATAAGTACTATAGGAGCAAGTGCTTGGCTATACAGATAGAGAATAGTCTACTTGGGAGTCAAGTAGAGATAATTTATAGTTGTAGGATACACTAAATAGAGCAGTAGTATACTTTGAGGAAGGTAGTTTTAAGGGAAAATTTGAAGAGTGGACTTTAGGTAGCCCTAATAGTTTAAATCTGATTAACCGGCGCTGCCCTAGTGTGCAACCCGCGCTAACGCGTGCTTTATAGCAGGGGGCTGGAAAAAACAGGAAATGACCCAAAATGGCCAACGAATTACTAGTTGCTGCTTCTAACCACTCCTCTGAGGACAAACAAGCAGCTCAGTACTCCCCACTCCCACTGGTGAGTAAAGAAACTACCTCTGGCCACACAAGAAAATGGAGGAACACAGAAACCAAATACAAAGCCCAGGGATCAGCAAAATCTGATCACTGGAACAACTAGCTAGTAAAGTTTAGGAAAGGAGAAGTATTTTTTTGTTTTTTTTTTTTGCAAACAGACAGAAAAAAAATGCAGTAAATGCTGTGTTTTCGACTAAATTGCTATCAAAGGCTGGTACACTTGAGTGTATTAGCCTGTTTGTTACTTTTAAGCAATACTTTAGCCAACAAGTGCAATAAACAATTTAAGCACACAAAAACAGGAAAATAAGGTAATAAAACAGTAATATAGGCACAAACAGTAGTCGAAAAGCTCAAAAGATCGAAAAATGCAAACTAAAAAGTTTAAAAAATACTTATGATCAAGAAAGTTGCTTTTTCTGCTCTCTGCTGGCTTAGGAACTCTGCAGGGGACCACGAGGAGCTATGCCAAGTTCTCTAATGCCAGAAAAGCCCGCCAAAGCTTGTGATGCAAAACATTCCCATTCAAGCCTAAGGCGCCACACAGAGTCGTAGCAGAAGCTGGTTTCAATTCAGTGCCATATCTGATCCAGATGCCTTGAGCTTTCTCGATATACTGTCCCTGGCCAAGTTTTCAGTGAGAATTAGTTTAGCTAGGATAACCTCCACAAGATAGACCTGCAACTCTGAACTTTCACAGAGTGGTCAGTACTGAGTGCTCTTTATAACTAGTCCAAGGTGGTCTGACATCTCAGTAATGTACAGCTTGAGCCTCTATTATTCCATAGTCAGAATGCATGGGTTAGCTATTTCTTCTCATCTGTAACTCTTGTGGTGTGCAATATTATGACTCATCATGCACTAACCAGGCAACTCCTTCAGAGAGGTACTGCATGTCCTTCTTCCTCTGGAAAAAAAAGCTTCACTCTATCAAACACAATTTCATATTTCACAGACCTCTCCAGCCACTATTCAGACTTGGTAGCTCAGCCACATTTGAAATGTTGGGTCTTGGAGAACAAACCTTTTCTTGTTGTAATCACTTAGCTCATAGTGTCTATGCTTTTCAGGCTTATTTGTGTAGGGAAGCATATGTGTGTCGGATGACATTGCCTACAATGAACCCACATTTCCTTCTAATAGTTTCAAAGATGTCTGAATCCATCTTTTCATAATTATTTTGCAGTGGTATAAACCGGAATAAGGAAGGCCCTTTGCACCATGGAAGTGCGCACTATCAATCTGATGTTAACTGAATCAGACATATAACCTTTGCTTTCCTCAAGGGAGGGAAATGCTTGCATTTGCCACCCCAGAACTTCCCATGTGGACAAATAGCTGCATTGTCCTTTGGCAGCTAATCCTCCATCAGCAGATGCTGCCATCAGAGTTCACTCTACTAGTTTAGTAACTGCGTGCAGTGCTTGTTTCAAAATTGTCTTCACTGCAGACATCTGTGCCTCAGACACGTGTTTTCTATGCACATCTTTGCCAAGAATTATATTAGTAGAAACTATTCTAAGAACTAAGCCAACATGAGAATGGAGAAAGATTCTTCTGATGAGAATGACTGCGATTAGGGGTACAGAAAATAGGAAGAGGAGGGCTGGAATTTACTGGAGAAAACTGGCAGTGGAACCAAGGTATTGGGTGCAAATAATTAGAAAAGGAAATAGTGGGAAGAAGCCAAGAATACATTTGGACTGCAGGCTAGAAATTGCCCTCCCTATCAAGGATTGATATCAAAGTATAGACAAAGAGAAAGGAATAGGGGGGATCCTAAGTGAAAGACCAGCACTGGTCTTAAGTAGAATCTAGAACAGAAGCTGCTGTAAAAAAAGGAATAATTAGTGGAGCATATAAAATATAGCACAATACCTGTAAGAATCAGAGGAGTTTAGAAATGATTGGGAAGAGAGATCGGATAAGCAATTCGCAAAGAAACAATGGGATGACATATGTATGACTCCAAATATGCAACAAAGTGTAGAAGATTTAGGATTTCTGCTTGGAAGTGTTTGCATAGGTATTTTATACACCAAGCAGACTCAAAGGATTTTTTCCTCAAGTAGATTACAAATGTTGGAGGTGTGATAGAGAAGAATGAGTTAACTGAGAACATATTTTGAGTGTGTAATGAATTGGCAAACTTATGTCAGAAATACTGGGTGAGCAAATTGGTTAACAAAGGGTAAGAGTTTGCTGAGTTTAATTTTGGTTGATGCCAAAAAGCAATGACTAGAAAATGGAAATCAAAATCTAAACCAGCTGTAGTAGAAGTAGCAAATATAGTAACACAGGTAACAGAACTGGAAGTGGGATCTTTAGAAAAGGGTAGGCTCAAATTACATAGAAAAAATGGGAATTGTGGAAATAATGAAAGTATGCAGAATAATGTTTTGTAGGAGGAATGAGGTTTAAGGGAAGGCAGGAATTGAATGAGCTATGTAATGTCCTGTTGACAAGGTTTGTGTAGAAGATTTTATATTATGTATAATTTATAGTTTGCATCTGAAAATGTCAGTATTTGTTTTCAGTTATGTAAATGTATGACTGCCTATGTCATAAATAATAATTCAGTAAAGATGTCTCTTGCTTTAAAAAAAGAAACGACTCTGAGGCATATTGCCTTTGGAAAGTCAGTATTAGACTATACTGCCTCAGCTTTCTACATTTGTTATCTTGTGGCTTCTTTAGTCCTAGTGGTTACCATATGTGGTTTATCCTAGTCAGGAAACTGTCCTGGAGGATCTTCAAGTGTATATGTAAAAGATATGTTGTAACTGTATTAGTTGGTCCATTAAGTTAGTGTTCTTTTGTAACTCAGAAAAACCTCTCTCCATCTGTTGAGTAGGTGTCTGTTCCTCACCAGGCTTAGCTTTTTGATTTACCTTGTAATTAGGCTGCAAGTTTATATTTTTGTCTTATCTCATTAATATAATTTTTAAATCTTCATTGTGATTTCTTAATTTGCAGAGGGTCTCACCAGTAACATAGAGAAAGTGACTGAATAGAAAAGGTACTTAAACCTTCAAAACAGTGTAGAGACAGAAGTGGACTGTGAGAAAAAAAGTTGTACTTATTATGAGCAAGCCTGCACAGTGTCACTGTAGTTCAGACAGTAAGCTTAGGGACAGAAGCTATGTGGCAGTTAACTTTGTCCAGTGCTGTACTTCTGACTACTTAAACCAATTACCACAGAATAGGGAGAAGTCTAGAGTCTGTCATACTATGGCATGTTTTTTATAAGGTGGGCATCTTTACCCTGCAGTACTTGAATGGCCAGCATCTTGTAGAGAATGACACATTGTTTGATGTGGTAAATAAGTGCCAATGAATGTAGTTTTTCAGTTTAGCAGTCTTGGGGTTTTTTAGTTTTTCCTACTGCTTATTGGAGTGTGCAGTTCTCATAAGAAGGTTTTGAATAAAGAGTGGGCTGTAAATTCACAAGGTAATGGCTAACTGATAAGCATACCAACTAGAGCTCTTCCAGTCTGAAAACATAGAAGTTGTTAGTCAGTAAAAAGTTAAAATTTGGGATAAATTCAGTTATTGGCTAGCAAATAACCCCTGTTTAAATGTCAGTGTGTGGGGGTCAATTAGAAAAAGATATGGGCAAGAATGATTAGCAGGAAACAGGTGTTTCTGGAGCATCAGTGTAGGGAATAGCTTTAAGTAAACTAGAAGAAAAAATAGAAAATCAAAAATGAAGGAAAGAATGACTTACCTCAAATGAAGAAATCTTTCAGAAAGTGGTAGATATTCATCATTAAATCATTGTTGTAGTAGCCTAAGCTATTTTGGGTACCTTCCACATGCAGTAACCATTTTAGAGCTTGAGGACATTGATATAAGACAGTGGTTTCAGTGCCAAAATCTCAGAACTTTCTTGCTTTTAAGAATCCACTCTGCTGTGTCTTTGTGGTTTCAGCAGTCTGCTGGAGCTTCATAAAGTTGAGAAGATTTTTTATGAGAAAAAAGGATTTAATTTCTGTGACAAAAGAATACATTTCTTTCAGCATTTTTATCTGGGCCTTTGGAAAAGTGTTAGGGAGCTTGACCGATAATTACCTCAAGTTTTACCTTTTAGTCTGTGGGAAGAGCATAAGAATAAGGCTCTGCTAACCTCTTGCCAGTCATGTTTTTCACTAGAGTGGTGGACCTGGATCCCATCTCAATAGATGCTCCCTCCCCAATTCGCAAGAAAAGAAAAGTTGTTAGGGGACTTCAGTCTTGACTCTGACTTTCTCTCTGACTCAGCCATGAGTGAGTTACACATCTGTGGCAATATTGGGTTCCTCAGACCAATCAGTAGTTTCTTTGTCCCTCTGGTGCTGCTCCTCTGAAAGTTGATAATGACGAAGAGGTAGGCATATATCCTCCATTGTCCTTTGGCTGCCCTTCTTGAGACAAGCAAGAACCACTCTTGCCAGCATTGGAGAAGGAAGAGGATGTTGCTTCTTTACAGGACTGTGCTGAGGAACTTGTTTTTCGGGAAAAGATCTTTCCTCTTGACACTTTTTTTTCATAATAAATCCCCATGAAAAAGAAGCAGAAAGTTGACCATTTTTCCTCATCTGTGTCCTCCTCAGCTAAGGCAGAAAGAGGATTTGCTGAAGTCTTACTTAAAGCCTTTCAGACATTGCATTCTGGGTTTCCCGCCTTTCTTCTCTCTCATATTCTTATTCACAGTCTTGAGTTATAAGAATTGTGCTTAGACTACAATTCTCTAGTTTCTCCTCCTGAGAATATGGATTCTGACGCTAAGGAAAGCTTTGCTTCAGGTTCCCCCTCCTGAAGAGTTGTATAATTACCAGTTTGAAGGAGTTATTTCAGTGGAAACAGAAATGTCTTCTACAGTCCCACCAAAGAAATTATGATTTGCTACAGATAATTTACCTTAGCCTGCTGTTATTACACCTGTGTTGCTAGCCTTGCAGAGGTTGCTTTCTTTGCAGCCAGCCATTTGCTTGATAGCCTCCAGTCCTAGAAAATCTGATGCATGCTATTCCTCAGTCTTGCAAATTTCTTTTTCTTTTGTACATTAGGTGATGACCCTGCATAATTTCTCTTTCCAAACCATCTTCATGTAAAACACCTTATGGCAGCTAACCCAATTCCATCTGACAAAGATGGGAGAGCTTTTGATAGGTTTGGAAATAGTGTACAGTACTTCCACATTGACCTTCAGAACAGTGAGTTGTCAGGAAGCCAGCAAAAGCTTAAGACGTGTGAGCCTTTGACAATATGAGGAAGATGATTGCTGACCTGCCTTCTTCAAACATCAAGATAATTAACTCCTTAATTCTAAATTCTTTACTTTCTTCTATGCCTCAGGCAACCAACACACTATAAAATGTTCTTATGACACTGCCAGTGCTGTTTCTAGAGCAGCTGCCACTGCAGTCAGTGATGAGAAGATTTATCTGGGTATGTTCTCAGCATTTACCAGCAGATATGAAAGTTAAGCTACTGAATGTCACCTAGATAAAGCAATATTGTGTGGCCTTTCCTCAGCTGAGGTCCTCAAAAGAATTGATGAGGGGAAAGTTAATTCAGTAGGTTACCTAGATTAGTACTTGCGTATTATCGCAACCAGATTTTTGTGATACCACTTGCTTCCCGATTTTGTTTTCTGACCGTTAGTGTTTAATAAGTGTTGTATAGTGTGTTTCCTTTAACAATACATCTTTTTTTCTGCAGTGTTTTCAATAAAATGTGTAAAACAACCCCCCCACCAAAATAGAAACATGCTGTTGTTTCTTTATGCAGTTTACTGCCAGGGTGGTGAAGCTTAACTGAAGAGTGCGCCACCGACCGCTGAACGTTCCTTTCCCTTTTTTTTGTTTTTTTTTTTTTTTTTTTGTTTTCTTCATGGCAGCAAATGCTGATGAATGCAACGGTCAGATATAGATATATATATATATATATATATATATATATATATATAAAATGTATATATATATATATATATATATATAGATAGATATCACAGTTGTGTCAACTGTTTCCCCTGAGACTTGTACAGGTACAACACAGGTTATCTAATTAATTAATTTTAGATGCGTTTCTGGGATTACACCCCCCCCCCCCCCCAAAAAAAATAAATAAAAACATGCTGTTGTTTCTTTATGCAGTTTACTGCCAGGTTGGTGAAGCTTAACTGAATAGTGCACTGCTGCCCGCTGAACATTCCTTTCCCTTTTTTTTTTTTTTTTTTTTTTGTTGTTTCTGTAGCAGCAAATGCTGATGAATGTAACGGTCATAAAAGTTTTTTTGGATCTTTGTCAGCAATGTCACAGACTTGTACTGGTACAACACAGGTTATTTGTTTAATTTTAGATGTTTCCTGACATTTGTACATCACTCTGTCAGATTATGATAACGGTAAGCAAGTGGTATTCTAGCAAAAAATCTGGTTGCGATGATACGCAAGTACCCCTAGATTTTTCATGCACGCACCAGTTCCTAAATTTAATAGAAATGTTCTTTTCAGTTCCGTGTCCTTTTATAGGAAAGAGAATAAGCAGTACCAGCAAAACATGCGTGAAGGTTCAAAAAAGAAAGGAGTGAGGGTCCTTCCAAAACAAAGTGTAGTCTATAAAAAGGCAGATTGACTATATGTCTCATCCCCCACCACCCTAGCTGCCTAATAAAGCTTTGCTAAAGGCATCTTCAGTTTCCTCTGTAGAACTAGATAACTTCAGGCACTTGGGTTCTAAGAACCTTACAGAAAGGCTGCAACTGGCAGAGGGATTTTCTCTCTCCCTCTTTTGCAAGGGATTCCTCGAAATACATCCTATCAAACCTCTCTGTTTCCTCCTATCCTTGATAAAATTCTGTCTTTGGGGTTTATAGAGGCTCTTCTCCAGTTCGAGTTTTTCTGGTGCCAAAGAAAAGGAACTTTGAGGTCTTGTCCTTGGACCTTTCTTTTATAAACCTTCAGGTCAAGTCTCAAAATTAAGAACTCTTTCTATTGTGTCTGTTGCCTCTCATTCTGCCTTGCAGTTTTCTATTAACTTTAGATTTAAAAGATGTTTATCACATTCCCGGTTCTCAAAGATTTCAGAAATTTTTAAAAGACTATTTTTACATTTTCAATTTTCTGCTTTGCCCTTTTGAGCTGTCAGCAGCTCCAAGAATATTTACAAAGTGCCTAGCTTCTCTAATAGCCCATTGCAGGTTACAAGACATTCACAATTTTCCATATTTAGATGACTGCCTTACTTTTGCAGTCACTTTGATAAGTTGTTAGGACTCTCTTGCTTGGAAAAAATACTTTTTTTTTCTTAAACAGGGATTTTAACTGAACCTAGAGAATCCTCTCTCATGTCTCACACTACAGTTTTTCTAAGGCATCACTCTTGATGGCTTTTCTTCCTCAGAACAAATTGGAATTTTACAAGGAATAGGTTCTGATATTTTCCAAGCAGATACTGACTTCTGCCAGGGAATATCTCACGGTTCAAGTTTTTTTGCTCTATACAATCCTTTCTTTTCCTTTGAATAAACTTCATGTGATAAAATTCCAGTGGTTCCTCAAATCATTTTGGTCCCAATACCAGCACCCTCTATCCATTCAGAGCATGGGTGTCGGGGTTGTCAGAAGGGAGAGAGCCTCTGGTAGCTCATTCATTTCTTTCTCACCGCACAG
This sequence comes from Protopterus annectens, assembly GCF_019279795.1. Classification (NCBI taxonomy): domain Eukaryota; kingdom Metazoa; phylum Chordata; order Ceratodontiformes; family Protopteridae; genus Protopterus; species Protopterus annectens. The sequence continues at coordinate 1,008,601,541 of NC_056734.1, read as the reverse complement.
GTTTCCTTTGTACTCCTCCTGTCCCAACTGAGTCTGTAACTACAGAGGCCTCAGACATTGTTTGAGGATCTGTTTCCAAAGGGGTGAAATTCTGGAGTATGTGGAACCAGCAGGAAACATTGAAGCACATAGCTACTAAAGAAATAATGGCACTTGGTAAATGCTGTTAACCAGTGTTTGCTTGATCCTGCCTTCCTTTTTCTGGTTTTTACTTAGTAAATGGTCTCGGATCTCTAAATCATCTTTGAATTCTGGGTCTTCAACTATTAATCTCAGACAACACTACATTGATGCATGCATAAACAAGGAGTTTCCAGATCAATATCTAGTTTTCAGACTAGGTATGGTAGCCTGGTTCATAGGTAGGTACTAGGCTATCTGCCCAAGGGCCTAAGTAAGCCTAGCCAACAAGGTTCCCTGGCTTACGCCACCCAAGAAAGTTAATTTCCTGTGCCCCTATCGAGCAGAGCCACAGAAGTGATCCCTGGGGTGTATTTCCTAATTCTCATCCACTCATCAAGATTTTTCTTGAAGAGTGCTAATGAGGAACTTTGCTTGACATAGATGGTAGTTTGTTCCAGAGTATAGGAAGTTTCTGGGACAGGAATTTATCCCCTCCAGCATGTCCTGTGTATTGTGGTGACAAGGTTTAGGTCCCTAGAGCATGTAGCTCGGAGGGATTGGGATTTCTTTAGGTGTAGCATGTCCAACAACTCTGGGTTTAACATAGCTTTATATGTTAGGCAGAGATCTCATCGGAGTAGACGATATGCTACAGAGTAAAGCTGGAGTCTTTTGAGACGGTCAGTGTAGGGCATCTGTTTGAGGTCAGTAATTCTTTTTTTGAGGCACTTCTGTGGCCTTTCCAGCTGCTGCAGATGTCTTGTGAGGTACATTCCAAAAGGGTCGTTATACTCTAATGGTTCTAATGAGTGCTGAGTAGAGGGGGAACAATTACCTCTTTTTTTCCAGGATGAGAACCCTTTTGTGATGAGGTGTGCTACATAGAAGGATTTTCTGACTACTGTGGCGATGTGATTATCAAAGGAGAGACTACTGTCCAGCTGGGTCTCAAGGTCTCTTATCACACATTCAGCGTGCCGTTTATGTGGTAGCTCTTGGGTACAGAGTTTTTACCAAAGGGGATGACAATGCACTTTTTGGCATTGAGCTTGAGGCCATGCCTCTGACACCAGGCATCTGTCTCAGTGAGGCCCTTCTGTTGGATGTCCATGTCATTTGGGGACTCGACTATGGCTCCTAGTTTGCAGTCATCTGCGAACTTCATTAGCCAGAGGCCTTCTGTGTTAGCCTGTACTTCATAGAAGTAGATACCAAACAGGAGAGGTCCCAGGACTGAACTGGTACTCCACTTGTCACTGGTTTGAAGTCAGATTTGGAGTCTGCAACTTTTACAGTGTGGGTTCTGTCAGTGAGCCAGTTGGCAACCCATCTTGTGACGTAGGGATTTGTACCTAGTTTAGTGAGCTAAGCTATAATTCCAGAATGGGGGATGGTGTTGAAAGTCATGGCGAGGTCAGGATAGGCTGTGTGAACCACCTTACCCCCGTCTACGGCTTTGGTGACTGTCTCAAAGAAGTCGATCAGGTTCAGAAGGCATGATCTGCCTTTCATAAACCCAAACTGGGTGGGGTCCAGAGTTTGGAGGTTACCAATGTCGTTGTTTGAGTTCCATGATGATACGTTCCATGGCCTTGCAGACCAGGCTCATCAGGCTAATAGGGCGATACTTCCCAGGATCAGTGCTGGCTCCCCCTTTGTGGAGTGGGATAACTGTTGCTGTGCGCCATTCAGTGGGCACAAAGCCTGACGTGAGACTATGATTGAACATGGTGCTTAGGTGGGGAGCCAGTTCGTTCTGAAGTTCATGTAAAACGCAGCCTGGTATGTTGTCTGGTCCCATGGATGCTGTATTTTTGGTTTTAGAGAGTGCAGATTTTACCTGCATAGATGTGATTAGAAGGACTCAGCATTCGACCTGTATAGATATGGGCCCTTTAGGGGGTGAGAGGGGGGTAAAGTTAGCACTGAACCTATCTGCCAGGATGTTGGCAAGATCAGTTGATTCTGTAATTTTCATGCCGTTGTGCTGTAACTCAGAGCAGATCTGGGTGTTGCCATTGAGATTCTTGACATAGCTATAGAGTGCTTTGTAGTTGGCCTTAGAATCGGTGACAATTTTGTTTTCGTAGCTAGCTTTGGAGGATCTTGTAAGGGATCCCAGCTTCTTACTAAGGCTGACCAGGGAGCGCCTCCACTCATGGGATTTTACTCTCTTTTGCAATAGTTTCTTCCTCCTGTTGTAGAGTTTGTTTATGGCAGCGGACCACCATATTGGCTTCCTTTTTTTGGAGGGTAACGTCTTGGTTTTGTTTGGGATAGCACGATCCATGCACTCGTGTAAGTGCTTATAGAATGCATTTGTGTAGGATTCAGTAGTCGTAACTGTATTGTCCATCTGCATAGGTGTCATGAAGTTTGCCACTTCTGTCTTAAGAAGCATGAAGTTGGCTTTGGAGAAATTTTTTACTGTGGTTTCCTTAATGGTGGGTGGGGGCGGGATGCGGATATCTATTGTGATTAACTTATGGTCGGATCTGACCAACAAGGAGTTGACTTCAGGTGTGGAACCACCGGTCACTCATGTTGATAATGTTGATATAGTTGCCCCTGGTGGGAGTGTGGATAAGTTGATCCAGGGCATTGGAATTTATGAATTCCAGAAAGCATTGAGCGAAGGAGTTGGTACATGAGTATTTTTCCCAGTTAATATTGGGGTAGTTGAAATCGCCCATTATTAGGGTGTTTGGTTGAACCCTAATATTTTCCAGTATGTCAAGAAAAGAGGAGTGGGAATCCTGGGGCATGGTGGGGGATCTGTAGCAAGCTACAATTTGGATTGCAGTTTTGCCCCGAGTTAGTTGCACTTATAACCTCAGATGCATTATGCTGCGCAACTAGCCTGGAGGTGTGGGTATCCTTAATGAATATGGACTCACTTCCGCCTTTGCTGTTCTGGTCAAGGTTAGATGGCTGAAAAGTGTGGTATGAGTTGTAGCCTGGTAATGCAGGGGTGCTCTGTAGAGCCTTGAACCAGGTCACAGTTGCTGCACAGATATTGATGTTCACCATTTTAAGGAGTGCCTCGAGTGAGTGCATTTTGAGATTTAGACTTCTAGCATTGAGTAGCATTACCCTCAGTTTTTGCTTGCCTGTTCCTATTACGGTGGTGAATTTGTCATTTGAACCTTGCCTAAAAAAGGCACTATAGGGGCAGCAGGAGCCTTAACCAGTACCCAGAATCCCAGGGGCGACAGGTGCAGGCCATCTCTGGCAAAGCATCGTGGTCTGTCGACCATGTCGCCCCAGGCAGACAGATACTGGATCCCCTTAGAATGACACCGTCAGCTTATTCAATTGTTGAAGTTGATCATTTTGTCCTTGTACTGCGGTATCATTCTGGGTGATGGCAATGCTACTCAGGGCTAGAGTCATACCTCCTTGGGCTACAAGACTGGAGAGCTCTTCCATGTCTCCTTTTCATGTAGTCCAGGGAGGTACGTCTCAGGTCGTTCACACCAACATGGACAGTGACAGTCATATTTGTACTTTTGGAGTGACCTGAGTGCGTGGGTTATTTGGCGGATCCTGGCACCCGACAGGCAGCTGACAGTAACATTCTTGTTTAGCCTGGTGAGTGGGACATCAGTGTGCCTGACTAGAGTCACCTATGACTAGTGTGTTGGGTACACTGGTTGGCTTTATAGGCTGTAGTTTATTGGCACACTAAGTCTGTGGACTATGTGTCATTTGGGTTGTGTTGGGGGGTGGAGGTTGCTTGCGTTTCTGCTTTGGAGGTCTCTTACTTGAGCAGATTATTATTGAGAGCCTCTGCAAATGTTTTTGTGTTTCTATGTGTGGATTTTGGTGGTGTAGGTACATGGCAAATCAGCCCAGTCTATCCCTACTTATGTTCCATCAGAGCAGAATTTTGAAACAGACAAGTCTGAGCAGTACAAGGACAGACCCCCACAAATAGAAGTTGTACCCATGGGGCCTTCAGGAATTATCCAGCTATGGGAAACTCCTTCAGTAGATATGCCTCTGTTCACAACAAACTAGCAAATTTATCTTAACAGTAGATGTTCAAATAGCTCACTGTTTTAGTACTAAACAGCTTCCCTCTTCCTTCTCCCTTATTTTTGTTTATTTCTACCAGGTTGTTTGTTAAAAATTCTGCACCAGGAATCTTTGCACAAAGGCCTGGACAACGGATGCCTTTGAGTCTCTTGGATAGGGAAGTTCTTTTTTTGCTTTTACACCCATTTGTCTGGTAGCCAGACTTCTTTTAAAGATTCAGAGGGACTCTCCAAGGATAATATTGGTCCCTCCCCCTTGGCCCAAGCAATAGTGATTCACTTCTTTTGAAAATTATGAAGAGCTTAGCACAAGATTTGTCACAAGATGGACTTACAAACAAGGTTTTGTTGAGCCACAATTTCTTCAAATTACTGCCTGGATAGTAGAATTTTATTACCTTGTAGACACCTTTTTCAGAGGAAATGCAGCAGATATTAAATGAAGCAAAGAAACCTACAACTAGAAAATCATATATTGAAAAGATTTTCAAGTTGGTGCCAAAGCAAGAACTAAGACAATTCTAAGGCTGTTAGACACTTTCATTTTGAACCTGCTCGCTAGGCTGACTTAAAGTTTTTATCTTGGAAAGTGGTGTTACTCATTGATGTCCTTCAAGGATGCATCTGCAGTCCTTACAAATGGGTTGTCCTGTCGTCAGGCAGCCCTTCGGTCGGCCGGATTCCAAAGTCTGGGTCTGGCCTCGGCTGGTGTCGCACTTCACCCGACGTCATAACTGCAGTTATTCGGGTATAAAGGCATCAGCCGACGCCATTTTCCTCAGTCTTTCTTGCCGCGTGGCGCCCGAAGCAGAAGCTGTTCGCAAGTGCCGGTCGGTCAGAACCAGAGATTACTACCAAAAACTACTTCGAAGACTTCAAAAAAGCTAAGTACCCTGTTGGGGACTCTCTCTTGCCTCAGCCGATGTCAGAAAAAGTGAATAACTGTTTAACTTGTGGGAAACAAATACCTCATAAAGATTTCCACTCTTACTGCTTACCTTGTCTAGGCCCAGACCACAACGTCGCAGCTTGTCTAGCCTGTGCTTCTCTTAACCAGCGGACGCTTAGACGTCGGTCGGAGTTTGCTGAGGAGTTTTTCGGCTCCGATTTTGCTTATATTATGCCGTCGGATCCTCCGACTTTGCAAATATCTAAAAAACCGCAAGGAAAAGGACCGACACTCGCGGTCCGCGGTTTCGGCCGAAACCGCGATTAAGCCAACCGCGAGTGTCTCGGTTTCGGCTGAAACCGAGCAAGCGGTTCCTCCTTCAGCCGAAAACTTTCCTCCTGCCAAGGCTTCTTCTACCCTCGTGGAATCGGCTTCTGATATCCCACCTACTGTTACAGTTTCTCAGGAATTATCAGACACTATTCCCTTGGAGATCCTTAGAGAGATGGGGTAAAAAAGTTTACACTTCTGCTACTCTTTCAGCTAGGGCCTTGAACTGTCAATTTCACATAATGCAGTATCAAGAATTTTTGCTAGATCAGTTAACCAAAAAAGTGTCCTCAGATGAAACAGTAGACAAAAAATATGTGCAGGAAATGGTACATAACATTCAACAAGTCAGTAACCATTCCCTAAAATGCGGCTATGATGCACTGGAGGCTTCCTTTAGATCAGCCATGACTGGCACAGTCATCAGAAGGCATGCATGGCTAAAAGAACAGGCCTTACCAGACCATGTCAAATCAAAACTATTAGATGCTCCTATGGATAAGATCAATTTGTTTGGCTGTCCTGCACAACAAGTACTGAAGAAGATGGAAGAGAAGGCAAAATCTGTCCAAACAGTAAAAGATTTCTTACAGGTCCAACCTCCAAGGTTTAGCAGGAATTGGCCCTCCAAGAATTGGTCCTTTCCAGACTCCTCCAGAACTCAGAGAGGCAGGAATAGGCGTTCAAGAGGCAGAAGCCAATCCAGGGGTGCTTACAGAGGACGTCAGTGGCAGGGCAACAACCAGCGAGGCACAGCCACAGACATAGCCACCACCACAACTACAGGTCAATCACAGTGACTTGGCTCTGGCACCGCCTACCAGGGAACAACTGCAAGCACCCTTAGGCGGGAAGCTAGCCTTATTTACGACAAACTGGCATTACATCACAAGAGACAAGTGGATTTTACAGATAATAGACCAAGGTTACAGGTTTCACTTCCATACTCTACCAGGGAAGAGAGGAATGCCAAACCTACCTCCAAATCAACAGACAGAAGCACTAAAACAAATATCCCAATTATTAAGGATGAGAGCTGTAGAAAAGGTACCTTTTATGGAGCAAGGGAAGGGATTTTACTCCAGACTCTTCCTGGTACCAAGAAAAGAAGGCAAATGGAGACCTATTCTCGACTTGTCCGCTTTAAACACATTCCTCATTGTTCCAAAATTCAAAATGCTGACCCTACAGCAGCTTCTTCCCATGCTGGGCAAGGAGTCTTGGCTGGTGACTCTAGATCTCAAGGAGGCATACCTGCACGTCCCCATACGACCAAACTGCAGAAGATACCTCAGATTTCTTGCAGGATCAGAGCATTATCAATTCTCAGCATTGCCCTTTGGCTTATCTACTGCGCCCAGAGTGTTCACGAAATGCCTGGCATCAGTAATTGCTCATTGCAGGCTTCAGGGAATCCAAATATACCCATACCTGGACGACTGCCTGATACAAGCGGACAACGAAAGCAAACTAGCAGAAGATTTACAAAGGGTCATTTATCTGCTACAAGCCCTGGGATACACAGTCAATTTAAAAAAGTCAAGACTGATACCATCCCAGAGAATAACCTTTTTGGGTGCAGAGTTGGACACATCAAGGCAAATGGCATTCCTAACAGTAGAAAAACAGGAGCAGCTACCTCTCTACTTCTTGGCCTTAACAAAACAGAACCATCTGACAGCAAGAAAAGTTCTGCAAGCCTTGGGCTACATGGCATCCTGCATAATTTTGGTACCGCATGCCAGACTGCATATGAGAAAACTACAGTGGTACCTAAGGAATTTATGGTCTCAACACAAGCACAGCTTGGAAACCCAGATTCCCATTATTCCATGCCTGAAGCAAGAATTCCTATGGTGGGCTCAGGCTTGTCAATCAAACACAGGATTGCCTTTTCACAGTACTCAACCAAGCCAAACCATCACGACAGACGCCTCAGACCTCGGTTGGGGGGCACACATGCTGGACAAGTGCATACAAGGCTTATGGTCTCAAAACCAGCTGCACCTACACATAAATCTAAAGGAAATGCTGGCAGTAAAACTGGCAATTCAGGCATTCAGGCCATTCCTTCAGCAAGGTCTATTGATGGTAAGGACAGACAACACCACAGTTATGTGGTACATCAACAAACAGGGAGGCACACACTCGTATCCTCTTTGCCGGATGGCACTGGATCTCTGGAATGTGGCCCTGAGCTACAACATACAGTTAAAAGCAATTTTTGTACCAGGAAAAGAAAACATCCTAGCAGACATTTTAAGCAGGACTACCACGGATGCCCGAATGGATGCTGCATCCGGACATCTTCAAAACCATTACAAGAAAATGGGGACTCCCAGAAATAGACTTATTTGCATCCCCACACAATCACCAACTAAAGAAATTCTGCACAAGGACGCACCACCCACTTGCTTGGAAGGTGGACTCCTATCCTTCAGTTGGAAAAACCTAACAGCATATGCATTTCCACCACTTCCTTTGATGCACAAAGTGCTATTGAAGATCAAAGAGGACCGTCCAAGGATCATTCTGATAGCTCCAGACTGGCCAAGGCAACATTGGTACCCATTACTGAGGAGCATGTCTCGGGAACAAATATGGCCACTACCCTGGTTCCCTTGCTGTTAACACAGAACAACTACAACAATCTGCATCCAAACCTGAAAACTCTGCAGCTGACTGCCTGGAACATTGCATAAGACCAATTAACCCAAATTTATCCCAAAGGGTTAAAGACATTATCCTTGAGGCTCGCAGACCCTCAACAAGAAAAAATTATTCAGCAAAATGGAAAAGATATCTCATTTGGAGTACTGAAAAGGAGAAGATGTGTCACTGGTAAACATAGCCAACATTCTGGAATACCTGGCAGAGCTCTTCCACACAGGCCTGTCCTATTCCTCCATCAAAATTCATGCATCAGCTATTTCAGCAGAATACGACTTGGATCCTCCTGTCTTCTCACATCCTCTGCTCAGACAGTTTCTGAGAGGAATTAAAAATGTAAAGCCTCCTAGGAAGCCACCATTACCAGCATGGGACTTGAACTTTGTGCTAGAAAAATTGACACTTCCTCCTTTCGAACCAGCAGCAACAGCAGAATTGCAATACTTATCATGGAAGACTGCTTTCCTGCTGGCAATCACTTCAGCAAGAAGGGTATCTGAACTTCAGGCATTAATGGCAGTGCAACCCTTTCTGATCTTCCATCAAGATAGAGTGTCCATGAGAACAAATCCTTCCTTTATGCCTAAGGTGGTTTCCAGAGTTTCTTTAAATCAGGCTATCCACCTACCTACATTCTTCCCTAACCCACAGAACAGGGGAGAAAGACTGCTACATACCTTGGATGTATATAGACAATTACGCTATTACCTGGACAGGACCAAGGGCAATAGGAAAACTGACCAGCTACTGGTAGCATATGCAACAGGAAGGGAAGGAAAAGCAATTTCAAAACAGACAATCTCCAAGTGGATAGGAAATTGCATTAGATTTTGTTACTCCTACCATGGAAAGAAAACTCCAGAGAACATCAGGCCTCACTCTACAAGGGCAACAGCCACTACCACAGCCTTCTTACGAGGAGTGGCTACCAAGGACATTTTAGAAGCTGCTACTTGGAGCTCCGTGCATACATTTGCCAAGCATTATAATTTACCTTTATACTCTAGATCCCGAGCAGGCTTTGCCACTGCTGTTTTGCAAGGGATCCTTACTACACCATAACTTTATTTGTCAAACCTCCCCCAGTTTGACTATGGTATTCTACCCATTTGTAAGGACTGCAGATGCATCCTTGAAGGACATAGTACAGTTTTGTACCTACCATAAATGTAGATGTCCGATGGGAATGCATCTGCAGTCAGGATTACCCACCCGCCTTCCCCTCTGTGGTGCTCCTAGGGTATTTGCCCATCTTATAGCTAGCTGGGGGAATCTATTATGGTGTATTTGTTTGTATATATGTACATACATGCTTATTTTTTGTGTTTGCTCTCTACTATTTGGAATCATTGGCATTTATCCAAATTTAGCCTTCCAAGAGGGCACCTGGCATCTGGGGCAAGAAACACTGAGGAAAATGGCGTCGGCTGATGCCTTTATACCCGAATAACTGCAGTTATAACGTCGGGTGAAGTGCGACACCAGCCGAGGCCAGACCCAGACTTTGGAGTCCGGCCGACCGAAGGGCTGCCTGACGACAGGACAACCCATTTGTAAGGACTGCAGATGCATTCCTATCGGACATCTACATTTATGGTAGGTACAAAACTGTACTTTCTGGCTTCTGCAAGACGAATATGTCCCCTAACCCTATATTTTCTTTTACAAAAACTTTGAGAACCAGTCCCTCTTTTATGCCTCAAGTGGTTTCAGAGTTTACATTATGCCTGCTTTCTCTCTCTAGAAAAATAAGAGAGAAGAAAATTCTTCACACTCTGGATGTCCATAGGCTCCAGTATTAAACTGGCTGTACAAAATACTTCAGAAATTCTAATCAACTGTTTCTTTCTTTTTTGCCATCATAGGAGAACCATCTGTCAAAACAGACCATTTCTAAATGGTTGTCTCAGGCTATACCTTTTTGTTGTTGTTATAGTAACAAGGCACTTCAAGGCAAGTCAGTGCCCACTCTAGTAGGGCTCTGATGTTTCTGTTGCTTTTTGGAAGAAGGTGGACTCTAGAAATGTTCTACAGCCCGCAAGATGGTTCACTGTGCACGCCTTTACAGAGCAGTACAAACTGGATTCTTTCTCTTAGGGCCCAAGCAGGCTTTGCTAGGACTATTCTCTAAGGGTTCCTTGACTGACCTTTCTCCCGCCTTCCTTTCTAGGCTGTATATTCTGTATAGCTTAGGCTACTGCAACAGTGCTCTAATGATGATCATAGTATAATTGTACAAGTAAATTTACCATAGCAATAGATGTTCAAATAGCTCATTGCTGCAGTACAAACAGCCTTCTTCCCTTCCTTCTTCCTTCTATTTGTTGTTTATCAGGTTGTAGGTTTTTAGTCATTCTTTTATTGCCCTTGCTCATACTTAACTGAGTGAGCTGTAGCCTCCATTGTTCTGAGGTAAGAAAGCTCTGAGATCTTGGTACCCTTACCACTGTCTTTATACCATTGTCCTTGAACTCTTCAGTGGTTAGAGCATGTGGAAGGTGCCCTAAAGCTTTCGAAGCTGGTTGGTCATCCAGTCCTTGGCAGGATAAGTCTTTTAGCTTCATCTAGTACAACAGTGATTTATTTGAACATGTACTGCTGTGATGAGTTTACTTGCACTACTGCACTATCTAGAAGTTAGAGCACAGAGAAAATCTGAGGTTTTCTGCAGTACCAGAGAAGTTTGGAGGGAGTAAATGTAGAAACATTATGAAGGGGCAAATAAGTAATTGAGTCTGTTAACTGAGAGAGAGCATCATATGCATTCTCTTAGTTTAACCTCTATAAAGAAGCCAAGGCCCATATGGGCTAAAGTGCAGTAGTATCAGCAGAAGGTAATGTTTGACAAAATTGTGGCAGAAAGAAAAGGTGTTGATTATTGATGCCAGGGTTTGTTTTGAAAAATGACAACACACTTTACACTAAATAAAAAATTTACATTGAAGCTGTTTTTACTGCATTTAACTTAATATTGCACTTGGAATCCTTGTTTGTTACTATTTGACTGTATTTGTAGCAAATTCTTCTGTGTAAGCTGTAGTAGCTGATTCATAGCATTTATAAGTGTTTGCTGTACCTGTTTCTGCCTGTTTTGTGAAAAAAAAGAAAAAAAAAGAAAAAATATCTCTTGTTTTTCCTGCTTTACTAGTTTAGTCCAGTTTCAGAGTTGCTGATTCCTGGGCTTTGGTTGTAGTTCCTGTGTACTGTTTCCTTGCCTTATTTGGGGAAGGAAGCTACCTTGCTTTCCTGCTTTACTAGTTTAGTCCAGTTTCAGAGTTGCTGATTCCTGGGCTTTGGTTGTAGTTCCTGTGTACTGTTTCCTTGCCTTATTTGGGGAAGGAAGCTACCTTGCTTACCAGTGGGAGTGGGAAGCATTGAGCTGCCTTTGTCCAGTTTTGTGAGGTTTCAGCCAGTAACTAGTAGTTTATTGGTCGTTTTGGGCCAGTTTCTAGCTTTTTCCAGCCCCTGGTATAAGCAGCTAAGCGTTAAGCTGATTTAGAGTGATTTAGCCGGAGCTGCCACTGTTGCACACTAGGGCAGCGCCCGGTTAAGCAGGTTTAAACTATTCGGCTACCTAAAGTCCACTCTTCAAATTTTCCCTTAAAACTACCTTCCTCGAACTATACTACTGATCAAATCAGCGTATCCTATAACTAAAAAGATCAACTCTACTTGACTCCAAGTAGACTATTCTCTATCTATTAAACCTAGCACTTGCTCCTACAGTACTTATTACCTTGATACGCACTCTTGTCATAGATAGTACCCCAAAAAGGCAACCCCCCATTTCTCCGTCACCCACCTCCCCCCGAATCTTTTTTTAAAGTTTTTCGTCTACCCTTCTAGCATGTCCAGGGATCAGTTGCTAGTGTCCTCTCCTGCTCAGCTGGTGAACCTGGGAATATTGAGGCAATGTTTCAATTGCCTCATGTACACAGACAACCCTTTCCTCCTCCCACAAAACACAAATACATGCGAGAGATGCAACTATACGGCCAAACTGGAGGCTGAGCTCTCTCAACATAGGACTGGCAAGACCAGTCAGGAGGAGAAGGTTACCACACACACTATAGACCCAGTCTCACATAGTACCATTACAACCTCAAATCATACACATAAACACACAAAGACATACTCGGAGGCTCTGATCAAAAATCTACCAAAACAGCAGAGGCCACCAAAGCAGACACCCAAACAACCACCACCTCAGAACACAACACCCGCAACACATAGACCTCACAGTCAGAGTGTCAAACAGTCACAGCCCTTAAGGCCAAACACAATGCCAGACACACTAGTCATTGGTGACTCCATAGTCAGACACACTGATGTCCCGCTCACCAGACTGAGTAAGGAGAAGGTCACAGTAAGCTGCCTGTCGGGCTAGAATCCGCCACATAACGCAAGCACTCAGGTCTCTCAACAGCAGGTAAAAATATGACTCAGTCATTGTCCACGCTGGTGTAAACGACCTGAGACCACCTACTTGGACTACATGAAAAGAGACATTGAGGAGCTCTCTGATTATGTAGCCCAGGCAGGTATGACCCTGACCTTGAGCAGTATCCTACCTTCACCAAGAATGATGCCACAATACAGAGATAAGATGATCAGCTTTAACAATTGGCTTAAACACTGGTGTCATTCAAAGGGGATCCAGTATCTGTCTGCCTGGGATGACATGCTGGACAAGCCACACTGCTTCGCAAGGGATGGCTTGCACCTGTCACCCCTCGGATTCGGATATTGGCAAAGGCTCTTGCCACCCCATAGTGCCTTTTTTAGGCAAGGCTCAAATTCTAAACCTACCACCCTAGAACACAAAAAAGGAAAAAACTAAGGGTAATGCTGCTCAATGCCAGAAGTCTAAATCTCAAAATGCACGCACTCGAGGCCCTTCTCAGTATGGAGAACATCGATGTCTGTGCTGTGACAGAAACCTGGTTCAAGGCTCCTGAGAGCACCCCAGCGCTATCAGGTTTTACCTCATATCATGCGTTCCGGCCCCAAAATCCGGACAATACCAAGAAAGGAGGGGGTATCCATATTCATCAAGGACACCCACACCTCAAGACTGGTGGCAACGCACGATGCATCGGAGACCATCCAGGTGCAATTAACCATAGGCAAGACTGCTCTGCAAATTGTAGCATGTTACAGGCCACCCTCACAAACTCAGGAAACTCACATGGCCTTCCTGAAAACACTAGAGGGATAAATGTATCACCAAACACCATCATACTAGGTGACTTCAATTACCCTAATATAGACTGGGAACACTACTCAAGCCCAAACACCCTAGCCCAAAAGTTCCTGGAATTCATAAACTCAAATGCCATGGAACAACTAGTCACCATCCCCACAAGAGGAGATAACATACTTGATCTCATCATCACGAACATGGGAGCACAATGTTCAACACCGGAAGTATACCCCTCACTGGTGAGATCAGATCACAAACTAATCTCGCTGGAGGTCCTCATCCCACCCCCACCTGAAATAAAAAGACCACAGTAAAGAACTTCTCAAAAGCCGACTTCACACTTCTAAAGACTAGTGTGGTCTCCTTTCAGGCCCCCGAGCCGGCGGAAAACAATACTCAAGCCGCTGAATCACTTACTAATGCCTTCTACCAGCACCTGCAGGACTGCATGGATAAGGCAATCCCAAGCAAAACAAAGACTCTTTGTACCAAAGGCAAGCGTCCAGTCTGGTGGACCCCAGCCATAAACAAACTCTACAATAAAAGGAGGAAGCTACTACAAGATAGAGCAAAATCCTTAAAAGGTAAGACACCCTTGATCACTATAAGTAAAAAACTAAGAGCTCTCATAAAATCATCCAAAGCAAATTTGAGAGAAAAATAGCTAAAGACTCAAAAGACAATCATAAGGCCTTCTTTAGCTATGTTAGAAACCTAGGAGGAAACTCCCAGATATGCTCAGAACTAGTTCAAAATGATGTGAAGATTACTGATCCTACAGACATTGCCAACATACTGGCTGACAGGTTCAGTGCAAACTTCTCCCCTCCCCAAAGGAGAGATATCTATACCAAATGAGTGCAGCCCCAAACATCTCCAGCGCCCAAGTGAGAACTGCTCTCTCCAAAGCAAAAACACAGCATCCATGGGACCCGATGGTGTCCCCGGCTGTGTGCTCCACGAACTCAATGAGGAATTAAACCCACAGCTAGGACAGCTGTTTAATCAAAGTCTTACCTCTGGATCGCACCCAGGGAGTGGCGCACTGCAACTGTGGTCCCACTTCACAAAGGCGGTGCCTCCACAGACCCTGGAAATTACCGCCCATTAGCTTGACAAGCCTTATCTGCAAAGCCATGGAGAGGATCATAATGGACCTCATAAATAAAGACATAGGGAATTTGCAGCCTTTGGATCCAACCCAGTTTGGCTTTGTCAAAGGCAGATCATGCCTTTTAAACTTGGTTGACTTTTGAAACAGTCACCAAAGCCATTGATGAGGAAAGGCAGTCCATACAGCCTACCTCGATCTGGCTAAGGCCTTCGATACAATACCCCACTCGGGTATCATTGAAAAACTCATCAGCTTAAATGTTAACCCATACATCACAAGATGGGTTGCAAACTGGCTGAGTGACAGAACCCACAGGGTCAGAGTTGCTGGCGCCATGTCAGACTCAAAGCCTGTCACAAGTGGTGTCCCACAGGGCTCAGTCCTGGGCCCACTCTTGTTTGGTATCTACTTTTCCGAGTACAAGCAAACACAGGAGGGTTATGGCTGACAAAGTTTGCAGATGACTGCAAACTGGGCCATAGTAGAAAACACATCTGACACAGATATCCTTCAGAAGGGTCTCACAGAAGCGGATAACTGGTGCCAGAGCCACGGCCTAAAGTTAAATGCCAAAAATGCATAGTCATACCCTTGGAAAAACAAGGTTACCCCTAGCTACCAAATAGGTGGCAATCCACTGAGCACAGAAGAAGTTATCAGGGACCTGGGGACCCAGGTTGATAGTAGTCTGTCATTCGACACCCATGTAGCTAAAGTAGTTAGGAAGTCCTTCTACATTGCCCACCCTATCATGAAGGGATTCTCATCTAGATCAAGGGAGGTCATAGTCTCCCTTTACTCATCACTCATCAGACCAATGATTGAGTACAATGCCCCATTCGGAATGTATCTGACCCGACACTTGCAGCAGCTGGAGAGGCCACAAAAGTTCCTCACCAAAAGGATAAAGGGTCTCAAAATCTGTCCTATGCTGCCCGACTGAAAGAACTCCAGCTCTATTCAGTCGCACGCTTGCTCAGAGGTGACCTTTGCCTAACATACAAGGCCATGTCAAACCCAGATTTGATGAATATGCTTCACCTCAAAAATCTAGATCCATCAGAGCCACAAGGCGGAGACTTAAACCTCGACACGGCTATTAATAGGACGTGCTGGAGAGATAGATTCATCACCCAAAGACTCCCTATGCTGTGGAACAAAATCCCGGTACATGTGAGGCAGAGCACCTCGCTGGCCTTGTTCAAGAGAAATCTTGACCAATGGATGGGAGATCGCAGATATACCCCAGGAATTACCTCAGTGTCACTGCTCGACAGAGGCACAGCAAAATAATGGGTATAGTTCCCCATACTAAAGGGGTGGCGTAAGCCACAAAACAATGGGCTAGGCTTATAAATGCCCTCGGGCAGATAGCCTAGTATGAACCTATGAACCTATGAACCTATGAGTAAGTTTAAGTTTATGCTAACAGTTAAGAATTGTTTTGTGGATGGAGTGAGATTCAAACTGCAAGCCAAACTATTTTCCATGTTCATCAAAAACTATCTGGAAACAGATCTGGCTTTGGAGGAAATTAAAAAAAAAATTGTTCAAAAGGAATGCAGCAAGCAAACTGAAGAGGAATATTTTTGTACTATACATAAGGAAATGTGTCCAAAAGAGACTGTGCCAATAAAAGCATTTTCCTTGTTCCAAATGAACATTCTTGACTGACAAAGTCAAGCCTTGGAGCAAACCAGAAACATTATGAAAACCATGGATTTCGACCAGATGCCTGTATTGCAAGAAGAGGGCAAATAGATTAATTTTCTGAACAGTGGCAGAAGTGAAAAATATTAACTCTTCTGTGAGTTGCTAGAACTAATCAAAATGCTGAAAAACATGAGTTTTTTTGTTCGATTTGAACCAGAAACTAGAATGGTGATAAGCTGAGGACTGCAGATGAGGCGACTATAGTCAACTTTTTTGAACAAGAAACAAATTATCACGTATGCCATAGGCAGTCATACATTTATATAAATGAATACAAACCATATTGGCATCATTTTAGCTGCAAACATTGTACATCACTTATGTATCCAGTCATTTTCAGTCCAACATTACATACTTCATTCAAATCCTGACTTCTTTTAAACCTCGTTTCTCCTCTGCATGTATTGTTCCCACAGTTCCAGTTTTTTATGTAATTTGCTCCTACCCAAGATCTTAATTCCAGTTGTTTTATCTCTTATTATATTCACTACTTCTAGTAAAGTTGGTTTAGACTTTGATTTCCATTTTCTAGCAATTTTTTTTTTTTAGCAGCCACCAAATTTAGTCTGAGCAAGGCCTTACTATGTCTAGACAATTCTGATTCTGTATCATAGCTCAAAAAGTAATTTCCATAGTTACACAAATTTGCTTACCCAGTTTCTATGACAGACCAGTCTGTGGGAGTTTTTAAAGTCTGCCATCTCATTACACAACCAAACAATATGTTCCCAGCTGCCTCTTTCGTCCGCAAAACACCTTAAACATTTGCTGTCTACCTGAAGAAAATTTCTTGGCGTCCACTTGGGGTATAAAAAATACCTATGTAAACACAAGCAAAGATCCTAAATTTTCTAGACTTTGTTGCATATTTGGGAGATGTACATGCGTCTCCCCACTGTTTTTATGAGTTGCTTGTCCAAGCTCTTATCCCAAACTTTTCTAAACTCCTCTGATTCTTATAGTTATCATGCAATGTTTTGTATGTTCTACTAATTATTCCTTTTTTAACAGCTTCTTTTCTAGATTCTACTAAAAACTCTACCAGCACTGGTCTTTCACTTAGGATCCCTCTATTTCTTTCTCTTTGCGTATACTCTAATATCATTCTTTGATAGGGAAGGCAAACTCTGTCTTGCAGTCCAAATAAATTCTTGGCCTCTTCCAATTCAGTTACCTTTCCCTCCCTAATTTGCTCCCAATACCTTGATTCTTTCACCAGTTTTTTTCCAATAACTTCTAGTCCCTTCTTGCCTATTGTCTACATCCTTAATTACAGTCATCCCTATCGGCAGAATCCCCTTTTTCCATTCCCGTGTTGGTTTAGTTCTTAGAATACTTTCTGCTACTTTATAAATAAAATATTCTGCATAGTTATTGTTTACCTTAAGGATCTGCATCCAAAATCCCAGTCTTTCCTTGTTTCTTGAGCTTCCCCATTTCATCGTTATCCCTTTCCACTTTGACTTGTCGGTTTTTGCTTGTGCTATGTATAGGAGCCTTAACTGTGTACCTCTGAAATGCCCCTTCGAATTGGGTAATCCTAAACAGCCTTGTTCAGTTGGAAAAATCAGCTTATCCCACTTGACTCTTGCCATCTTCACTCCCAGATAAAATTATTCAGCCCTTTATTAATTCCTATCCACAGCTTCTCCTCTGGTTGATTACAAATATGCCTGACCTGTGTATAAAACTAAAGGGACTAAAAACATTTTAACTGCTTATATCTTGCTAGCCATATCGATTTAACAGAGCTTCCAATTTCTCAGTTTTTATATTACCTTTTGTTTAGTCTCTTCCCACATATCCTTAGCTGCCACACCAAAATCATTTTTAATCCATGCTCCTAAGTACTTCATTTTGTCATGTTCCCATAAATATGGATATTGCTGAGCCAATTCATGTGTGGGTACATAATTTACAGCTATTGCCTTTGTTTTAGCTTCATTGATTTTGTATGCTGAAAATATTTGAAACTGCTTCAAAATGTTCCACAATGCTGAAATGCCCTGTTCTGATTTTATTAGGTATAAAATAATATCATCTGCAAATACAGGTAGCTTTTCTTGACTGTTTTATACCAGATGTTCTGCGTGTTTCACTGTTGCAGTCATCACACTTGGGTTATCCTGCCAGGGGTAGCCCTCAGTCGGCCCGAATACCAGAGTCTTAGTATTTCTGCGTCGGTTGCTGTCGCTCCAGGACTGACATCAGGTCGTCAGTGGTGTAAAATCAGGCAGCCGATACCATTACATCAGTCTTTCTTGCCGAGGAGCCCAAAGCAGAAGCAGTTTGCATGAGTGCCGGTCGGCCGCTACCTGAGTTTTCATTTCCGAATTGAAGTTGAAGTCTTCTAAAGCTAAGTACCCCGTTGAGGATCCTTTTTTCTTGTTCTAACCAATGTCAGAAAAAGTTGACAATTGTCTCACCTGTGGAAAGCAAATACCATACCGGGACTTCCATTCTTACTCTGTCACCTGTTTAGGTCCAGACCACGATGTCCCTCGCTGTCATTTTTGTGCTTTGTTCAACACCAGAACTATACATCGTTGGACCCTTATTGTAGCTAAATACTTTCACACTCAGTCCTCGTATTCTGATATGGCTTCAGTAAGCCATCCGACTACCGAACTTCCGAAAAAACGTAAGGATAAAGATAGAGACAGACTGCATAGGTCCAAAACTGCCCACAATGCTTCCGTTAAGCTAGTTGTCAGTCCTCCGGTCCTCAGTGAGGCGCTTTTGCAGCTCCTGATGCCCGCTTCTGTGGATTCACAGGTCGCTACCGAGACCCGTTCGGAGTCCAGTATGCCACGAAACTCTTCTTCGACTAAGGATCCTGCAGATGTCTCTACCTTGGATGTGTCTGGAGCCGCTGAACCAGGCACCAGCTTCCGAGGAAGTTCTTCACACTACCAATACTAGACACGAACCGACGACTTATTTATTTTTATTTTATATTTGTTGACCGGGTTTGTCCGACTGGGCTACAAATGCCCATTTTCAGCAGAGGCCCGAGGAGAAAAGCTCCAACAGAAAATAGAAATTTTACATATTAAGTACATATAGAAATACATTCATCAGTACCACAGATTACTGCATTACAGTGCCACACATTACATTCATCAGTACCACACATTATTGCATTACAGTGCCACACATTAAACTGTGGCAAGTGAAATGCATAGAAATACATTCGTCAGGGGAATACATTCATAATTACTTATTATATACATAATAAAGCAATAGTTATATAGCTGAAATGTTTTACTAGTTATGTTTATACAGTGATGTACCAAGAGAAGATAAAGTAGTAGGTTTGTTTATTGAAGGGAAGGAAGAGAGAAGAGAAGTAGAAGTTTATAGAATAGTATTTACGGGGGATAATTACATTGGCAAGTCCATTTTTCATGAAGGTATTTTTTTGTAGCGGTTTTGAATTGATTGGGATGTTCAAGGGATCTTATATCTAGTGGTAGGCTATTCCAGGCCTTGGAAGGGTTAAAGCTATAGACTAGGTGACCCATTTTGGTCCTTCGTTTGTAGATTTTTAGTAGGCCTTGTTCAGAACTGCAGAGTAATCTAGTGGGTAGGTAATGAAAGATTAGAGATGAGATAGTTGGACAGAAAGAGAGTTTGTAGGGAATGGAATGAATAATCAGAAACTGATTATACCAAAGCAGGTTAGGTAATTCTAGCCAATTTAGTTCTTTTAGTGAGAGACAGTGATGAGATTTGTAAGAATTTTGAGCAACAAATCTGGCAATCCTGTTAAAAGTTGTTTCTAACTTGTTTAGTAGTCCAGTGTTGAGGCTGGTGAGAATTTGGGAGCTATAAAGTAAAGTGGGTAAGAGGTAGACATTTGCAAGGGTTAGTTTTGGTGAGATTTTTTTTGTTTCTATAGAGGAGGCCTAGCTTGAGATGTGTTTTTCAGATACAATTATTGACGTGTAAATCAAAGGTTAGTCTATCATCAGTAGTAACACCTAAGAGTTTTGTACTGGTGTCCACCTGTATTTGAGTATTATTTTGTGACAGTATGGAGAAGGAAGACTTATATGGTTAAGGTTTTTAGGGTGAAAGAGTAGTAATTTGGTTTTCTTTAGATTAAAGATAAGTTGGTTTTCAGATGGCCAGTTTTTGTACAGCGTTAAAAGAGGATTGTGTCTGATTTTAGTGGAGTTGGTGATTCAGCAATAGTGATAAGTGTAGAATCATCTGCGTATTGTATCAGTGAGGATCCAGGACAGGAAGAGTAGAGAAGGTTGGTAAAGATGTTAAAAAGAAGGGGCCCAAGGATAGAGCCTTGTGGAACACCCGTTTTAACAGGAAGAAGAGGGGAGAAAGCTGAGAGCCATTTGACTGATTGGAGTCTGTCAGAGAGATTAAACCAAGATATGGTGGATGGAGAGAAGTGCAAGTTTGCTAGCTTAAGGAGAAGACGTTTATGAGAGACTGTATCAAAGGCTTTAGAGAGGTCAATGAGGAGACAGGAAATAAGTTTGTTACTGTCTCTAGCTAGTGTAACAGAGTTTAGGAAAGACAGGAGAGCTGTTGTAGTGCTGTGTATGGGACGAAAGCCATGTTGGGTCAGTGTGAGTAGATTTTCTTGCAGAAGGTAGTGTAAGACTTGATTGTGTATACATTTTTCCAAAATTTTGGAGAGTGGTGAGAGTATGGCTATGGGTCTAAAATGAGTTATATCTGTATAGTTTCCTCCTTTGTGTATTGGAAGGGTGTAAAATTGCTTCCAGATGGAAGGGACTTTGGATTCCATAATAGAGCGGTTTATTAGATTAGAAACTGAGAAAGCAAGAACATTATCAGCAACCTGAAGGAATGCGGAGGGAATGTTGTCTACGGATGTGGAGCAAGGTTTTAATTTAGATAGAGTTTTAATATAGTTAGTGGAGACAGGTTTGAGGGAGAAGGTAGTGGTAGGGTTACTACTGATAGAAGAGTTTGAGCTATTAGGTCTATTATTGTTGGTGGGATAGTTTGTGTCTTGATTTAGTAATTTGGATATTGAGTCTATAAAGTAGTTGTTAAATATGGAGGCAGCTTCCTCATGTGTTTTGTCAGAATGAGGGTTAGGGGAAGCTTGTGTACCTGGGTGTAGTATTTGATTTACAGAGTGCCAGAACTTTTTAGGGTTTGATTTAAAGGTAGAAGATGGATTGTTATAGAAGTTTTTCTTATCTTTATTTTTGTGACTTTTGGCAAGATTTCCAAGTTCTTTATATTTCTGGAGGTCTGGTTGATGTTTAGTTTTAGTCCAAATTTTCCATGCTCTCTTTATTTTTTAGTAGTGCACGTGTGTTTATGGTCAGCCAAGGGGCTATGTTAGACTTTATGCGAACTGTTCTAAGGGGTGCCACAGAATTTAAAATTCTAAGGAAAGTGGAGTTAAAAAAGTGGACAGCTTCATCCAAAGGGAGTAGTTTTAAGGGATTCCAGTTCACTTTTGATAGTAAAGATTTGAAAGTTTCAGGATTAAAGATGTTCATCGTGCATACAGCTGCAGTAGTAACATATGGGTTCTCTGCCGTCAGGCGGTCCCTCGGTCGGCCGAATTCCAAAGTCTAGGTCCGGCGTCGGTTGTTGTCGCTTCCTTTCCTGACGTCAGCGAGGCAGGAGTATATAAGACACAGCCGACGCCATTTTCACCAGTCTTTTTTGCCGCACGGTGCCCGAAGCAGAAGCAGTTCGCAAGTGCCGGTCGGCCAGCTCCTGAATTTACGAAAAATTTGGAAACCGAAGTCTTCATTAAAGCTAAGTACCCGTTAGAAACTTTTCTTGCCTCAGACCGATGTCAGAAAAAGTTAACAATTGTATTTCTTGTGGGAAGCAAATACCGCATAAGGATTTCCATTCCCTTTGCATACCTTGTTTAGGCACAGACCACGACGTCTCGGGCTGTCGCTTTTGTGCTACTTTCAATAAATGCACTATCAAGCATTGGGCGGAGTTCGCCCAACATTTATTTGGTAAAGCATTTGATTATAAAATGTCGTCGGAGACTCCGACTACAGTTTTGTCCAAAAACCGCAAGGACAAGGACCGACACGCGAGGTCCGCGGTCTCCACAGACACCACATCAAAACCGGCTACACGTGGTCCGGTTCTCAGCGAGACGCCTATGCAGTCCCTGACTACCGACGACACTTCTTTGGCGGGGTCTTATGTACCCGAGACCGCAGGTACCTCAGCCCATACCCAGACTACAACCACCGAAGCCACTGTGAGCGTTGAGTCTCCTAATGTGGACAGGTCCACTTCCACCCATGGTGTCTTTAGACCCTCATCTTCATTTTCCATTAAGGCCTTTACTAAATCCAAATCAGCCAGGAGGCCTGTTGCACAGGGCCCATCCACAGGCCCCATGCCTAAAAAACAGATGCTTAAAATGGCTGAGGATTTAATTACTCTTGTCAGGGGTTCCCAACCCCCTCCTGACAAGAGGCCCAGAGTGGAGGAAGATTCTCCCTCTTCTGATCAGGGCTCCATTATTTCAGAACACTCTGATGTACAGGAACACTCTTACTCCCCCTTTTGAAGATTCTGATGCAGAGCAATCCATTCCTTCTGTATCTCCTCCTGAGGATTATTCTTTTGGGGAAACCTTGCACACTTTAAGGGAACACTTCCATTGGGAAGGCCAAGACTTTTCTGATTCCAAGAAAAGACTGAGGGAATTTCTTTTGTTGCCTCAACACAGACCTCTGGCGATACCTCTTGTCTTGGATGTACTTGATGTTTATTCGGAGGCTTGCCTTAACCCCGATTCTCTGCCTCCTGCCCCAGTCAAGCTTGATAGGTACTACAGAGTACCTAACTCTCACCAATTTCTTTTCAAAAGCCATAATTCTGACCCTGAAACCATTTCTCAAGGTCCCAAGGAAATGAAGGCCTCTACTGCTAAGAATCCACTACCTTCCGAAAGAGAGTCAAGATCCTTAGAAAGGTGGGGGAAAAAGGTATATACCTCGGCCACCCTAGCCATGAGGGCATTAAGTTGTCAGTTTCATATGCTTAAATATCAGCAGTTTCTGTTATCACAATTAAGAAATAAAATGTCTCAACCTGAACAACCAGATTTTAAGGAGTTGCAGGATATGATGCATAGTGCAGAACAAGTGGGTAAACACACTTTACAATGTGGTTATGATGCCCTAGAGGCCTCAAGTAGAGCTGCTGTTACAGGATCAGTCATTGGTAGGCATGCATGACTTAGGGAACAAATCTTGCTTGATCATGTGAAAGCTAAATTACTAGATGCTCCTTTACAAAAGGATGTTCTATTTGGTACTAATGCTGAGGAGATACTACGGAAAATGGAAGAAAAAGCCAAATCTATGCAAACTGTCAAAGCTTTTCTACAGGTTCAACCACCACGTTTTAGCAGAAATTGGCCTTCTAAAAACTGGTCCTTTCCAGCCACGGACAGGCCCCAAAGAGGTAGATATAGGCGCACAAGGGGCAGAGGGCAATCACAAGGATCATACAGAGGCAGGCAGTGGCAAACTCCAGCACCAAGAGGTGGCGAAAACAATGCACAGCAATACAGGAAAGAAACCCAATGACTTCCTCCTTTCCATGCCAAGCAAGTCTCAGCTGGCAGCACCCTTGGGAGGAAAGCTGGCATTATTTACAAGAAATTGGCATATGGTCACAACAGACAAATGGATCCTGGACATTATAAACAGAGGCTACAGATTTCATTTTCACACTCTCCCAAAAATGAGAGGCATGCCAAACCTGCCACACAATCAAAGGGCAGAGGCACTACTACAAATTTCAAAGCTCATAGACATGAAAGCTATTCAAGAGGTACCTACTCACGAACAAGGTCAAGGTTTTTATTCCAGGCTATTCCTGGTACCAAGGAAAGGAACCGACTGGAGACCCATTTTGGACTTATCCATCCTAAACACATTCTTACTCGTACCAAAATTCAGGATGCTCACATTACAGCAGCTTCTTCCCATGGTGGGCAAGGGGTTTTGGCTGGTAACATTGGACCTCAAGGAGGCATACCTGCATGTCCCTATCAGATAAAGTTGCAGAAGATACCTCAGATTTCTTGCAGGTTCAATCCACTATCAATTCTCTGCATTGCCCTTTGGCTTATCTACTGCGCCCAGAGTATTCACGAAATGCCTGGCATCAGTAATTGCCTACTGCAGACTTCAAGGGATACAAATTTACCCTTATTTGGACGACTGCCTGATCCAAGCGGACAGCAAGCGCATACTTCTGGAACATCTGGCTTATGCAACACGGTTACTGAATGCTCTGGGATACACAATCAACAAAGAGAAATCCAGGCTAACACCAGCTCAGAAAATAACTTTCCTGGGTGCCAACTTGGACACAAACACCCAGATGGCCTATCTTACGCCAGAAAAGCAGAGGCAACTAACTCAGTACTTCAAAATGCTAGCAAATTTTACCAGGCTTACTGCAAGGAAAATCCTGCAGGCTCTGGGCTTCATGGCATCTTGCATTCTTTTAATTCCATGTGCAAAGTTGCATATGAGGAAACTTCAATGGTACCTAAAAAATCTATGGTCTCAACACAGCCACGGTTTGGAAACAATAATACCAATAATTCCATGTTTGCAAAAGGAATTTCTATGGTGGGCTCAAGCATGTCAAACAAACACAGGTCTCCCATTCTGCAAGCCTCAAGCAAATCAAGTCATCACAACAGACGCCTCAGATTACGCCTGGGGGGCGCACATGACAGACAGGTGCATTCAGGGCAAATGGTCCCAAAAGGAAAAGCACCTTCACATCAATCAAGAAATGCTAGCAGTGATAAATGCAATTACAGCTTTCAAGGACCTCCTGCATCCAGGACAATTATTGATAAGAACAGACAACACCACAGTTATGTGGTACATAAACAAACAAGGAGGAACACATTCATACCCCCTGTGCATACTAGCCATGACACTTTGGAACCTGACTCTGGAATGGCAAATCGAACTTCAAGCACAGTACTTGTCAGGTTTGGAAAACACGCTGGCAGACAATCTAAGCAGAAATATGACAGATCCACACAAATGAAAGTTGCATCCTCAAGTGTTTACAAAGATAATCCAAGCGTGGGGGAGGCCAGACATAGATCTCTTCGCCTCCCACAGGAATCATCAATTGGAAAAGTTTTGTTCAAGGACCTTTCATCCAAAGGCCTGGAGAGTGGACGCCCTTTCATTCAGTTGGACAGCATGGACAGTTTACGCTTTCCCACCTCTGCCTCTTCTGCCCAAGGTGCTCTTGAAAGCAAGAGCAGACAGACCAAAGATGATACTGATTGCTCCAGACTGGCCAAGACAACACTGGTGTACCCACTCCTGAGGAGCCTAACACATACTCCTCCCCCCTGGTCCCTACTTCTAATGCCTCTTCTGCTGACTCAGCACAACTACAAAACTCTTCACAGTCAGCTGAAAACACTCAATCTCGCTGCATGGAAAATTCCTTAACACCTCAACAGACCTTACTCTCCAAAGAGGTACAGGATGTCATTTTGGAGGCCAGAAGGCCATCTACTAGAAAGGCTTACTCAGCAAAATGGAAACGGTTTTGCTCTTGGAATGAGAAAAAAGACCAGGACCCTACAAAACTAAATTTGCCTCCGGTATTACAGTATCTAGCTGAGCTGCTGAACAGTGGACTCTCATTTTCCTCCATAAAAATCCATGCCTCAGCCATTTCTGCAGAATTCAACATGGATCCACCCTTATTCTCTCACCCACTCTTAAAACAGTTCCTCAGAGGGGCTAAGAATATAAGACCACCAAGGAAACAACCACTGCCAGCCTGGGATCTTAATTATATTCTAGAAAAATGAACATTGCCTCCTTTTGAACCAGCTGCCTCAACAGATTTGCAACATTTGTCCTGGAAAACAGCCTTCCTTCTGGCCATTACCTCAGCTCGTAGGGTTTTGGGAACTACAAGCCCTCATGGCTGTGCAGCTCTTTCTCATTTTCCATCAGGACAGGGTTTCCCTTCGAACCAACCCATCATTTATGCCTAAAGTGGTATCCAGGGTAGCTTTAAATCAAGCCATACACTTGCCTACCTTTTACCCCAATCCTCAAAACAAAGGGGAAAGGCTGCTACACTCTTTAGACATCCATAGACAGCTACGTTATTACATGGACAGAACAAAGCCTTTTAGGAAATCACAACAACTTTTTGTGTCCTATGCTGTAGGAGCTCAAGGGAAGCCAGTGACCAAACAGACAATTTCAAAATGGATAGGCCACTGCATATGGTTTTGTTACTCCTATCATGGAAAATCTGTCCCTACAGGCATCAGATCACACTCCACCAGGGCCACAGCTACCTCTACAGCCTTCCTCAGAGGAGATCCTACCAAAGATATTTTGGAGGCAGCCACTTGGAGTTCTGTGCATACCTTCACAAGACACTACCACCTGCCTTTATATTCCAAAACTAGAGCAGGCTTTGCTACTGCTGTGTTGCAGGGCATTCTGGCTCATCCCAGTTCTACCTAGTGCCTACCATCCTGTGCGTAGCTTTGGGATTCTACCCATATGTTATTACTGCAGCTGTATGCACGATGAACATAGTACAGTTTTGTACCTACCATAAATGTAGATGTTAGAGTGCTAATACAGCTGCAGTACAGATTTCCCTCCCACCTTCCCCTCTTGGTAAAGGCTTAGGACCTAACCCCTCTTCATACAACCTGTTTGGGTTATCCTTCTATGGTATATTTGCTTGCAACTACTGTTTTTTGCATTGCATGTATATAAATATAATTTATGTATTGCCTTCCTACTGGGGGCACCTGACATCTGGGGCAAGAAAGACTGAAGAAAATGGCGTCGACTGTGTTTTATATACTCCTGCCTCGCTGACGTCAGGAAAGGAAGCGACAACAACTGACGCCAGACCTAGACTTTGGAATTCGGCCGACCGAGGAACCGCCTGACGGCAGAGAACCCATATGTTATTACTACAGCTGTATTAGCACTCGAACATCTACATTTATGGTAGGTACAAAACTGTACTTTTGTTAGACTTCTTTCGAGTCTTCATTTCTTTCTAAATCTACAGAGTTTCTAAGGCCCAGGGTATGAACTACGCCTAAAAAAATGACGACCCAAGCTCAGGCACCTGCTTCCAGGCCTCAATCTCAAATGCTTAAAATGGCGGAAGACCTTATTATGATTGTTAAGGGAAGTCAACCTACCCCTTCCAAAAGAAAGTCTTGTCCCCAGTAGTTTTATCTGAACAGGAGTCCGATGACTCTGAGGTTTCTGAATATGAAGATATGCAACCCCTCTCTGCTTATGAGGATTCTGATGCAGAGGAAATCCATTCCTTCTGCCTCTCCTCCAGAGGATTTTTCATTTGGTGAAACCCTACTAACTTTAAGGGAGCATTTCCAATGGGAATGTCAGGACTATCCTCGGTCAAAGAAGAGACTCGGGGAATTCTTAGATTTACTACAACACAGACCTTTAGCCATTTCTCCTATCCTGGATGTTGTGGATGATGTTTTTATGGAATCCAGTTTGACTCATGATGCCCTTCCTTCTGTTCCCAGGAAACCTGACAGGTACTACAGAGTTCTGACTCTCACAAATTCCTTTTTAAATATCCTACTGCTGACCCAGAGGTAATCTCCCAAGGATCAAAAGGAATTGAAGCAACCTCAGCTAAGAATCCCACCCTCTCAGACAGGGATTCCCGAGCTTTAGACAGATGGGGCAAAAATTTATACACCTCTGCAACTCTTGCTATTAGAACACTAAACTGTCAGTTCCACATGCTGAAATATCAGCAGCCTTCCACATAACTACTCAAACAAAAAATATCTTCCTTTCCCGCTTGTGCAGAAAATAAAGAATTGCAAGAGCTTATGCATTCTGCAAGCCAAGTTACTAAGCACACCTTGCAATGTGGCTTTGACGCCCTAGAAGCATCTTGCAGGGCAGCAGTCACTGGTTCTGTCCTTAGATGGCATGCTTGGCTAAGGAACAGACCTTGCCAGACCATGTCAAATCAAAATTATTGGACGCACCATTGAACAAAGACAATTTGTTTGGCACCAAGGCAGAAGAGGTCTTAAAAAAGATGGAAGAAAAAGCTAAATCTATGCAGACAGTTGAAGATTTTTTACAGGTCCAGCCTCTGAGCTTCAGCAGGCATTGCTTCTTCAAGCACTGGTCCTTTCTGGCCCCCTCTAGGCCACCTCAGCCCAGACCCAGGGGAAGCAGACCCCCCAGAGAACGCTCCCAGGGAATGCAGAGATCTAAGCAATGGAGTTCCTCCATTTCAAAAACAGAGATTGCTAAGCCACCCCCTTATGGTAAGAACTCGCGATGAGTTTACACCTCCACCCCTTACCTCTGCCCACCTGCTTGTGCCCCTAGGAGGAAAACTCTCCTTCCATGCAAACAACTGGGTCTCTATTACCAATGACCGATGGGTCCTCAACATAGCGTCCCTGGGATACAAATTTTATTTCCACACTCTGCCAACCCCAAAAGGGTTACCAGATCTTCCTCCAAACCAGTGGTGATAACAAAATTCAAAATGCTCACCCTCCAGCAGCTTCTTCCTATGCTTTCCAAGGTTGCTTGGTTAGCCACCCTAGACCTACAAGAGGCCTGCCTACACATCCAAATCAGGGAATCTTCCAGGAAATATCTACATTTCAGGGCAGGATCTATGCACTTTCAATTCTCTGAGCTTCCCTTTGGCTTAGCCACTGCTCCCAGAGTTTTCACAAAATCCTTGGCTCCAGCTATTGCTTTTTGCTGACAAGTAAATGTCCAAATTTACCCCTACTTAGACGATTGCTTGATTCAGGCTGTCAGTCGGGAAAAGCTGTTACAGCACCTGACCTTTGTAAAGGACCTACTGATCTCACTGGGGTATACTGTCAATGAAAAATCAAAACTAGTCCCCACACAAAAAATTGTATTTCTGAGAGCAAGCCTGGACAGCATTCCAGATGGCATTCCTTACTCCATAAAACAAACCTACCTGACAGGCTGCTACTCTCAACTAGCCACCAGAACGTAGTTATCCACAAGGAAAATCCTGCAAGGTCTAGGGTTCATGGCTTCCTGCATTCTACTCATTCCATATGCCAGACTGCATATGAGGAAACTACAATGGTACCTAAAAAGCCTTTGGTGTCAACACTCTCAAGACCTAGAAACTATCATACCTATGATACCCTGTCTAAGGAAAGATTTTCTTTGGTGGGCAGCAGCATGCAACCACAAGAAGGGACTTCCCTTCTCACAACCCCACGCCTCCCAGACCCTCACCACAGACACATCAGAGTATGCCTGGGGTGCACACCTGGACGGCAGGTGGATGCAGGGCCATTGAGCCCAAATCAAATACATCTGCACATCAACCAAAAAGAGATGCTAGCTGTTCAGCACGCCCTGACAGCTTTCAGACCCCTATTCTCCCCGGGGCCTCTAGTGATCAAAACAGACACCACCACAGTGATGTGATACATCACCAAGCAGGGAGGGACTCACTCTTATCTTCTCTGCAGGCTCGCCGTGACCCTTTGGCACACGGCCTCAGCCATGCAAATACACCTGCTAGCACAATTCCTGCCAGGCTCCCTAAACTCTCTGGCAGACAACCTAAGCAGGAACCTGCTAGACCCGCATGAGTGGCAGCTAGACCACAGAATCTTCAACCCTGTAACCCAGAAATGGGGCACCCCGAGGGTGGACCTCTTTGCCTCCCACTCCAATCATCAGCTCAGCAAATTCTGCACCAGGGAACCTCAAAGCAAGGCCTGGAAAGTGGATGTTCTTTCCTTTCAATGGGTAAACCTCTCGATCTATGCATTTCTCCCTCTACCATTCATTTCAAGGGTACTCAAAATAAGGGAGGAAAAACCAAGTGCCCCAACTGGCCATGCCAGCACTGGTACCCACTGCTGTGCAGCCAGTCACCATGGCACCTACCTCAGATCCCAACACTCCTGACCCAGAAGAATGGAGAATTCATGCATCCACAATTGCAGACCCAGAACCTGGCAGCCTGACTTATTCCATGACCTCTCCTCAAGCTGCCAGCCTAAGCAAACAAGTCTTGGATGCTGTGCGTGAAGCCAGATTGCCCCAGCACTAGAAAATCTTCTGTGCTGACAAGTGGAAAAGATTTTGTCCCTGGATCCAGACTAAGGGAGCCAAACCAGCACAGCCCTCCCTCC
The DNA here is from genome assembly GCF_019279795.1 of Protopterus annectens. Classification (NCBI taxonomy): domain Eukaryota; kingdom Metazoa; phylum Chordata; order Ceratodontiformes; family Protopteridae; genus Protopterus; species Protopterus annectens. The sequence goes on along the minus strand of NC_056734.1, from coordinate 1,008,571,229 downwards.
CTCTCATCCTGGACTACCTAGCAGACCTACTACACAGAGGTATATCCTTCTCTTCTATTAAAATTCATCCCTCTGCCATCTCTGCTCATTACAGCACAGAGCCACCTCTCTTTTCACACCCTCTCATAAAACAGTTTCTAAGAGGGTCTAACAACTTAAGGCCACCCAGAAGAGCTCCTATCCCAGCTTGGGACCTTAACTTTGTGTTGGAAAAGCTCACCCTACCCCCTTTTGAGCCTGCAGCTTCAGCAGAGTTAAAATATCTCTCTTGGAAAACAGCCTTGCTTCTGGCCATCACTTCAGCTAGAAGAGTTTCAGAGCTATGGGCACTCATGGCTGTAGAGCCCTTCATCATTTTCCATGCTGACAGGGTCTCCCTCAGGACTAACCCATCCTTCATGCCTAAAGTGGTGTCCAATGTGGCTCTCAACCAATCCATTCATTTGCCCACCTTTTTCCCTAACCCACAAAACAAGGGGGAAAGGATTCTGCACTCTAGATGTGCATAGACAGCTCAGATTCTATCTGGATAGGACTAAATCCTTTAGAAAAACTGACCAATTGCTAGTCAGCTTCACAGCAGGAGCAGAGGGCAAGGCCATATCCAAACAATCTCCAAATGGATAGCACACTGCATCCATTTCTGCTGCAAACAGCATGGGAAACCGCCTCCTAAGGGGATCAGGATGCATTCCACCAGGGCAACTTCCACCTCTGCCGCTTTTAGTGGGGTCCTCACCAGAGACATCCTGGAAGGCTACAACATGGACTTCTGTTCATACCTTCAAGCATTACTACCTGCCTCTTCTCCAAATCCAGGGCAGGCTTTGCCACCGCAGTCTTGCATGGCATCCTAGCTAGCCCCAAGTCTTCTTGACTGCCTCCACCCTTTTCTTCAGCTTTGGGACTCAACCCAAGTGTGATGACTGCTAAAGTGAAACATGAAGAACATAGTACAGTTGTGTACATTTACCATAAATGTAGATGTTCGTGTATTCACTGTATTCACTGTTGCAGTCCTGGTTTCCCACCCTCCATCCTCCTTGTCTCTCTTCCTCTCTCCTTACAGAGAATTTTTGGTGTTCACTTTCTACTGGTGGTGTTCATCCACCATAAGCTAGCTCCATATTTAGGAGCTCCTGACAGTTGGGGCAAGAAAAACTGATGTAATGGCGTCAGCTGTCTGATTTTATACCACTGACGACCTGACTCAATCCTGGAGTGACAGCAACCAACGCAGAAATACTAAGCCTCTGATATCCGTGCCGACTGAGGGCTTACCCCTAGCAGGATAACCCAAGTGTGATGACTGCAACAGTGAATAAACTCGAACATCTACATTTATGGCAAGTGTACAGAACTGTACTTTATATCCTTACATTTCTGAGTCTTTTTTTTTTTCTTTGCCAGTGGTTCTAAATATAATGCAAATAACAAAGGGGAAAGAGGATACCACTGTCTGGTTCCTCTATTCAAACAGAAATTATCAGAGAGGAACCCACCCACTTTAAGTTTTGCCTCTGATCTGTCATGTATCCTCCTAATCAACCCTATAATTTTATCAGGGAGGGAGGTGATGGCATAATGGTTAAGGTGTTAACCTTACAGACACAAGGTGCAGGGTTTGATTCTCACATGGGGTAATTGGCTAGGCTTGAAATGGCCCACAAGGGAACTTAGCCTAGTACTAATCTATGAACATATGAACTTATGGAATGCATATGCTTCCGTTACCCTTCTCATAAACTCCCAGTTTACTCTGTCAAATGCTTTCTCTGCATGAAGACCCACCAACAACAGTGGGTATTTTCTTACATTCTCCTTCCTTCAGAATCATCAGTTGATCCATGTCTATCAATTTTGGTATCACCTTTGCCATACATTTAGCCATTACAGACATAAACCCGTTATAATCATGGTTTAACATTGAAATGGGCCTGTATGAAGCTGGGACTGATGGGTCTTTACCCTCTAGGTGTTACAGCCACCCCACTTTCTTCCAGGAGTTTGGTGCTTGTCCTCCTCTTATATCAGTTTTTTCCCTCCTAGCTTCCAGACTCCAGAGGTGTACCATCTATTCCTGGTGACTTTCCTGTGGATTGGTTATGCATCACCATTTTATTTCATCTCATCCCGTCCAATTCGTAATTGAGCCTCAACTACCTCTAACCTTGGCATATTTAATTTTTCCATAAATATTTCCATTTGTACCTTTTCTTGATCTCCATATTTCGCTACTTTGTACAGACTCGTAAAATTTCTGAAGTATTTCTAGTACCTCTACAGGATCTGTTGTTATCTTCCTTGTTATAGGCTCCCTAAGCCTGGCGACAACTCTTTCTGCTTTCAGTTGCCTGTGTCATTCTGCTAAAAGGTTTTATGCAATGATATTATCAAAAACAATTGCTTAACAGCAATCTTTCAAAAATTATGCACATTATCAAGGTAGTCCTTTATTTTCTGCTTAGCACTCTGCAATTGCGCCTCTTATTCTCTGAGATTTTCCCCTATTCTGCAATACTTTAACCTTTGTCAGTCCCTCTGAATAGTTCTTGTTGCTTCTTAAGCATATCTCTTTCTCTTTTATTTCCACCCTATTTTTAAACTCCACTTTAATTTTTATCCCACTCCCTATTTATATTTTCAGAAGAAATTTCTGGCCCCTCAAATAAATTCTGAATAATTTCACTACCCATACCTTAAATTCCTCTCTTTTGAACAGATGGGTGGGAAAATGCCAGTGTCTCATTTTTGTTTCTTTACCCTGAGTTTTATTTTAGGTGGTATTGGTGAGTGATCTGAAATAGTTACTGGATGTATATCAAAACTTTCAAATGAATGCACATGTTCCTTTGAAATGTAAGATGTTATGTAGTCCTATCTCGCCTACATTCTTACCCATGGATTCTGACTCTGCCGATTTTACTAGCTCGAAGTTTTTCATTGGCTGGGCTAAGTAGGTATCCCATGGTGCACTGCTCCATATCCTCAGATCTCATTTGCCGCTTGTGTAGCTCGGATGTGGTCTCGCTTGGCTGTGGCTAAGTACCCTCTTCTTTCTTGTCTTAAGAAAAGTTTCGATTCCTATCAAAAGCTGTTTTCATAGCTAGTTATCTAAGTTTGTCTAGTTGGTATAGTTTGTAAAAACATTGTGATTGTGTGATTGTTGTGTGGTATCCCACTGACTGTTCCCTTGGGCTAGGCCCATTTCAGTTAGAGGGCCTAGTTCTCCTCTGTTGCCTTCTGTGTGAGTACGGTCCAGACCGTTTAAATTAGAGGTTTGGGCTTCTTTTACCTTGTTCAGAGTTTGTACTTGTTTTATTGGTGTGTGTTTGGTCACTGTTTTAGTGTTGGTTACTTTAGCGCCGTTCCCCCCCTTTATAGAGTGAATGCCTGTGCATTGTTTCAGACTTGGTTTTGCGTTGTGGGCATAGTAGCTAAGATGTCTAAGGATACCAAGGAGCACAAACCTTCGGGTTTTAAAAAGTGCTCTAAATGTGGGTACAAAATGTCCATTACCGATGGGCATTCCATTTGTGTCTACTGCTTAGGAGCCATCCATCTGCAGGAATCCTGCAGTTTTTGTCATGCGTTTAGCCCTAGAGTTCTCCAAGAGAGAAAGAATAAGCTAATCGTAAAGGGACTATTAAAACCCTCCTTTGAAGAGGCTATGGATTCGTCTTCCAGTGGTAAGTCAAAATCTGGCAGGTCAAAAGAGAGATCTCCGGCTCCGTCAGCTTCATCGGAGCCCCCGGAGAAAATCTCAAAAACTGCATCGACCTCCTCGGCTCCACTGTCCTCGGGGCCGCAGGAAGGATTGGTATTGACGGAACCGGCGTCGCCTCCAATTGTATTGGAACCTCCCAGGAGCCGATCGACCAGTCTCAGACCAGCTTCTCCTGAGAGGAGATCTCATTCTCCATCCCTGTCCTCCAAATCCTCCAGGACCCTTTCGGATGTGGATGTTGATAGCGTGGTTCAGAGGCTCCTCCAGTCACCGGTTTTGGCAAAATTGTTTTTGGCTCCGACCCAGTCTGCTCCGGAGCCCGTCCCGACCCCGTCTTCGATCATTTCTCCGCCGAGCGCATCTCTGTCCACTCTGGCTCTGATGCCCCATTCAGCTCCATCGGTACCGGCATCGGCTCTGACCCCGTCGGCTCCGTCCTCGGGGTTCGGGACTCGGGATTCATCGGTCGGGCCCGAGGGGGACATCTCGGGGCTTATTTCGGTTCCGAGCCTCCCTCTCGGTGCATCGGCTCGGGGAACTCCGACCCCCCGTCATGGCCTCGGTGACTGGTCGCTCCTCGGATTCGGGGGTGCCGGCCTTCGAGGCTATGCGGACTGCGCTGACCAGATCGTCAGCTACATCAGGCGGGTCGGTCACTCTGTCCCCCACCACTCCGATGAGAGCTTCTGATCACCACCCATCCATGGGCAGTAGAGCACCAGGGCCTAGGGATATCCCCACGGGGGGGGGGGTGTGGTTCAAGAAATAACAGAGGTTTTTTCCTGCCGCACAAGGTGAACCCCCTCCACAGGCGGGGGGGGGGGGTTATTCAGGGAGACATCACCCCAGAGGGGGGCCCCCGCAATTCCTTTTGTGGCTCTCCATACTCTCGTTCCTGAGGGTGTGCCCGACTGCGCTTATCCGGAGTCAGTCGGGGGTCGAATTTCCTTATATCCGGAAGCCTGGGAAAGCATTACCCAGGACCGATGGGTATTATGGATAATCTCCGGAGGTTATCTCATTCCATTCCCATCAGAACCACCGCCAATCAGAAAAATCCCAGACGTACCACCCAGTCAAAGGGATCAAGCAGCCTCAGAGGTCTCACAGCTGCTAGAAAAAGGAGCCATACAGCGTGTCCCCACGGACCAAATCGGATTAGGAACTTACTCAAGATTCTTTTTGGTGCTGAAAAGAACAGGGGACTTGAGACCCATTCTAGATCTCAGCCAACTGAACAACTACGTACACAAGTCCAAGTTCCGTATGGTCACACTACAATTGATTCTCCCATTGTTGGGAGAAGAGATATGGATGTGCTCCATCGACCTCAAGGATGCTTACTACCATGTGAAAATGGACAGAGCATCCAGGAGTCACCTACGCTTCCTGCTGCAAGCCAGTCATTTCCAGTTTCGAGCCCTGTCCTTTGGTCTCACCACACCTCCCAGGGTGTTCACCAAGTGTATGGCAGTGGTGAAGGCTCACTTGAGACGTCAGGGATTCCAGGTGTTTCCGTATCTGGATGACTGGCTCCTTACCGCTCCCACCAGGCATCAACTAGTTCAAACCAGGGACGCTACCATCAATCTATGTCACCAGTTGGGTCTAACAATAAATTGGGAAAAATCTGCCTTATTGCCCTCACAGTGTGTCGTCTTTATAGGAGCAGAATTAGACACCATTCGAATGCAAGCATTTTTACCGCAGGAAAGGATCAGAGTCTTACAACAGCAGATAACACATGCTGATGCCCCTGAGACAAGCGAAGGCAAGATGGGTTCTCCAGCTCCTAGGGACCATGGCAGCAACAATCATGTTGGTCCCTCTAGTGAAATTACACATGAAAATTCTCCAATGGCTCCTCTTTGTTCAGTGGTCTCTCCAAAGACTTCCTCTGTCTCATCCCATCTTGCTCATGGACAGATGCAAGCAGGACCTCTGTTGGTGGCTGTGCACCAACAATTTGGACGGCGGAAAACCCTTCGATGTCCTTCATGGATGCATCTGCAGTCATAACAAGTGGGTTGTCCCATCTCTGTTGATTTTCCTCAGTCTGCAGAAGCTGTTCGCAAGTGCTTGGGGACTCTTTCTTGCCTCAGCCGATGTCAGAAAAAGTTAACAATTGTTTAACCTGTGGGAAACAAATACCTCATAAAGATTTCCACTCTTACTGTCTGCCTTGTTAGAACAGTTGGTTCTGATTTTGCGAAAACTGCTCAAAGTACAGCTGAACCTATTCTTACAACTGAGGCCACGGTGGTTGACTTATCAGACACCATCCCTTGGATGTCTCTCCAGCTGCCATGTCCATTAAGGCCTTCGCCAGGGCTAAAGCAGCCAAGACTACTAAAACAGTGCCTGTTAAACCCCCACATCCAGGCCCTCTTCTAGTTCTCAAATGCTTTGGCAGAAGATTTAATTTCTTTAATTAGAGGATCTCAATCTCACCCAGACAGGGCCTCTCAGCCCCAGAGAAGAGACCTAGGGCAGAGCCCCTGAGCCAGTGTCTTCTGATGATTCTGCTGATGAATCAGACATAACTGACCAGCCTGAGGCTCCTTCTCCAATTTTGAAGATTCTGATGCTGAAGAATCCATTCCAGCTGCTTCCCCACCAGAAGAATTCTCCTTTGGGGAAACCTTGCATGCCAAGAACAGTTCCAATGGCAGCAACAGGATTTTTCAGACTCCAGAAAAGACTTAGGACCTTTCTGCACCTCCCACAGCACAGGCCCTTAGCTATACCTACTGTTCTCTCTGTGGTCGGTGCTGCTTTCAATGATGTTTGCCAGATTCTTTACCCCAGCCCCTGCCAAACCAGACAGATTTTACAGGGTGCCAGATACTCATCACCACCTTTACAAGGCCCCACTTGCAGACCCAGAAACTATATCCCAGGGTCCCAAGGCAGTAGCGACCACAGCTAAAACCCTATTCCTTCTGAAAGGGAAGCAAGGTCACTAGACAGATGGGGTAAAAGGTCTACACTTCAGCTACTCTTTCAGCTAGAGCTTTAAACTGTCAGTTTCACATGATACAATACCAAGAGTTTATGCTTGATCAGTTAACTAAAAACTAACCACTGATGAATCTCTTGATAAGAAATATGTATTAGAGATGGTAAATAACATACAACAGGTTAGCAACCATTCCTTAAAATGTGGCTATGATGCACTGGAGGCTTCATTTAGATCAGCCATGACAGGCACAGTGATAAGAAGGCATGCATGGCTAAAGGAACAAGCTTTACGGATCATGTTAAAGCTAAGTTGCTAGATGCTCCTATGGACAAGACAAGTTTGTTTGGTACACCTGCCCAGCAGGTTATGAAGAAAATGGAAGAAAAGGCAAAATCTGTTCAAACTGTTAAAGATTTCTTGCAGGTTCAACCCCAAGGTTTAGCAGGAACTGGCCTGCCAAAAATTGGTCCTTTCCTGACTCCACAAAATTTCAAAGGGGCAGGAATAGACGTTCCAGAGGCAGAAACCAATCCAGAGGAGGTGCCTACAGAGGGCGACAGTGGCAAGGTAACAACAGAGGCACAGACACAGCCACTGCCACTACATCAGCACAACCACAGTGACTTAATCCTAAATCCGCCTACCAGGGAACAAATAGCAGCTCCTCTAGGCGGAAAGTTAACCTTATTTTCAAAGAACTGGCACTACATAACAAAAGACAAGTGGATTTTACAAACCATAGATCAAGGTTACGGTTTCACTTCCACACTTTACCAGTCAAAAGAGGAATGCCAAATCTACCTCCAAATCAAAAACAGAGGCTCTACGCCAGATAATGGAGTTAGCAAACATGAGAGCTGTGGAAAGAGTGCCAACAGCAGAACAAGGAAAGGGTTCTACTCCAGACTATTCCTAGTTCCAAGAAAGGAAAAAGTTGGAGACCAATTACCTGTCCACCTTAAATACATACATCATTGTCCCAAAATTCAAAATGCTGACCCTACAGCAACTTCTCCATGCTGGGCAAGGAGTCTTGGCTGGTAACTCTAGATCTCAAGGAGGCATACCTGCACGTCCCCATTCGACCAATCTGCAGAAGATACCTCAGATTTCTTGCAGGATCAGAGCACTATCAATTCTCAGCATTGCCCTTTGGCTTATCTACGAGTATTCACAAAATGCCTGGCATCAGTAACGCCCATTGCAGACTACAGGGAATTCAAATTTACCCATACCTGGACGACTGCCTGCTACAAGGGGACAACAAAAGCAAGCTGACAACAGATTTACAAAGGGTCATTTACTTGCTACAAGGACTGGGATACACAGTCAATTTACAAAAGTCAAGGCTGATACCATCCCAAACAAGGACATTCTTGGAATTGGACACAGTACAACAAATGGCATTCCTGACTACAGAAAAACAAACAGAACTTCCTCTTTACTTCTTGGCACTAACAAAACTGAACAAGTTAACAGCAAGAAAAGTTCTGCAGGCCTTGGGCTTCATGGCATCATGCATAATCTTGGTCCCATTTGCCAGACTACATATGAGGAAACTACAGTGGTACCTAAAGAATTTATGGTCCCAACACAGACACAGTCTAGAAACAGAAATCCCACTAATTCCATGCTTAAAACAGGAGTTCCTATGGTGGGCTCAGGCATGCCAGTCAAACCCAGGCCTACCCTTTCAGATGTCAACCAAGCCAGACCATCACAACAGCAGACCTAGGATGGGGGGCCCACATGCTGGACAAGCAAGGATTGTGGACACAGGATCAACTTCACCTGCACATCAATCTAAAAGAAATGCTGGCAGTAAAACTGGCAATCCAAAAGTTCAAACCATTTCTCAAAGAGGGCCAGTTGATGATAAGGACAGACAACACCACAGTCATGTGGTACATCAACAAACAGGGAGGCACTCATTCATACCCCTATGCAGAATGACCTTGGAGCTGTGGACCCTGGCACTCAGCTACAACATTCAGTTACAGGCAATATTTGTACCGGGAAAGACAATACTCTAGCAGACATATTAAGCAGAACCACGGATGCCCACGAATGGAAGCTGCACCGGACATCTTCAAGACCATCTCAAGAAATGGGGAATGCCACAGATAGACCTATTCGCATCACCTCTCAATCACCAGCTCAAAAATTCTGCACAAGGACATTCCACCCACTAGCATGGAAAGTGGACTCACTCTCCTTCAACTGGAAAGGCCTAACAGCATATGCATTCCCACCTCTTCCTTTGATACACAAGGTACTACTAAAAATCAAGGAAGAACGTCCAAGGATAATCCTGATAGCTCCAAACTGGCCAAGACAACACTAGTACCCACTACTGAAGAGCATGTCTCGAACAATATGTGGCCAATACCCTGATGCCTTTGATGTTAACTCAGAACAACTACAGCATCATACATCCAAACCTAAAACGCTGCAACTGACTGCATGGAACATCACATAGCAGCAGCTAATCCAGAACTTTCCCAAAGAGTTAAAGACATTATTCTTGAAGCAGACCTTCAACAAGAAGGAACTATGCTGGAAAATGGAAAAGGTTTGTCATTTGGAGTACGGAAAGAGGAAAAGATGTGTCAAACATAGATATGCCTAACATTCTGGAGTATCTGGCGCAACTTCTTCATTCAGGCCTGTCCTACTCCTCCATCAAGATACATGCATCAGCTATTTCAGCAGAATACAGCTTTGATCCACCTGTTTTTTCGCACCCTTTGCTCAGGCAGTTCCTCAGAGGAATCAAGAATGTAAAACCTCCAAGGAAACCACCATTACCAGCTTGGGATTTAAACTTTGTGCTAGAAAAGTTGACACTATCACCCTTTGAACCAGCAGCAACAGCAGACCTGCAACACCTGTCATGGAAAACTGCTTTCCTACTGGCAATTACTTCAGCAAGGAGGGTTTCAGAACTACAGGCCTTAATGGCAGTGCAACCCTTCCTAATCTTCCACCAAGATAGAGTGTCCATGAGGACTAATCCTACATTTATGCCCAAGGTGGTATCCAGAGTGTCTTTAAACCAGGCAATCCACCTACCTACCTTCTTTCCCAACCCACAAAACAGAGGGAAAGAATACTGCATACCTTGGATGTACATAGACAGCTACGCTACTACTTGGACAGAACAAAAAATAGCAGAAAGACTGACCAACTTTTTGTAGCCTATGCAACAGGAAGGGAAGGAAAAGCTATTTCCAAACAGACAATCTCCAAATGGATAGGAAATTGCATACGATACTGTTACTCCTTCCATGGAAAACCAATTCCACAGAACATAAGACCTCATTCTACAAGGGCAACAGCCACTACCACAGCCTTCTTACGAGGAGTGGCAACCAAAGACATTATTGAGGCGGCTACTTGGACCTCCGTGCATACATTTGCCAAGCATTATAATTTGCCTCTATATTCCAGATCCCGAGCAGGGTTTGCCACTGCTGTACTGCAAGGGATCCTAAACACACCATAATCTACTTTTATCCTCCTCCCTAGTTGGCTATGGTATTCTACCCACTTGTTATGACTGCAGATGCATCCATGAAGGACATAGTACAGTTTTGTACCTACCATAAATGTAGATGTCCGAACTGGATAGCATCTGCAGTCAGGATTACCCTCCCTCCTTCCCTCTGTGGTACTCCTAGGGTGTTTACCCTCCTAATAGCTAGCTGTTGGGGAGTCTTTATGGTGTATTTGTTTGTATATATGTACATATATGCTTATTGCTGTGTTTACATCTATCTTTTGGAAACATTGGCATCTATCCAAATTTTTAGCCTGCAAGAGCGCTACTGGCATCTGGGGCAAGAAACACTGAGGAAAATGGCGGCTGATGCTTTTATACCAAGACCAACAGAGATGACGCCGGGTGGAGTGCGACATCAGACCCGACTTTGGAATCCGGCCGACTGCAGGGCTGCCTGACGACAGGACAACCCACTTGTTATGACTGCAGATGCTATCCAGTTCGGACATCTACATTTATGGTAGGTACAAAACTGTACTTTCCTCCGATCCCGGTTGCCACGGTGACCACGGATGCCTCCCAGATGGGGTGGAGGGGGCATTATCTTGGAAGGACAGTCCAAGGCACGTGGCAAGAACACAAGATACATCTGCATATAAACGTCCTAGAGATGAGAGCAGTGCTACTTGCGTTGCAGGCACTTCAGAGTGTTCTTCCTCTAGGGACGATTGCGATACACTCAGACAACATATCAGTAGTGTGGTATCTAAACAAGCAAGGGGGAACCAGGTCTTACCCTCTGTGCAGAGAGGCCATGCGGGTGTGGCATTGGGCAGTAACTTCCCAACGGTTTCTGGTGGCAACGCACATTCTGGGGAAGTCCAACGTGATTGCGGACAGGCAAAGCAGAGCTATTCTGATGCCTTATGAGTGGTCCCTGAATTGCCTGGTTGCAGAGCGAATCTTCAGCAGGTGGGGTCAGCCTTGCTGTGACCTTTTTGCCAGCCCCCTCAATGCGAAATGCAGCATCTACTTCACGCTGATCTCCCCACAGGGAGAGTCACCCAGGGACGCTCTGGTTCACAATTGGCCCTCCAGTCTGCTTTATGCTTTCCCTCCATTTCCCCTGCTGTCAAAGGTGATTCAGAAAGCACAATCCTTGGGAAGCAGAATCATTCTGATTGCTCCACAGTGGCCTCGCCAAGTTTGGTTCCCCTTTCTTCAGCAATTCATTGTGGATACTCCTTGGACTCTGGACCCTCAACCAGATTTACTGACACATATGTTGGGGACAGTTCCACCTCTCCCTGATGACCCTCCGGTTGACAGCCTGGCTACTCCACTTCCATCGTTAGTCAGACTTCATAATTTCTCACCAGAAGTGGTTCATATATTATCATTCTCTCTCAAACCATCCACTAGAAAGATTTATTCTAGCAAATGGAAAAGTTTTTCTATCTGGGCACATACAAGAGGCTTTGATCCTTACACAGCTCTAATCGATTCAGTACTGGAGTTTTTGTCTATGCTTTTCCATCAGGGTTCCGCATCAGCCACCATCAAAGTTCAACTGGCAGCGATCTCTAATTTCCACGTAGCGCATGAGCCTAGTCTCATGGTGCATAGGCTATGCAAGGGGTTCCTGAAGGGTACTCTGTTCCTCCGTCCTCCGGTGTCCGAACCTGTCATGCCCTGGGATCTCAATTTTGTTCTATAAGCCCTTACTCTACCCCCTTTCGAGCCTGCAGCTACCTGCGAATTGAAATTCTTGACCTGGAAAACGGCCTTCTTAACAGCAATCATTTCAGCAAGGCGAGTTTCAGAGATTCAAGCCCTCTCCATCAAACCTCCATATTTAATCTTCTATAAAGACAGGGTCTCTCTCAGACCAAACCCTTCGTTCCTTCCTAAAGTGACTTCCGTGTCTAACCTAACTCAATCCATTGAGCTGCCTGTCTTCTTTCCCTACTTTTCTAACAAGGCAGAATTTAGATTTCAGCAATTGGATGTACATAGATAATTACGCTTCTATCTACACTGAACAAAAGATATCCGAAAGTCTGACCAACTTTTTGTTTCCTTTTTGGAAAACCGAAATGGTTCCCCAGTCTCCAGGGTCACACTGTCTAGATGGATATCTAGTTGCATCTCTTTCATTTATCAAGCAGGAGGTAAAGATCTGCCATTTCCGGTCAAGGCTCACTGTACTTGGGCTGTTTCCACTTCCACAGCCTATCAAGTCAGATTGTCAATGGATGATATATGTGCTGCCACTACTTGGGCTTCTCCTCACACATTTGTTTCTCATTACAAATTGGACGTGGTCTCCAGGGGCAGGTCTTCCTTTGGCTCCACAGTTCTCAGGAGTATTTTCCTATGAGCCACCCAGGATGTAGGTGCTAGGGACGCTGTCCCACAGGTAAGAATGTAGGCGAGATAGGGACTACATAACATCAAGAAGTTAGGTACTCACCATAATGTTCGATGTATGTAGTCCATCTCGCCTCACATTCTTACTTACCCTCTCACCTTCCCCCCTTCCTGGAGGATTTGGAGGTTAGGTTGTTATCTGCAGAGTTCCCTTGCTTAGCTTATTCCTTACCTGGATGTGATGTGTGCATGGAGTACAAATGAGTTCGCAGCAAACTAGATCTGGGGATATGGAGCAGTGCACCATGGGATACCTACTTAGCCCAGCCAATGAAAGACTTCGAGCTAGTAAAATCAGCCGAGTCGGAGCCGAAATTCGGCTCCGAACCCACGGGTAAGAATGTGAGGCAAGATGGACTACGTACATCGAACATTATGGTGAGTACATAACTTATTTTATCACCTCATTTAAATATCTGTTTAAAACTTTTGTTTTATTCAGCCTTTTGTTATTTGAGTTTAGTGTTTCATTTACATTTGACTTAAGACTTCTACTAACCTAGAGGAAAAAATGTCTTGCACCAAAGGTGGAACTTGCAATGCTTTTTGCTGAACAGCTGCAGAATTCTTCCCAGTCAGTGTTTTTTCCCCTCACCTTTTGTGGTTGATTTTCTTCCAGGTTCTCTGAATTTATTTTTTGCTGGCATCCAGGCATTGTACTCACTAGCTAGTTACTGAAATTTACCCAAAAAATTAGTTAATTTGGCGCTCTCTCTCTCTTCTGAGTTTCCGATTTTACACTGGGAGAGCTGAATTTAAGCTGTTACTCAATGTGCAGTCATCTTGAAAGTCCCAATAATATTGTGAACTTAGTAAATAGCAAAGAAATTGTTGAGTGTCGACATCATTATGTGCTCCTTATTTTGAAATGTGTTGGAAGCTAAAGCTTATGGCTCTCATTTTGTTCTGCTTGCACATGACGGATCCAAATAGATGGAGAAATTTAAGTAAAATAGCTTTTTATTTGTATATTTTATGTTAAATGTTTTAACATTATTGTAGGTGTGTTGCTGTACATCATCAACAAGTATACCTCTAGGTTGGTTAAACAGGATGATGCACTGTAGTTCATCCACTTGCAAGTCACCATAGCTAAAGTCCCTTACCATATCCTTGCTAGCTACAAGTCACCATCTCTGCCCCAAGAATCTCGGAAGTCATACCTAGGCCTACTAGACACACACAGTCCAGCCAAATACCCTATTCATGGGGGACTTTAGCTACCCCTCCATAGACTGAGAGACAAACACTGCCATAAAAGACACAGGCACAATGTTTTGTGGACTTAAACACAAATACCCTGGAACATTTTGAGTACTCCAACCAGAGGTTCAAACATACAAGACCTAGTACTCACCAACATGAGTGAGTGCTGCCCCAGACCCACTCACACCCCCCCCCCTCCCCATCTCATGTCCTCACTGGTGAGGTCAAATCACAGAGCTGTGTCCTTCAAAATAAAAATCAACTTAGAAAACCAAACCAGTAACGGTTTGGAACTATTCCAAGACAAACTGCAACCTACTGAGCAACATTTTGTCAAAATCCAATGCCCCCAGACCCTGAGATCACAGCAGCCTATGCAGAATTGTTCACAGAAACCCTGTCAAAATACTTGAATAACTGCATAGAGGCTGCTGTACCTACCAAAAGCAAACCACACTAGTGGAATCCCAACCTTAACAGGGTATGCAACAAAAGGAAAAAAGTCATGGCCAAAATCAGAAAGAGCTCCTCTCATAAAAACAAGAACTCGCTGATTAAACTAAGCAGATTATCCTGAACTTGTAGTTGGCCTTTTTGGACAGTCTGTCAAGCTAAGGACAGCCATAAGACAGCTTTCAGTTATATTTGAAACCTTAAAGGTAACACAGCAGTTTGCTGAATAGGTAACATTTACCACCAATTCAGCAACGTGCTGAATTGATGGTAAATATCACCAATTTCACTGAGCAGTGAGTCATAGTGAATCTGCTGGCTGTTTAATTCAGCTCAAACTTCATTCCCCACTTGTCCCAGCTACCCCCTGTGAAATTCCTTCTAGTTTATCCCCCCAGCTGTCAGCTCGGAGCAGTTCTTGGTGATGCTTGCCAAGGCTAAAAACACCTCGAAAGGCACCAACAGTATTCTGGGTTGCTTTTTTACATAGCTTAAAACATGACTTTTCAGCACCACTTGAGGTACTTTCCCAACTACAGCCTCAAAACAGGTCATGTACCAAGTGAATGGAGGACTGCAATGGTGTTCCCTCTTCACAAGTTTGGTCTATCAGCTGATGCCAAAAACTACATACTCATAATTCTGACATGTCTAATATACTATGTCATGGAACAAATTGTCATGGAAGTGATCAACAAGGACACTTGCAGTCTACAGACACTGAACCCATCCTTATTTGGCTTTGTCAAGGGAAGGTCTTGCCCACTTAACCTGCTAGATGACTTTGAGAGGATCACCAAAGCAATGGATGAGGGGAAGGTTCTGCAGACTGCCTACATTGATCTGGCCAAGTCATTTGACATGCTCCCCTGTTCAGGTATTGTTGACCAACTCACCAAATTAAGCACAAATCCCTACATAACTCTCTGGATTGCCAGCTGGCTCACAGACAGGACCAAAGAAGTCTGGATTGGCGAGACAGCATCCACCTTGAGATTGATCACCAGTGGAGTATTTCAGGTATCTGTGCTGGGCCCATTTCTGTTTGGCATCAACTTATCGGACGTCAAAGCTAATGTCAAGAGCCTCTGTCACACAACCTACAAGAAAGGGTATGGCATCCAGGTCTAAGGAAGTTATAGTACCACTTTACTTGACCCTTAACAGTCCCATCATTGAGTACAGTGCCCCTTTTGCATGTACCTGACCAGGCATTTGCAGCAGTTGTAATGCCCACAGAGGCTCCTCTCCAGGAGAATCCAGGGTATTAACACACTGTTCTACGCAGATCCCCTTAAGGGCCTTTCGCTATACTAATTCTCCTACAGATTACTGAGAGGTGATCTATGCCTGGCATATAAGGCATCCTCAGATCCAGCCCTGATGCATCTTTTGCACAATTATAAAATGAACACCACTACTTGACATAAATAGAACATTCTGGCAAGACTGATATGTCTTGTGTTCCCCTCCTATATGTAGAAAAAAAATCTGTAAATATTTGCTTTATCCTTACCTTATTTGAAAATAGCACTTAATGAATGACTAGTCTTGAGAAGTAAAATAGCGTTGTGGCTTTATCTCTAGTTATTCAGTTTCGGCACAACTCATTAATACTTTTATCAATTAGTAAATAGGGTTTGCTTCATTATTGGTTAGCTAATGGGGTTTCTTGGGAATTGGTGAGTAGGGTAGTGTTAACATTTGCATTCCCAAATAGTATAGTATATTTAGTAAGGAGAATATAAGTTGGTCCAGTGGTTAAAATAAAGGTGGGAGGAGTTGTTTCTGCTAACTTGAGTCAGAATCAAGGGACCAGGCAGAGATGTTACCTTCCCTCTCTCTTATTTGCTATATACTTGTAGCCTTTAGCTGAAACAATACATGATCCGCAGGTTCAGGGAATGTAATTTCCACGTTGGCCAAGAAAACTAGTTTCTTTGTGGATAATGATATCTTGTACTTTGAATTTGACATTTGGATGTTGCGTAATTTTTTAAGACAGTTTCAGGTGTTTTCGGGATGCAAAATAAATAAAGGTAAAACAAAGGCCTATAGCAGTAAATTATGTGCCTATATGAATTAGCTCAACAATACCCATATTTATGGGGACATGACGCACCTAATGGTATGAACATTGACACTAGGTGATGGTGACTGTTGATGTGACACCCTCTCCCCATGTACAAAATGGGGAAATGGGGGGGGGTTGTCGAGGTATTTAGGCACATGGATTAAAAAGGACTATGTTGTGGCAGCTAAGGATATGTGAGAGGAGTCCAGTTGGAAACTGATGTCCATGGATGTGGGGACAGTAAGGTAAAGGTCCTGAAAATGTCTTATTTCCTTTGGTCCTGTATGCAGGTCAAGCATACTTTTATTAGCTAGAGGGAAGGTTTTGGATGATTATTAGAGTTAGAGGAATTTATTTGAAAAGGGAAGAGGGCAAGAGTAAAGTGGGATATTTGATTCTTCTATTAAACAGGGTGGTTTAGGACAACTAGATTTGAAGGTATACTTTAAGACCAACATAAATGAGATTAAGAGGAGAAAAAGTGAAAAAAAATAGTGGCGCAAGGTGCAAATATAAGGGAATGCAGAGAGTCTAGGGTTTTGGAAACAAGCCCTTAAGAAGAATGTAAATGACTGTACAGAGTGTTAAATTTAAAGTGGCAGACAATGTCATAAAGACTAAACGATTGAGAGTGGACGGTAGGAAAAATAGTATGACTAAGGTACATAAAATTGGCAAAGTTTTCCAAGTGTCTGGAGAAGCTAAAAACAAGAGCCTCAATAATAGGAGGAGTTGGAAGGGAATGTGGTAAGAGCGTGAAGAAGCCAAGCAGGTGTTTGACCTGCATTTCAGAAAAAATGTCTTCCTTATCAGGGACTGATAACAGAATTTAGACAGACAGAGGGAGAGATGGAAATGTTGAGTGCAGACCAGCTCTAGTAGCGTTTTTAGTGGAATCATAGGTTCATAGGTAGATACTAGGCTATCTGCCCTAGGGCATTTATAAGCCTAGCTAGAGTGTATTTGGCTTCTGCCTCCCTATTAGATTAGCCTACTGTGCCTCTGTAAAGTAGGTCACAGAAGGTACCCTTTTAAGATTAGTTTACTGTGCCTCTGTCTAGCAGGGACACAGAAGAGATCCCAGGGGTGAATTTGCAATTTCCCATCCACGCGTCCAGATTCCGCTTGAAGAGGGTCAGCGAGGGGCTATGTCTAACATGAATTGGGATTCTATTCCAGAGTGAGGGGAGCCTCTGGGAAATGAATCTGTCCCTCCAGCATGTCATTTTTGTGCTGAGGTTTAGGTCCCTGGAGCGTGTAGTTCTAAGGGACTTGGATTTTTTGAGGTGAAGCATGTCCATTAATTCTGGGTTTGACATGGCTTTGTACGTCAGGCATAGATCGCCTCTGAGTAGGCGGTAAGCAACTGATTAGAGCTGGAGTTTCTTTAGTCGAGCTGCATAGGACATCTGTTTGTAGCCCATGATCCTCTTGGTGAGGTACTTTTGGGGTCTCTCCAGTTGCTGCAGGTGTCAGGTAAGGTACATCCCAAAAGGGGCATTGTATTCAATTATGGGCCTGATGAGTAGAGTGGCACAATGACCTCTCTTGATCTAGATGCGAACCCTTTCGTGATAAGGTGGGCTATATAGAAGGTCTTTCTAACCACTTTGGCAACATGATTATCAAAGAAGAGAATTACTATCTACGTTGGTCCCCAAATCTCTAATTACTTCTTCCGTACTTAATGGATTACCACCTATGTGGTAATTTGAGGGCACCTTGTTTTTCTCAAAGGGGATGTCTATGCACTTTTTAGCATTTAGCTTGAGGCCGTGGCTCTGGCACCAAGCATCCGTCTCTGTGAGACCCTTTTGGAGGATGCTTGTGTCAACTGGAGATTCGATTATGGCCCCCAGTTTGCAGTCATCTGCAAACTTTGTCAGCCATAATCCCCCCGTGTTAGCCTGAACCTCAGAGAAGTATATACCGAACAAGAGAGGTCCCAGAACTGAGCCCTGTGGGACGCCACTTGTAACTGGTTTGGAGTCGGACATGGCACCTGCGATTCTGACCATGTGGGTTCTATCTCTGAGCCAGTTTGCAACCCATCTTGTTATATAGGAGTTGATATTTAAGCTGGTAAGCTTATTTATGATGCCCGAGTGGGGTATTGTGTCGAAGGCTTTTGCAAGGTCCAGGTAGGCTGTGTGGACTACCTTGCCCTCCTCTATGGCTTTGGTAACTGTTTCAAAGAAATCCACTAGGTTTAAGAGGCAAGATCTGCCCTTAACAAAGCCGAATTGGGTAGGGTCCAGTGTCTGGAGGCTCCCAATGTCTTTGTTTATGAGTTCCATGATAATACGCTCCATAGCTTTACAGACCAGACTAGTCAGGCTTATGGGGCGATAGTTTCCGGGGTCCGTTGTGGCACCACCTTTGTGGAGTGGGACCACTGTAGCTGTACGCCATTCTTTGGGTACATATCCTGTAGTAAGGCTAAGTTTGAATAGTGACTTAATGTGAGGGTTCAGTTCTTCTTGGAGCTCGTGTAAGACACAGCCTGGGACACCGTCTGGTCCCATAGATGCTGTGTTTTTGCTTTGGAGAGGGCAGCTTTCACCTGTGCATCTGTGATGTCAGGAGGTTATATTCAGTTGGGATAGGCATTTGCTCCTTTGGGGAAGGGGAGAAGTTTGCTGAATCTGTCTGCCAGGATGTTGGCTATGTCTGTAGGTTCGGTATATTTTGTACCATTATGCAACAATTCAGAGCATATCTGGGAGTTTCCACCCATGTTCCTGACATAACTAAAGAAGGCCTTGTGATTATCTTTAGTGTCTAGGGCAATTTTTCTTTCGAAGCTGGCCTTTGATGATTTTATGAGGGATCGAAGTTTCTTGCTAATACTGATCAGAGATGCCTTCCCTTTTTGGGATTTTGCTCTGTCATGTAGTAGCTTCCTTCTTCTGTTGTATAGCTTATTTATGGCTGGGTTCCACCAGACCGGTCACCTGCTTTTGGAGGAGTGAGTCTTGGTTTTATTTGGCATAGCATGATCCATGCATTCCTGCAGGTGCTCTTAGAATGCATTTGTAAAGGATTCTGCGGATTGGGCTGTATTATCCTCTGGCCCAGGGGCTTTGAAGGATTCCACCTCAGTCTTGAGAAATGCAAAGTTGGCTTTTGAGAAATTCTTTACAGTGATTTCCTTGGCTGGGGGTGGGGACGGGATGTGGATGTCCAGGGAAATTTGTTTATGGTCTGATCTTACCAATGAGGGGTTTACCTCTGGTGTGGAACATAGAGTCCCCATGTTGGTGATGACCAGGTCCAATATGTAGTTCCCTTTTGTGGGAGTGGTGACCAGTTGTTCCATTGTGTTAGAGTTTATAAATTCAAGGAACCATTGTGCGAGGGTGTTTGGGCTTAATGCTTGGGTAGTTGAAGTCACCCAATAACATAGTGTTTGGAGAGACCTTCATATTCTCCAGTGTTCTCAGGAATGCCAAATGGGGTTCCTGTAATAGGGAGGGTGTTCTGTAGCAGGCTACAAAACTGAAAGGCAGTTTTGCCCGTTGTTAGTTGCACGTGGATGGTTTCTGATGCTTCGTGCAGTGCCACTAACCTGGAGGTGAAGGTATCTTTGATGAATATAGATACTCCCCCTCCTTTTGTGCTTCGGTCTGAGTTTTGGGGCCGAAACGCATGGTGTGAGTTATAACCTGGTAGTGCTGGGGTGCTTTCAGGAGCCTTGAACCAGGTTTCTGTTACTGCACAGACATTGATTTTCTCCATACTGAGGGAGAGCCTCGAGTGCGTGCATCTTGAGGTTTAGACTTCTGGCATTGAGTAGCATTACCTTTAGTTTTTTTATCCTTGGGTTGTCTATGGAGGTGGATTTGCCCTTTGAGCCTTGCCTAAAAAAGGCACTATGGGGGTGGCAAGAGCCTTGGCCAGTATACGAAAGCCTAAGGGTGACAGGTGCAAGCCGTCCCTAGCGAAGCAACGTGGCTTGTCGAGCATGTCATCCCAGGCTGACAGACACTGGATCCACTTTGAATAACACCAATACTTTAGCCAATTGTTGAAACTGATCATTTTGTCTTTATACTGTGGCATCATTCTTGGTGAGGGCAAGATGCTACTCAAGGTCAGGGTCATACCGGCCTGGGCAACATGGTCAGAGAGCTCCTCTATGTCTCTTTTCATGTAGTCCAGGGAGGTACGTCTCAGGTCATTCACTCCAGCATGGACAATGACGGAGTCATACTTGTACTTGCTTTGGAGTGACCTGAGTGCTTGCGTTATGTGGTGGATCCTGGCACCCGACAGGCAGCTTACAGTGACCTTCTCCTTGTTGGTGAGCGGGACGTCAGTGTGCCAGACACTAGAGTCCCCTATAACAAGTGTATTTGGTGTGTTTGGCCTTAAGGGCTGTGACTGTGAGGCACACTGATTTTGTGAGATATGTGATTCGTGGGTATTGTTGAGGGGTGGCTGTTGCTTGGATATCTGCTTAGGAGGTCTTTGCTGTTTAGGCAGATTTTTATTTAGAGCCTCCAAGTATGTTTTTGTGTGTTTGTGTTGGGTATGCAGATGCAATAGGTCTGTGTGAGACTGGATTTGTGGTGTGGGTGGTTACCTTTTCCTCCTGACTGACTGTGCCAGTCTTGGGTTGAGAGAGCTCTGCCTCCAGTTTGGCTGTGTAACTGCATCTCTTACATGTATTAGAGTTTGTTGGAAGGAGGAGAGGGTTGTCTGTGTAAATAAGGCAATTGTAACATTGCCTCAAAATTCCCAGATTCACCAGCTGGACTGGAGAGTAACCTTGAAACTGACCATTGGACATACCAGATTAGTATAGGGAACTGTTTTTTTTACTGATCAGATTAGGGAAGGGAACTGGTTTTTCACTTGATCAGGAATGACCAATCGGGAGCCTAATACTTATGAGAAGTTAAGGAGGGTGTAGTGCTTTAGTTAGCTAGTGTTTTCTTATAAGAGCTGAACAAGTGCAGGGCTTTAGAAAGAGAATAGAATGATTACTTTGAGAGTTTGAACAGTTCTAAGGGAAAAAGTGAAGAGCAGACTATGTGGAGCCTGGAATAGTTTAAACCTGTTTAGGCGGCACTGTAGGGTTTTAAGAGAGAGACATCAAGGAGTTTAGAATTGACCCAAAATGGCCAATAAAACTACAGCTTCTATGTAGTAACCACTCCTCCAAGGACAGGCAGGCTGTTCAGTGTTAACCACTCCCACTGGTGAACACAGAGACTTCCCTTTAGCCCAAACAAGCACTGGCCTTCTAGAAACTTCCAAACAGTTCAGAACAGCAAATATGTAACTGAACTTTAACTTTCAGAAAGTGGGAAAAAAGCAAGATTGGAAGGTAAAAAGCAAGATTGGAATCAGAAAGAGAAGATACTGTTAAGAAAGGAATCATCAGTAAGGCATGTAGTTAGATGAGAATTCTAGAAATTAAAAAAAAAATCTGATCAGATTTAAAAAAAACAGTGGGAAGGAAGATTAGAATGATAAGTTACAAAACAGTAATGGGAGGAAATTTGTAAGGCCTCTAGGTATGCTATATTATATCCAGAATATTTAGGATATGTTTTACATTCCATGTAGACTTCAAAGAATATTTCTGCATCTGGAAAGCAGCTGTTGAAGATGTGAATAGTAGAGGAAGTTAGGAACACATTTTCTGGGGGGAGGGGTCCATATTACAACGTTGAACTAAAGCAAGTTTGAACGTTGTAATATCGAACCCTAAAGTCCAAAAGTGGAAAATAGCGAAGCCATGGCACATCGACTTTTTCCCCAGGGAAAAAAATTGGTGGGCCGTTTTTGGGGCTTTGCTGTTTCCTCCACTGTGGTGCGATCTCGGAGTTGGTATATTTAAGTAGGGGGGTGTGGGGGCCGAAGCCCCCCCACTTCAGTTTAGGTTTAAGGTTAATTTTTTTGTTTTGTGCTTTCAGTTTTGCTGGGTTTCGAACATAACGGTTCGATATTCGACATTGTGATATAGACCCTTTTCTGGGAATATGTGGAGATTCAAGTTCAAGGATGCCTGCAGAATGTCCTGACCCAGGTTGGGTATAGGGTCAGAAATGTTGACATAGCAAGATTAAGTTTAATGCTGTTAGCAGCTGAAAAAGTAATTATACATAAGTAGAAATCATAGAGTAAACCAGCTGCAAGTTAGTCAGTGTTAAAATAAATAACTAATTAAAAGATTGTAGAGTTGGGCTCATTAAAAGATGGAGCAGGTCATTTTCATAAGAATTAATGGTGCATTTGCAAACAGTATACATGTGGATGACTAAAACATCTAGGTTGTAGGAGCTGAAGTGGAGGAGTATGTTCTAATCACATGAATAAAAGAATAGAGCTAAAGTCTGAAATGTATAAATAATGAAATGCATCACAAATTAATAATGTGATAAATCAAGATTTTTTTTTTAAAGCTTTGAAAAGATTTTTATTTTATTAGCTAGAGTAGAGCACTTATCCTATTAGACCTATTTTAGTCTCAGCCCAGGGGTAAGCATAATATATACACGGCATTAAAGACCGAGTGAATGATTAAATGAAATATATATTTGTTGTATAGAAATTGACTGAGTTTGCTTGAGTGTATAAAGAAATTAGATACATGACATTATTTACAGAGTGACAGAACATAATGTGTGTATGCATTATATACAGAGTGGGTATCGGAGCTAACGTGCTTTAAGAATCAAATAAAAGTATAATCAGAAAAAGGCATGTAGATAGAACATCTGCTGGAGGTAGTGGTATCTCAGGTGGATGTAAAAGATTCCATGGCACCTATCAAAAAGAGTAAGGGAAGTTCTCCATTGCCCTGGCCAAATTTCCTCTGAAAAGAGGCCACTATCTTAGTTGGACTAACCCTGTCAACAAAGGTAAATAAAAAATACAATACATAAATAGGCTTGGAAGTAGTTGTTACATGAATACAGAGTAAGCAGTTGTAATGAGCTTTTAGTTCTGATCAGAAAATGTGGTAAGAGGAATCTTTAAGGAAAAAAAAGGGAGATTGCCACAGTTTGGGACCATGGCCTGTGTACTAAAGCCTAGTTTTGTGAGTTTAAAATGAGAGGGCCAGAGTGGTTAAGATTTCTAAGATTGTACATTGGTGCATTGCTAATAGAGGCTTGTGCCGTGGGTAGTCTCCTCCTTAAGTTTAAACAGTTGAGTGACTCGTAGAAAATCAGCACATTGTTTCACAGGTAGCCAGTTAGCCTTTTCAATGGTTTTACAGTATTGTTCATTACTTGGGGGGGGGGGGGTGATGAATCTGCATAAGGCATTTGAGATGGCTTGATTAACAGATGCATTTCTTTTAGAGACACCAGTCAGATTGAGACAATATGCTAGCTGAGCCAGTAAGATACCTTTACTATTGCATTCTTCTATAGCCCGAGTAGAAAATGGGAGAGCCTAGTAGTCTAGAATAGGCGAGAGTTATTTGTGGGTGTGAGTATGGGTATTGTCCAAGTGGAGATGGAAATTTAGGAAGTGGTCCAACCAAATCCATAGGTATTTGAATGAATTGACATATGCAGTTGTGTTTTTCATCCATCATTTGTAGAGGTCTGGAGACAGAAGTGAGCTTTTGCCTAGTACAAAAAAACATTGCTTTATTTTTAGAGGAGTTGAGCTTTAATTATTTATCTTTAACTCATTGAATAAGGCATAAAAATCGGTCTGAATTTAGAGCTCAAGAGAAGAGACAGAATGGTTGGAGCAGAATAGGACCATGTCACCAGCATAAAGCAGGAGAAAGAAGATAGGGTAAATCAAAAGGAATTCTGTTAATGTATATAGAAACAAGGGGAAGTGCCACAATAGATTCCTGGTGGATACCATTTCTGCAGAGATGACTAATGAAGAGATTGATTTGACATTTACTGAGAAGTGGTGGTTAGAGAGGTAAACTTTGAGTCATCGAGGTATGTCATCACTAGTGCCTCTTTCAGTGAGATGGTGTAGGAGAATTGAGTGATTGACAAGGCTCTGGTGAGAGCAATAAAAAATGGCTGCAGTAATTAGACCTTTGTCCATTCCAAGTAGAGTGTTGCGCTGAGTGCTGAGATAATTGTGGCTGCAGTGCAACCTAAACAAAAGCCATGCTGCTTTTGAGAGAGAAGGTAGTATTGTTTGATGCATTGAGTGAATTGCAAGTAAAGTCATTTTTACAGAATCTTTCTTAGATTTCCTAGGGTAGGGAGGATAGAAATGGGCAGAAAGTCTAGGGAATGGAGGGATTAGATTTCTTAGGGCAAATTAACAGTGGCATTTTTTTCCAAAGAGTAGGCATAATAATAAGCTTAATACACAGGTTGTACATATTATTCTGCAGGTTTGTGATTTAGTATCAACAGTGGCAAACTGTGGGTGAAATTTGCCTGTACCAGGAGGGCAGTGTATTTTAATCTGTTTGAGCAGAGAATAGATGTCCTTGGATGTGACAGTTCTGAAGTAGAGTGAAAGGATGTATGGAGTGGAGGTGGGAGTGGCAGAGGCCATATGGAATTGGCTGCTGAAGGGGATGGGAAGGTTGCTGAAATGAGAATGTAAACCGTAGGCAGAAGGTTGAGAGGATGTGAAATTCATAAAGGAAAGCTTACTCCGTCCTGTGAGACGATTGATCACTTTGCAAGACCTTTTGGTTGATTTTTTTAGTGAAATTTGGTATGATTTTATTAGGTAAGGAATGAGTAATATAGGTAGGATGAGTTTTGAAAGCCAGCAATTGATGTACTTCTGCAGTATTTTCCATTTCAGTAGTTTGCTATATTTGTTGTAAATCTTTGTGCAAAACAGTAAATGATCTGTCTTATTTGTATTATTATATCCGCAGGTGGAGTTGTTCAAGAAAAAACTTCTGCTTATTCCAATCCATCTGGAAGTTCATTGGTCTCTAATTACTGTAGATATCCCGAAAAAAATTATTTCCTTTTATGATTCTCAAGGAATTCATTTCAAGTTTTGTGTAGAGGTAAGGTTATTAATTCACATTACGGCCTGACATGCAGTGCTTCATATTTTGTGTTGCTATGCCTTGTTTAATTAATTTCTAATGCATTTCTGGGATTGTACTCTTCAGCTTTAGTCTTACATAAAATGGTGTATGAAATGAAAAAAAATGCAGTTTTAGAAGTGCATATTTATACGTCAAGCAGAGGTCTTTTTTATTCATGGCTGTGTTCATAATAGTCTCCCACCAGTGGTACACTTTATGACTTCTTCCCACCAACACAAATTCCATATACTACAATTGCTTAATATTACCTGTGAGGCTGTTTTTTTTTTTCTAATTGTACATTATTTCCATCATAATGACTATAGCTGCAAGCAACATATCCATAATATGAGACTTCATTGCAACCATGTCGTTGTTCCAATGGACTTCAAAAGCAGTTGGAAGTCACTGGATTAGTACAGGATTGCCTGATATGCTGAGCAGGAAACTCTCTAGTGATGGGAGCTGCTTTCCCTTAACGCAGTGATAAATATCCTGATGGGTTGTTGGTTGAATTGCTTATTTAGATTTAACAAACGGAGAATATAGAGCTGATTAGATTTGACCTGGTCCAGTTTGTGGAGAACAGATTCTAAAATGCCAGCGGATGCCCGGTCAAGAAGCTAAGCAAGGACAAAACAGCAGCCCAGGCTGGAAGAACCGCCAGACGCGGACAACGTTTCTTAGGAGGGTACAGAGGGTTAGCCAGCTGCTTTAAAGCGTTCTTTTATATCCCAGGGAGAGCAGAAGATATGGGAAGATGTGACTCAGGTAGAGGTTCTTTGTATGGAAGGGGAGAACCTTATAGCTGTTCTTCCCTCCCTCTCAGGAGGGCAGCCAGGTTGCTTGGTCTCCCAGGTCTCCCTTTGGGTTCTGTTTCTTTGTGTACCTACTGCTCCATGCAGTTTCTCAGTCTTCTCCCAGGTAAAGTGGGGCTTTTTTTTGGCAGACCTTCCTAGTTAGAGGTTAGAGGTTCTACCTAAGCAGGTGCTAGTTTCTCTGAGGGTGCTGATTGGTTTTGGGAGTTTTGTTACCCCCCAGTCTTCGGGAGGTTTAATTAAGAACTTGATTCTGCATGTGTTTACCTGGATTCGATGATTCTGAGTCTCTGAAGACTTGCTTCTCCTTTCCAGGATTTTTCATGATGAGAGACTTTTGGAGCCATGAGGCTTCATTTTAAAGGGGAAGTTTTTCATTTGCAGGAGTTTTCCCTTAGGCTGAGGGAGCCTTTGTTTCTAAGACAGCTTAGGCCTCTCCTCCTGGAGGATTTCTAGATTTGGTGGGTTTTCTGATGCAGAGCTCTCTGAACCCTGAATACCTCCCTCCTTCTGATTCCAAACCGATAGATTTGAATTTTGCCTGAAGCTCATATACTTCTTTAGCCTCCCCTCACCGTTACCAGGATAGATATTATGGCCTTTAAAAGTTAAGAGGAATCTTTTAAGAGTCCCTGCTCCAGACTGAAAAAGGCAAGTGGCTGGGAAGGTGGGGGGGCATAAGTTGTTATTTCTGTCCTTTCTTCCATGCAGAAAATGAACAAATTACATGATGTTGTTGAAAAACCAAAATTATCTTTCTTCAACTTTAAAGTCTAGCTTTTTGTGATTGGCTGAACATATTGAGTTACCGAGCTGCAGCTTCAGTTCTCTGTAGGTGGTTTTTTGTAAGTGCAATGCAATGTGGTTGTGATTGGAAGATTAAGGTGGATGCTTTTGCAGGTGGTTCGTCTTCTAGCAGATGGTGAGGATTTCAGAATTTGTTGAAGAGTGTAGGTAAGCATTCTTTAGATGCCCTTTACAATCTTCGCTTGCAGGCTTCTCTGTGAGAGCCAGAAGTTACAAAAAGCATAGACAAGGCTAGGTCTTACTGATTTGTTGTAAAGATTTTTGCAGGTTCAGCCTCCACTCTTTAGAAGAAATTCTCTGTTTGCTCGGTGGACATATCTTTTCTATGATTCCTGTTCCAGGGGTTTTGCTAGACGTGGGCCTAGCAGAGGGCAAAGTTACCTAGGCCCAGAAGTTGGTACCACCAGTATGATGGGTATGGTAGGGGCAGGGGTCCTTCCTTTCACAGACAGACTCCACCTTTGCAGAGCTCAGCTCAGCCACACCGGCTGCCTCACACCACTTTGGGAGGAGGCTTGGTTCTTGGAGCAGAAACTCTGACTTAATTACCCAAGACAGCCATTCAGCTGCCAGAATCTACAACGTGGGGCAGCAATTTTTACTTTTCAAAGGCTCCTCAGAGTTTACTGAGCCATTCAGGAAGAAAAAAGGAAAGAAAATATCTCTCAAATTCCTCTGCTGGTCAAATAGGGGCCATTCAGTTCAGTCCTGGCAGCTAGAGATTCTCCTCATTTTATCCTCACTGGCCTCTGTTCCTAGTAGTTTCAAAGGGGGCCATTCTTCCGGTTCCTTTCGCAACAACTTCCTCAACACTCTAAGTTCAATTCCCTGACGCTACAACAGCTTTCTACCTCAGCTTTTAAGCTCTCTGGCAAAGATCACTGGATCTTCTAAGCAGGAATTACAAGCGCTTTACCAGCTTTTCCTATTGCTAAGATTTGCATCACGGTTGCCCTGATTTCATGAAGAATTTCATTGCATCCTTTCAGACTATTCTGGCAGGTTCTATCTGTTTCAGAGTATCTGGCTAAAGGTTCCTCTAGGATGCCTAGCTTTCTCTAGGCTATTTGGAATTCAAAAAGGTGTCGCTTTGGACCGCTGCCTGTTTCTGGCTCATTTGCACCCGCTCTTCTTCAGCATTCTGCCTGCTTCTGCAGTAAGGGACTGCCTACCTTATTCTAGAACTAAATAAAGTCCAGCTGCTATGATCAGCAGGACTGACTGTTCCTGAAGACCTCTGAAACTTAGGACCCTTTCAAATCTTTTAACAACTACAAACAACTCCAATATCACACTCCATATGGCATCTCATCAGTCCTGGCCAACTGCAAGGACAGTCCTTCTCCAGGATTATCTCATCTGGCAATATGTATTCTGGGTACTTCAATTCGCCAAACTTATGATGAGGAAGCTACAATGGTATCTCAAAATTTATGGACACAGCACTGGCCAGATTCAAAAGTATCTCAGTTGTTAATACCTGGGAATGTCAAGGAAACAAGGTGGTCTCAAATAGAATGTCACCCGAGTCAAGGGATCTCTGTGGACGGCCAGAGCATCAGACAGATCTTCATCCATAGAGTCAGAGACACAAGACAAGGAGCTCATCTGAATCCTCCAGGACAGCTGTACAAGCCCATTGCCATGGCAAACTGGATACATAACAACATGACATCTGCCAGACTGTAGCATTTGCATTTTGTATGATCAAGGATTTACTTTCAAGGGCAGGTGTTGACTTCACATAACACACAACACATCTGTGGTACATTCTACGAACAAGGGACCACACAACATATTTGAAATGCAGGCGGCAAATGGCAAATCGGGAGATCAAGTGCTGCTTGCAACTGAATCTTCAAGCAAGGTTTCCAGAAGTGTCACAGAACTCCAGCAGATCCTGTTAGCAGACAAAATCATGGATCCCACGCAAACCCCAACTGATCTTCATGTATTTCAGACATTGACAGGTCCCAGAACTCTCTGGAAAGATTTTCAGTCTGAAAAGTTAATCCACCAGCTGCCAAAAAGTTTTGCGAAAGGTTTGTTCGAAAAGCCTGGAAAGTGGATGCTCTTTCTTCATGCCTCTTTTCTTTCATGTGCCCTCCCACCTCTGCCCTCCCTCCCCCTCTGCCCCTAAAGGGGTCCAGAGACAACAAGGCTAGATTTTCCCATAAGCCCAGGATTCTCTCGCAGCAGCCCAGCATGGCCCTGAGGAGTGACTCCACACTCTTTTCATCACCAGCCCTTACCTTGATTCCACACCTATTGTCACTCAACAGTCTCAGTCTCCTCAAGCTTCACTCTCTCTCATCTAACAGAAGCACAGCTTCCATCTAAATTTTCAAGTTGGTCTCAGGAACCCAACAAAAATTGAATGTGATTTTATTTTGAAGAGAATTTTCAAAAGATTTAAATTTTGGAAAAGAGAAGTGATTTTGAAAATTGGATTTGAAAATTTTGGTGTGGCGGAGGTTTATCTTTTGAGGGTTCTATTTGAAGGTACTGATCTATTATGAGTTATTGGACATTCTTTGCAATTTTCTCATGCTTTTTAAATTTCATACAGCAGCAATTTCTCATCCCATGATTGTGACCCACCATTTTTTTTCAATCCCTTTCTTAGATTTCTTGTAGGGGCAAAGAATATAAGACCCCACTACTCCAACTTGGGACCTCTCACTCTACTGGAGAATTGAAACTGCCTACCCTGAGCCTGCAGCTACTGCAGCCACTAAGGCTTTATTGAATATTTGTGCTTTTCTGCTGGAAGGCCTTAGCAATTAGGGGCAAATAATTGTTCTCCCTTCCTCCTGAGCCTTCCTGATTTTCATAAGATTTTTTTATCTTTAATGCACTAATCCTTGGTAATCCTTCTTAGTTTATAAATAGTACTTTTAAGTGGCTTTTAAAACCAAACTAAAAATTTGCCTACCCTTTGCAAAAAGAAACTAAGCAATTTAGATTTAGATCAGCACAGGCAATATTATTATTTTAAGATTAAGGAGGATTTTTTAAGGTCTTAGCAGTTTTTTGCTCTTTCTCTTGAGTTTTTTTGGGTAAGCTGTCTCAAAAAACAACCATTTCTAAGTGGATTGGGTTTTGCATTACCATTACCTCCCATCATGGCAAGGAGATTCCAGCTGATTAGGGACTAGCACCCACTAGGGCTACTGCCACCTCAACAGCATTTCTAAGGGGTGGGGGTAAAGGCATTTTTGGAGGCAGCTACTTGAGTTCAGTCTACCAGTCTAAGCATACCCCTTCCTCTCTCTCTACTAAAATCTAGGTTTGTTTTTTGCCATTTTACATTTTGTGTTGTCAGCTCCGCTGCGCTTGTGATCTTTGTGTCCTCCTACCCTCCCTTTTGGGATTCTACCCACCTCAGGACTGCAGCAATGTGAGAGAATGAACATATGATACAGTTTTGTACCTACCATAAATGTAGATGTTCAAGATCCACATTGCTGCATCCAGATTACTCCTCCCTCCTTCCCCCTCTGTCCTTGTGGTGTAGGTGTGTAGGATTGTTGTTTTCTGACTTTGTATATATTTATTGTATATTTGGTACAGGGGTGTTTTGGTGTGGTGTTGTTGGTTTTTGGTGTTTGGCCTTATCTTTATCTTCATCTTCTTGGGACAAAGACCAGGGAAGGAAACGCCGGTCATCATGCGATTTGTACCCCTGACGTCCTCACGCCAGACAGACGTGCCTTGACCGGGACGCCAGCCTTATACTTTGCATTCGGCCGACTTGGGGGAGCAACACACCCAAGTGTCAGGACTGCAGCAATGTGGATCTTCGAACATCTACATTTATGGTAGGTACAAAACTGTACTTTTTAACACGTGCCATTTGCTGTTAGTATTGTGTTGTGCTTGTTTATTGTACTGGCCTTGGATGCAATGGAACCCTAGACCAAGAGCTCAGTGGAATACCCTTTTCCAGAAGCAGACAGTTTCACGCTTCTAGTATAGTTTCCACTCTTCTGCACACTATATGCTTATGTGCTAATAGTTTAACTTGTCCCTTCATCTGCCTTGTTTATTGTTTCAAATTGGTAGTCCCCTTACTGAGTTTATGTTCAGTTTAGTCGTGCATTTTAGTATCACAGCATGTGTTCAGATTTGTTGCTTCTAGATTCATTTAATGCACGTGTATATTTGTATGTATCTATTCATATTTTAGCCAGATGTTTGATAACATCTTATTTAAGTTAGAACCATTAGTAAGAATGTAATTTAAAATATATTAAAAGTGCATACTACATTTTGCCATCATCTTACTAGCAATAGCAAATTGTAGCAATTCATTGCTGTTTATTATATCAGCAGAATATAGCTCATTGTCATAACCACTGAGCTATGCAAGAAGACCAGAATTCTCTGTGCAGGTTTTGTAATGCACACCTGATGATAGCATAATGTGCAGTCTTAGGTTAGTGTGCTGTGAGGCAGCTTCAGTGGGCAGCCTTAGAATGGAACCCTGGTTGGCCTGGCACAAACAAAATTCAGAAGACGAGACTGATCCTGCAAAGAGAGAAACAAACAAAAAAGTAATATCAAAAATATAATACTGGTCAGTAAGCCAGCAAGTAAGTCGCAAACTAAGCCAAAAACAACGTTTCTCTATTTCAGGAGTGCTTCATTTAGAGTGGACAAGTAGGTATAGCATGCATCTTTGTAGGAGCCCTTATTATTACCCTGGTTACAGTTGTCAACCAAGGAACAAAAAAAACATGATACTCTTAATAGACCAGCAAGTTACACTCAGACCTTTATTGCTTTAAATTGAGAGCTGATTCATTATGTTGTACTTTAAATGTTTATTTATTATTTATTTATTTGGCATTTGTTGATCGGGAAAGTCCATCTGGGTCAGGAACCCATTTTCAGCGGAGGCCCAGGGAGAAAAGCTCTGCAAACAAATACATTTAATATATAAAACATTTGAAAGAGCGCTGGTACAGTGGTCATTTGATTTACATTTACATTATAGCAAAACTAAGTAAATGTTTGTGACTTAAAATAGAAAGTAAAAACATTTCCTTAACATTTTCATTTGAGAATTATAAAGTAAAAACCTTTGACAGGTGTAGGTAACATGGTCATTTAATTTACATATAGGTGAATAGTTTGCAGTGTTAGAAGATTAATTGAATTGCATAAAATCAGTTAGGTTTGAAAGTCTGAAATCATTGGCAGCTTTTAGGAAGCAAGTTGGCTAGTATATCTAATCTGAAATGTTGGAAGGCTAGAGGTATTCTAACTAGAGTTAGTTTAGCTGAGGTGGATGTTTGCAGTGTAGTTTAGGTAGTCTGTAGGTAGATCTTTGTAGATTAAAGATAGAAGAATGCAAAGGTTAAGAGGAATGAATAATGAGTGGGATTTGAAGTTAGGGAAGAAGGGGTAGTTTAAAGAGGGGAGGAGGGGAGTATAGAGGGAGGGGGAAGGAAAGAAAAAAATTATTTATTTAATGGAGGGAGGGGTAGATGGGAGGTGGAGTGGAAACATAGTTCCTGGGTTTATTTGAAGCAGGTGCAGATGTTTGTTACTAGGAGGTGTTATTTTAGTGTGAGTTTGAAATGTTTGTGGTTAGATGTTGTCCTAATGTCTGATGGTAAGTCATTCCAGAGTTTTGCTACTGTGTAGGATATAGACATTGTCCGGCTTTTTTATTTTGCCTATGTTGAATTACTAGTTGTTTGTCTTCGGATTGGAGGGTCCTGTAGGATTGGAAAAGAGAGCTAAGTGATGGGCAAGTGTGTGGTTGATATATTAATTTGTGTGCCATATAAAGTTGCTGGAGGTGTAAGAGGTGTGGTAGTTGGAGCTAGTTAAGGGTTTGGAGAACTATGCAGTGGTGAGTGTTGTGGGGTGCATTTATAGCAAATTTGGCAATCATATTGCAACAGGATTCCAGTTTGTTTTTTAGGGTAGTCTGGCTCTTTGTCAGAATGGGGGCAGCATAGAGGAGAGAGGGGAGCAGGTAGGTAGTGGCCAGGGCGGTGGTTCTGGCTGAGCTCATGAACTTTTTGTGGCGGTATAGCATTCCGAGTTTACAGTGGGTTTTCTTGATTGCATTTTGAATATGTTGATCAAAAGAAAGCTTGTTGTCTGTGGTTACTCCTAATAGTTTGGCTTGGGAGACCACTTCTAATTGGGTTTTGTTAAGAGTACATGTCGTAAATTCGGTTGAGAGATTTTTGAGTGTGAAAAGGAGGAGCTTAGTTTTACTTGGGTTTAGCAGAAGTTGGGCATTGTTTAGCCAGTTCTCTGTGGAAGTGAAGGAGGTTTGTGTTAGTTGCTGGAGGTGTTTTATGTCATTAGAAGTGGAGATGGTAGAATCGTCAGCGTATTTTATCAAGGAGCTTTGGTATGAGGCACAGTGTAGATTGTTAAAGTAGTTAGAGTAGAGGACCAAGAATGGATCCCTGAGGGACTCCAGTGTTGTTGGGTAGAAAGTTAGTGTGTTTTCTGCCATTTTACACATTGTTGTCTGCCTGCTAAGTAGTTTTTGAACCATAGTAGGGTAGAAGGGAAAAGACCAATAGTAGAGAGCTGTTACAGGAGATTTGGGTGGGAAACTGTATTGAAGGCCTTGGATAGATCGAGAACTATAACAGATGTTAGTAGTCTGGTATCTCTGGCTTTATTGATTGTATCTGTAAAGGAGAGTAATGCAATGGTTGTACTGTGGGAGCGTCTGAAGCCGTGTTGGGTGGGGGTGAGGAGATTATTTTATAGGGTGTGGTTAAGCAGTTTTGTCTATGCATTTTTCTATTAGTGTGGATAAAGGAGAGAGAATAGCGATGGGGCGGTAGTTTGAGATATCAAAGCATTCTTACCCCCTTTGTACAGAGGGGGTTATTATGGACTTTTTCCAGAGGGAGGGGATGTAGGATTCTGAGATGGACCGGTTGATGAGAATACTGCAAGGATAAGCTATGGCATCGGCGGCTATTTTTAAGTACTCTGGTGGGAGGTTGTCGGCAGATGAAGAGCAAAGTTTAAGTTTGAGAAGTAACCTATGTATAACTTCAGTGGGGACAGGTTGAAGAGTTGGGGGGAATATGTTGATGAGTTTCTGGTAAGACTTGTGGGTCTTGGGAAGATGGAGAGTATTGTGTGTTAGTTTGGGGAGGGCTGGGCTTGTGAGGAGAGTGGGGAGTGCTGTGGTGGTGAGGGGGAAGTGAGAGGTAGAAAGCTGGGTGGAGGGACTGAGTAGATCACATATGCTGTCTGTGAAGCATGTATTGAAAGCTTCTGCTATTTGGGATGTGATTTTATCAGTGGCAGGGGATGGATTTTCTTTGGTTCCTGGGGAAAGGAGCTGAGATATAGTATGCCATATTTTTTTGGGGGTTGTTTTTATGGAGGTTTACTGTTGGGAGTAATAGAGTTTCTTATCTTTGTTTGTGTTTCTTTGCTTGTTATTCAATTCATCACTCTTTAAGGTCAGTATAGCTTTTAATGGCTTTTTTTTTGGTTATTCAGAATGTAAGTAAGGATGTATAGTAAGTGATGTATTTTATCAGTAGTATTTAAACTTGATAAGAGATAAAGTGCACTATTTAAGCCAGCAGAACATGCGTCTTGAAGTGAATTTGTATGAAAGTGTGTACTTTGTCATTGTCCTGCTTGTTGGTGAGGGTAAAAAAAATCCATGTTTTACTTGGTTAATTACATTTTAGCTGCCATATTAATTTCAATTTAGCACTGGGCTGTTTAGGAGAAGCTGCTGCACTAAAGGGGCAGAACTTGATTTCATAAAACCCAGGTCAGTAACCACGATGACTGGAGATTTCTGAGATGTGAGAGCATTATGGGTGGAATTAAGTTTTGCAGATAAATGCAGGAGAGAACACAAAGGGCCACACACCATTAGTAAAAAAAAAATAAACAAACCTTAAGCATGCTGTATTTTGTTTATTGGCATCATTCTGTCTTGCATACTAAAACAAGCTCACACACTATAATAGTAAAAGGTCTTATAAGTAAAGTATTCTGTAGCCACTATAGATTGTATAAAGTACAATTCCACTTAGAGAGTGACTGCCTTAGATGAATATGTACCATATATGTCATGTCTCTTCCAGATCTTTCCATTGGAAAACAGAGATGATGAATCTGATCTCATTTTTATTCATTCCTCAACCTGTGGGTCTTGGATCTGATCCTCAGATCGGACTCAGCCTCTTACCTAAGCTTAGGCTCCGAAACTCGAGCTCCTCCCCTACCCATAATGCCTCATTTCCCTTGATTACCTCAAATCTCGTTTGCCGCTCTGCAAGAATCATTGTGATCCAATCATTTGAGCTTTGTGAGAGTTTCTGGAGAATTTGGGAAGATAAGTTCTTTTTTTTTCTTTCCTTTTTTTTTTTTCCTTTTCTCCATCTCTATTATATATTTTAAAAAAAAATCCGCTGGTCCATTCTTGGCAGGACTTTCTTCTCATTTTCTTCCCTATTTTCGTGTCTTCTCTATTCCTAAAGATGTCTGATAAACCCCTAGGGTTTAAAAAGTGCACTTCCTGTGGACACAAGATTCCTTTAGCTGATGCCCACAGGAAGGAAGTGTGTATTGTCTCGGCCTGTCCCATCTGGAGTAATCTTTGTTCTTTCTCTGAGGGGTTCCACCCTCGTGCTCTAGACGATTGCTGTAATAAGTTGATTTTAAAGGCCCTTATTCCTTCTTCTCCAGCGGTGATTTCTACTCCAGGGGCTCAAATCCCCACTAAAAAGAACAAGGAACGCAGAAAGCATTCCCCAGGCAAGTTTTTTCTGCAACTAGCAAGCCTCCTAAACAGGTTCGCCGAGCATCAGACCCAACATCTTCGGATCCAAGTAAGTCTGCTAACTCATCACCTTGGACCAGAGCCCCTACTTATACCTTAGGATCGACTCCCACTAACTTGGGGTTTCCCTTTCGGGACAGCTTCCCGAAACATTCGCCAGACCTCCCTCCACTTCTTCCGTCAGGTTTTTCCATAGCATTTCTGGATCTGAGGTGGATAGGCTTCTGAGGCAATTTCTTCAGACACAGATCCAGATGGGGGTTTTGCCAGCTCTGACCCCACCAGATCAGTGAGTTGATGCCCTCCCTTTAGGCCTGTTGCTCCTTCTCCGTTCCAACCTACTGCTTCGGCCCCAGGAGTCGTGGTGTTGGAGCCCATAGTGATAAGTAATTATTTCTCCGACGCAGGCTCCTACTGCTTCCCTGACTTGCTTGGCTTCTACTGAGTCAGAACAGAATGGCTCTCGGAGCTGAAGCCTTGATACTGGTTTCGGGGTGGGGGACGGTTGACTTAGACTCAGAGTTTTTCGAAACTGTTGCTTCCCCTCGGAGCCTAGGCATTAGACAGCTTGGCGCTGACTTCCCCATCAGAATGGACGGTCAGTGGTGCTTCAGTGCTTTTTGCCCTGGTAGCTTTGACTTCAGGCAGAACGTGCTCATTGTCTCTGGGCCCATCTGCCTTCGAGGTTGTGGAGATGGTTCTCCGCTTTCCTAGGAGAGCCTTGACTCCAATGCCTTTGGATCCATCCCCTTACTCCTCGGATACTGTGTCTGAGACCTCAGGCCTGCCACATCCAGGACAGCCATCCCAGCAAAGTCTCCAAGCCATTCCAGCCTTGGAACCCCAGATCTCTTCCCATTCCTCCCCGGAGAATCCCCCAAGGGGATACCCCGAAAAAGGAGGTGCAAGAGGAGACACCTGGATTCTCCCAAGTATCCGTCACAGAGGTTACCGAATTTAAGTAAGGGGAAGGGTCCTGAAGATCTCCACCAGAGTATGTCTCCTTTGGAGTCATCTTAGAAATATTGCACCAAAAGGTGGGTTGGTCTGCCCAAAACCCTACCCGGGAGGAAACTGTGCTCTTGAAGGCTTTTGTGTCTGGCCCATCTACATCTTTGGGTGTCCCCCACTGCTGATGCACTTGTCGACTTAGTATCAACCAGGGCATGGAAAGAGCTGGACACTGTAGAACCTATCCACAAACGGATGGATAGAATTCTTAGTGCCCCAACATACCAACCACATTGGACCAAAGAAATCCCGGTTGATGCTGGTTGTTTTCAGCAGCCTCCAACAAGGAGCATGCTCAGGAGAGCTGCACTGTGCATCCCCTAACGGGGAGTCTAGGGCCATGGACAGAATTGACAAGAGAGTTTGCGCTTTGGCCACTTTCAGCTTACGAGAGCTAAACTACCTTTTTCATTTTACTAGGCTACATAGAGATTTAATCAAAGAACTCTCTAGCTCTACCCCAGAGTCCATGTCTGAGGGGTGGAAGTTTTTTTTTCCCTCCAGAATGACCACTCTACACTCAATCTCCAACATGTCCACGAGGTTAGTTTCCCACATTGCAGAGGGCATGTATAGGGCCACCAGTTCAGGCATTGCCATTAGGCGTCATGCCTGGATGTGGCTGTGTGACTTTGCGGAACCTTTCAAGGCATGATTCATCAATGAACCATGTCTGGAGGCAGTCGGGGGACACATCCTTGCACCCAGAAGCCTGGAAATCCATCACAAATGATCAGTGGGTGCACACAATTATATGTAGAGGCTATTCCATTCCCTTTTTAAAACATTCCAAACCAAACAGATCCCTCCCTGATGTCCCACACAGAGGGAATCAGCAGCTTTGGAGATTGCAAAAACTACTTGACAAGAGAGTCATCCAGAAGGTCCACTCAGAGCAGACTGGAACAGGAATTTACCCAAGATTCTTTTTAGTACCAAAAAAGACAGGGGACCTGAGGCCAATACTGGACCTGACATCCCTGAACAAGTCAGTAAAAAAACTCAAAATTCAGGATGCTAATAGTCCAGTCCACCTCTGTTGTAAATGGATGACTGAATGTGCTTGACAGACCTGAAGGACTTGTACTGTCATATCAAAATGAACAGATGCTCCAGAAGGATTCTCCCCTTAGGCTGGGAGCCAATCACTTCCAAATTCCAAGCCCTCCTTTTGGTCTCACCACAGCCCCTAGGGTGTTTAACAAATGCATGGCGGTAGTCGCAGCTCACTTGAGACTGCAGGATTTCCATGCATTTTCTTAACTGTAAAATTGGCTCCTCACCGCTCCAACCAGGCATCTACTCACCAAAGCCAGGGATTATATGCTACTCTTAAACACCTACCTTAGGCATAACCATCAACAAGCAGAAATCGCAGTTGGCCCCAGTCCAAGTAATAAACTTCACAGGAATGTGACTGGACACATCCAGAACCACCGTCAGTACTGAATTAGCCAGTGAAGTTAGTTCTCAAAGCATTGGGGTCTATAGCGGCTACAATTATCCTATTACCTATAGCAAGAGTACAAATGAGAATTCTGCAGTGGATATTAGCTGGACAATAATCTTTATACTATCATCGTCTAAACTGTCTGATCAAACTTTCAAGAGTGCGCAAAGAATCTCTTCTGTAGTGGCTTCATTCTTCAAACATCGAACAAGGGCACCCCTTTGCCCCTCCCCTCCAAATGCTATGTTGACCACTGATGCCTCCCAGAATAGGGTGGGAGGCCATTTTTGGGTGGATGGTCCAAGGCACATGGGTGTCGCAGGAGACCAGTTTGCACATCAACATCCTAGAGATGAGAATGGTCATTCTAGCATTGCAAGCCCTGCACAGCTTTCTTCCTCTTGGGACTATTGCAGTACAAATGGACAATATGTCAGTTTTGTGGTGCATCAACAAGCAAGGAGGAAAGTACAGTTTTGTACCTACCATAAATGTAGATGTTCGAAGATCCACATTGCTGCAGTCCTAACACTTGGGTAGTCCGCTGTCCCAGTCGGCCTGAATACCAAAGTATAAGTCTGACGTCGGTCAAGGCGCATTAGTCTGACGTCAGGACGTCAGGGTACAAATGCGCATGACCGACGTCATATCCTCAGTCTTTTCTTGCCCCAGATGTCAGAAGACCCTAAAAGATAAGGCCAAAACCAAAAACACCAAACACTCCTGTACCAAATATATGTACAATATATACAAATTTACAAAGTACAACCCCACCCACACAACCACCCCTAAACACAGAGGGAAGGAGGGAGGGGTGGACTGCAGCAATGTGGATCTTGAACATCTACATTTATGGTAGGTACAAAACTGTACTATGTTCTTCATCTCACATTGCTGCAGTCCTAACACTTGGGTAGAATCCCAAAGCAGAGGTAAGGGAGGCTGGCAAATCATAAAGAAGCTGGAGCTGTCAACATGCCCTGCAAAATAGCCGTGGCAAAACCAGCCCTAGATTTAGAGTAGAGAGGAAGGTGGTAATGCTTAGAGAAAGTATGCACTGAACTCCAAGTAGCTGCCTCCAAAATATCCTTAGTTGCCACCCCTTAGAAATGCTGTTGAAGTGGCAGTAGCCCTAGTGGAATGAGGCCTAATCCCAGCTGGAATCTCCTTGCCATGATGGGAATAACAAAATGCAATGCAAAACCCAATCCACTTAGAAATAGTTTGTTTTGACACAGGCTTGCCCTGAGAACTCAAAGCAAAAGAAACAAACAACTGCTGAGACTGCCTAAAATCCTTAGTCCTGCTTAAATAATAACGCAACTGCCTGTGTACATCTAAAGTGTGCAAAATCTTTTCCCCTTATTTTGGGGATCTGCATAAAAGTAGGCAAATGAATAGTTTGGTTTAAAGCCACACTAGAGACCACCTTAGGCATAAAGGAAGGATTAGTACGTAATGATACCCTATCCTTATGGAAAATCAAAAGGCTCAACCGCCATAAGGGCCTGCAATTCAGAAACCCTTCTTGCAGAAGTAATGGCCAACAAAAAGCAGTCTTCCATGACAAGTATTTCAATTCAGCAGTAGCCGAGGCTCAAAAGGTTGTAGAGTAAGTTTCTCCAACACAAAATTGAGGTCCCAAGCAGGAGTAGGAGCTCTACGTGGGGTCTTATATTCTTTGCCCTCTAAGAAATTGCTTGAACAAAGGATGAGAAAACAATGGTGGGTCACAATCATAGTGAGCTGAAATTGCTGCAGCATGAATCTTAATGGAAGAGAAAGACAAACCTTTGTCCAATAACTCAGTAAGATATTGAAGAGCCACACTCAAATTAGGCTCAGAAACCTCCAAATCCTGTGCTGCACTCCAAAATAAAAATCTCTTCCATTTTTCTCGTACACTTTCCTTGTACTAGGTCTTCTGGCTTCCATAATCACATTCAAAACTTGTTGAGGAAGTTGAGACCTGCTGTGGTTCAAAACAGAATATGCCAGGCTGTTAGATGAAGAGAGTGAAGCTTGACATTGAGTAGATGACCGTCCCTCTGAGACAATAGGTGTGGAATCAAAGGTAAAGGCCATGGAGGCTTCCTTACCAGACTCCTCAGTAATGGGTACCAGTGTTGCCGAGGCCAATCTGGAGCTATTAAAATCATCCTTGGCTTGTCTTGTCTGACCTTTAGGAGTACCTTTGGGAGGAGAGGCAGAGGTGGAAAGGCATACACATGAAGATTTTTCCAACTGAAAGAAAGAGCATCCACTTTCCAAGCTGTGTGATGAAACCTTTGTGCAAAACTTTGGCAGCTGGTGGTTTAGCGGAGAAGTTTAACAGATCTATGTCTGGAGTTCCCCATGACACTGTCAATTTTGAAATACATGAAGATCCAGTTTCCACTCGTGGGGATCCATGATTTGCCTGCTTAACACATCTGCTAAGGAGTTCTGTGCTCGGCAGAAACCTTGCCTGAAGATTTAGTTGCAAGCTGAGCGCAGTCTCCCACAAAATCATTGCTTGCCTGCATAGAGGATAAGAATGTGTTCCCCTTGTTTGTTGATGTACCACATGACAGTTGTGTTGTCTGTTAGAATCAACACCTGCCCTGGAAGAAGTAACTCCTTGAAAGCCATTAATGCAAACTGGACTGCTAACATCTCCTTCATGTTGATATGTAGATGCTGTAGTCTGGCAGGCCACTTGTCTTGTATCCACTTTCCATTCAGATGAGCTCCCCAAGCTATGTCTGAGGCATCTGTCGTTAGAATCTGACTCGCCTCTGGCCGGGTCACAGAGAGTCCCTTGTTTAGGTGACATTCCTGAGCCCACCACAAAAATTCCTTTTGAATGCAAGGTATTATTTGAATGACAGTGTCCAAATCCTGGCAGTGCTGTGTCCATACATTTTGAGATACCATTGCAGCTTCCTCATATGCAGTTTGGCATTGGGAAGCACCAGAATACAAGATGCCATGAACCCTAAGGCTTGAA
The DNA here is from genome assembly GCF_019279795.1 of Protopterus annectens. Classification (NCBI taxonomy): domain Eukaryota; kingdom Metazoa; phylum Chordata; order Ceratodontiformes; family Protopteridae; genus Protopterus; species Protopterus annectens. Next base: position 1,008,530,008 of record NC_056734.1, on the reverse strand, counting down.
GGACTGTCCTTGCAGTCAGCCCGGACTGAAGAGATAGTTGATGGAAGTAAAGGGAAAGATTCTTTTGTTTGTCCGGGGTTAAAAAGGCCATCTGGGTTGCTGTATTCAGTCTCACACCCAGAAAGCACATGTCTTGAGAGGGTACTAGACTGGACTTTATTTCGTTCACAGAATACCCCAGGCATCTTAGCACTGCTATCACATATTCCAAATGCTGAAAAGGGTCTTCCTTTTCTTGAGCCAGAATCAGGCAGTCGCCCAAGTAAGGATAGATTTGTATTCCTTTTAGCCTGAAGTAAGCTATCACTGGAGCCAGAACTTTTGTGAATACTCTGGGCGCAGTAGATAAGCCAAAGGGCAATGCAGAGAACTGATAATGGGAATTTCTAGCTCGAAAACGCAGATACTTCCTGCAACTTAGTCTGATAGGCACATGAAGATAAGCCTCCTTGAGATCTAAAGTTACCATCCAGTGATCTTTTCCCAGCAGAGGTAAAAGCTGTTGTAACGTCAACATTTTGAACTTGGGAATGTCCAGATAAGTGTTGAGGATAGATAAATCCAAAATTGGTCTCCACGTGTTCCCCTTTTTTGGTACTAGGAACAGGCGAGAATAAAATCCTAGGCCCCTTTCTGGCACAGGAACCGGCTGAATGGCCCCTATTTGGAGTAACAGAGAAATTTGCTTGTGAGCCTCTTTTCTTTGTAGAGGAGGAATGTCTGGCATGCCTTTGAAAGGAGGCAAGGTATGGAAATAAAACCTGTAACCGTGGTGAATGATATCCAATACCCATCTGTCTTGGGTAATTAAACTCCAATTTTCTTTGAAAAGTGCCAGCCTTCCTCCCAAAGGTGCTGCCAGACGTGAAGGTTCTGGCAGCTGAAAAGGCAGGTCATTGGGTCTGTTTACGAAAGGACTGACCCCTGCCCTCACCAGAAGACTGAGCAGGTGAACTCCCTGTTCTAGGCCTAAAAAAACTTTGAGCTCTGCCCCTACCACGTCTAGACCTACCCCTAGACTGGGAATCATAAGAAGGATATGTCCACCCCTTAGTAGGCCAATTTCTACTAAACTGGAGGCTGAACCTGCAAAAAATCTTTAACAGTCTGCATAGACTTAGCCTTGTCCTCCATTTTCTTTAAAACTGCTTCCACAGGCGAACCAAACAACACATCAGATTGCAACGGAGCATCTAAAATCCTTGTCTTAACATGCTCAGCCAAATTCTGATCCCTCAGCCAGGCGTGCCTGCGAAGAACAGAACCAGTGGCAGCCACCCTCAAGAGGCCTGTACAGCATCAAAACCACATTGCAGAGAATGCTTACCCACCTGTTCAGAAACATGAACTAAATCCTGCAACTCTTTACACTCAATACCTTCCGCCAGAGCATCCACCTTAGACTTCAATTGTGAAAGGAGATAATTTTGGTATTTTAACATGTGGAATTGGCAATTCAAAGCCCTCATGGCTAAAGTGGAAGAAGTATACACCTTCTTTCCTCATCTATCCAAAGCCCTTGCCTCTTTATCAGGAGGAACAGGATTTTTAACAACAGAAGCCTTAACACCTTTAGGCCCCTGAGAAACAGTTTCTGGGTCTGCCCTAGGACTCTTAAAAGATACTTATGAGCTTCAGGCACCCTATAATACCTATCCGGTTTAACTGGGGCAGGAGGCAAAGAATCAGGGTTCAGGGAAGCCTCTGCAAAAACATCTTCCACCACATCCAGAACCGGAGGTATAGCCAAAGGCCTATGCTGGGGTAGAAACAAAATTCCCTAAGCCTTTTCCTGGAATCAGAGAAATCTTGACCTTCCCATTTAAAATGCTCCCTCATGGAATGAAGAGTCTCTGAAAAGAAAAATCCTCAGGAGGAGAAGCAAGGGTAGAATCATCTACATCAGAATCAGAATAAGGAGGATACTCCTGTAAGTCTTCAGCCGAAGACTCAGAAGCCTCGAACACTGCTCAAAACTCTCAAGCTCAGGTTCCACCCTAGGCCTCTTATCAGGAGGGGCATAGAACCTCTAATCATAGTAATCAAATCTTCTGCCATTTTAAGCATATGTTTCTTAGGCAGAGACCCTGAAGAACTAGGAGAGACACCCACTGAAGTTAAACCTGGCCTGCCTCTCAAGAAGCCTTGGAAACAGAAGGGAGGGCCTAACCACCTTAGGAAGGGAGGGAGAACAGCTACCTGAGAAGCCCCTCAGCCTGGCCTACCTCCTGAGAGGACACATCTTGTAACAGTAAAGTCTCTCCCTGAGACTCCAAAGAAACTTCTGGCAGAACCTCCGGCTCCACTGAGCCCTCTAAAGAACCGGCGTCCGGGACAGACGGTTCTTCCAACCTAGGCTTTGCTGCTTTGTCCTTGCACTTTTAGAAAGCGGGCGCCGGAGCATCCGACGGCATTTTATAATTACAACGCTTCCCAAAACTAACCTGGCACAGTCTAATCTTCTTTATAGTGCGTTTGTTAAATCTAGCACAAGAGCGACATCCAACAACGCCGTGCTCAGGCCCTAAGCAAGGTATACACAAGGTATGGTAATCCCTATGAGGTATCTGTTTCCCACAAGAAATACAGTTATTCACTTTTCTGACATCCGGTTAAATACTGAGGCAAGAAAAACCAAAATATTCCCAACGGGTACTTAGCCAACTTTGATTCGGTCTGAAACTCCGACTTCATAAAATTTCAGAACGCCAACCTGCACTCGCAATACTGCTTCTGCATCGGACCATGCGGCAAAAAAGACTGGGGATATGACGTCGGTCATGCGCATTTGTACCCTGACGTCCTGACGTCAGACTAATGCGCCTTGACCGACGTCAGCCTTATACTTTGGTATTCGGGCCGACTGGAACAGCGGACTACCCAAGTGTTAGGACTGCAGCAATGTGAGATGAAGAACATCAATGTCTTTACCCCCTGTGTCAAGAAGCGATGAGAGTGTGGCAAATGGCAGTCTTGACCAATGGCTTTCTAGTTGCAACGCACATTCCGGAGAAGTGCAACATTCTAGTGGACAGGCTGAGCAGACTCTTGCTGATGCCTCACATGTGGTCTCTAAAACAATAAGTGACAGACATGATCCTTCACAAATGGGGTCAACCCTGCTGTGATCTCTTTGCATCCCCTCACAACAACAAATGTAGCAGTTTCTTTGCCTTGATCCCTCCTCAGGGACAGTCCCCAAGAGATACTCTAGCTCATGCTTGGTCCTCCAGTCTACTTTATGCACTCTAACCTCTAATTCCCAGGTTTCTTCAGAAAGCACACAAGTTGAAGAGCAGGGTAATCTTCATTGCTCCTTTCTGACCTCAGCAAGTCTGGGTCACCTTCCTTTGCTCTCATCTCATCTGCCCTCCATGTACATTGGAACCAATTCCAGATCTGCTGTCCCATCCTTCAAGGCAAACTCACCCTGATCTCCCAGGCCTGAAACTAACTGCATGGTTTCTCCAGTTCCGATGATGGCTAGACATTCCAGGCTGTCTTCCACCAGCCAAAAGATTCTGATTTCATCCCACAAACCATCACTAGGAAAGTTTTTATAAGAGCAAATAGAAGAGATTCTCCATATGGGCTCAACAGAAGCAGTTGGATCCTTTTACTGCTCCCATTCCTGAAATTGTAGACTTCCTTGCTGGTATCTTTCAGAGTGGGTGACTTATTCCACTGTAAAAGTGCAAGTGGCGGCCATTTCAAATTATCACATAAGGGAACATTTTTCATCGCTGGCTTCTTCAAAGTTTTGCAAAGCTTTTCTTATAGGCAGCTTTCTGCATTGCCCTCCTGTTAAGGATCCCACTCCTGTTTGTTATCTGACTGTAGCTCTTCAGGCAGTAGTCCATCCACCCTTTGAACCTTTGGCCAAAGTTGATTGGAAATTCGTGTCAGGAAAACTGCATTCTTGGTGGCCATCACTTCTGCTAAAAGAGTTTGAGTTACAAGCCCTCTCTTCCAAACCTCATTTGATTTTCCATAACAACAGAGTCACTTTACATACCAACCCTTCTTTTCTACCTAAAGTTGCTACAGAGAACAATATTAACCAGTCCATCAACATACCAGTCTTCTTTCTCAGTTTTCAAAACAAGGAAGTATATATCCTTCATCTGTTAGATGTTCATAGACCACTATGTTTCTACCTGGACAGGACAAAATCATTCAGGCAGGTCTAATCAATTGCTCGTATTCTTTCCCAATATCTGAAAGCAAAAAACAGTTTCTAAGACCACATTAACCAAATGGGTAAGAGATTGCTTCTCCTTTGTATAATCTGTATCTAAGGGTATACAGTATCTTTGCCCAGACAAGTCAAAGCTCATTCTACCAGATCCATGTCATCTTCTCAAGCTTTCTGGAGTAGAGTCTTGATTGATGATATTTGTGCAACAGCTTCGTGGTCAAACTCTCATACCTTTGTGTCACACACTACAAGCTAGATATTACTTGCAGAAATAGAGCTGCCTTTGGTTCTGCAGTGCTCCGGAATATCCTTCCATGGGGACCATCCGAGTTTATTGTAGCTGAGGACTCTGCCACACAGGTTGAGGAATGAATGAAAATGACAACAACAGATAAAGTTATGTGCTCACCATAATGTGCCATATATGTTGTCCAGTTTCATTCTTCCTCAGCCTTCCCACCCTCCTTCCCCCTGCCCATGGCTGTGAAAGACCTGGCAGTTATGCTTTGAGGAACTATTGTTCCTGTTTGAGTTCCTGTATCTTCTTCCGTCTCCTTTCTGCTTATTTAATTATACTTATGCAGTATGTTAGCAGCAAACTTGATCTGAGGTAATCAAGGGAAATGAGGCATTATGGCTGGGAAGGAGCTCCAGCTTCGGACCCTAAGCTTGGTAAGCTGCCGAGCCGGATCAGATCCGAGACCCACAGGTTGAGGAAGAATGGAAACCGACAACCCAAACTAGAGACTAAGCTCTCTCAACCCAAGACTGGATCAGACAGTCAAGAGGAGAAGGGAAATACTTGCATTACACCACCAGTTTCACATAGACCCATTTAACCAGCACCAGCAAAAAACACACATAAATACATGAAAACATACTCAGAGGTTCTAAATAAAAATCTGCAAAACCAACAGGGACCTCCAAAGCAAACATCCAAGCAACCTCCACCCCCCCCCCAACACAAACCATGAAACACATACTTCACAAAACCAGTGTGCCATGCAATCACAGCCCTTAAGGCAAAATAACATACCCAACATACTAGTAATAGGGGACTCTATAGTCAGGCACACTGATGTCCCACTCACTAGTCTGAATAAGGAGAAGGTTACTGTTAGCTGCCTGTCGGGTGCCAGGATCCGCCACATAACACAAGCACTCTGGTCACTCCAGAACAAGTACAAATATGACTCTGTCATTGCCCATGTTGGTGTGAATGTCCTGAGCCATACCTCCCTGGACTACGTGAAAAGAGACATGAAAGAGCTCTCTGATCACGTAGCCCAGGCAGGTATAACCCTGACCCTGAGTAGCATCCTGCCCTCACCAAGAATGATACCATTTTCGATTTCAACAATTGGCTAAGTTTCTGGTGTCATTCAAAGGGGATCCAGTGTCTGTCCACCTGGGATGACATGCTCGGCAAGCCACGCTGCTTCGCTAGAGACGTCTTGCACCTGTCACCCTTAGGCTTTCGAATACTTGCCAAGGCTCTTGCCACCCCCATAGTGCCTTTTTTAGGCAAGGCTCAAAAGACAAAAACCCACTGCCGTAAATAGCACAAGTAACAAAAAACTGAGGGTAATGCTACTCGATGCCAGAAGTCTAAACCTCAAAATGCACGCACTCGAGGCACTCCTCAGTATGGAGAAAATCGATATATCTGCAGTAACACAAACCTGGTTTAAGACTCCAGAGAGCACCCCAGCACTACCAGGCTACAGCTCATACCATACATTTTGGCCACCGAACCCAAACCAAAATACAAAAGGCGGGGTCATATCCATATTCATAAAGGATACCCACACCTCCAGGTTAGTGGCACAGCACGATGCTTCAGAGATCATTCACGTGCAACTAACAATGGTCAAAACAGCAATTCAAATTGTAGCTTGCTACAGATCACCCACCATGTCCCAGGACCCCCATTTCGTGTTTCTGGAAACACTGGGAAAAATAAAGGTCCTACCAAACACCCAAATATTGGGTGATTTCAATTATCCAAACATTAACTGGGAGAACTACTCAAGTACTAACTCCCTTGCCCAACTTTTCCTAAAATTTATAAATGCAAACACCCTCGTTCAACTGGTCAACACTCCCACCAGAGGTGACAACATATTGGACCTGGTCATCACCAACATGGGCGACCGGTGTTCCACACCAGAGGTCAACCCCTCGCTGGTTAGATCTGACCATAAACAAATCACTTTGGGTATCCATATTCCGCCCCCACCCCCGGACAAGAAAGCCACTGTGAAAAACTTCAAAAGCAAACTTCACGTTACTTAAGACCGAGGTGGAAAGTTTCAAAGCTACCATGCTGAAGGATAACACTGTCCAAGCTAGAAAATCCTTTACTAATGCAGTCTACGGGCAGCTACAAGAATGCATGGATCGTGCTCCCCCAAGCAAAACCAAGACTCACTCCTCCAAGAAAAGGAAACCAGTCTGGTGGACTCTTGCCATAAACAAGCTATACAATAGGAGGAAACTAGTACAGAAAAGAGTAAAATCCCAAGAAGGGAAGACATCCCTGATCAGTATCAGCAAGAAACTATGATCCCTCATAAAATCATCCAAGGCGAGCTTTGAAAGAAAAATTGCCAAGGACTCCAAAGATAACCACAAGGCATTATTTAGCTATGCCAAGAATCTAAGTGGCAATGCTCAGATCTGCTCGGAGTTCATGCAGAATGGCACAAAATACACTGAACCGACCGATTTCGCCAACATCCTGGCAGACAGGTTCAGCGCAAACTTCACCCCCCTCTCACCCCCAAAAGGGCCCATAACCATAACAGAAGAATGTAGACTCCCTGAAATCACAGACACTCAGGTTAAAACAGCTCTCTCCAAAGCCAAAAACACAACATAAGTGGGACCGGACGGTGTCCCAGGCTACGTCCTACACGAGCTCAAAGACAAACTAACCCCTCACCTAAACACACTCTCCACAGGCTACATACCCATAGAGTGGCGCACAGCAACGGTTATTCCGCTCCACAAAGGTGGAGCCACAACAGACCCCGAGAACTATCGTCCTATATACCTGACTAGCTTGGTCTGCAAGGCTATGGAGCACATCATCATGGAAATCATTAACAGAGACATTGGGAACCTTCAAACACTGGACCCTACCCAGTTTGGCTTTAAGGGCAGATCATGCCTACTAAACCTGGTGGACTTCTTTGAGACGGTTACCAAGGCTGTAGACAAGGGAAAGGTGATACACACAGCCTACCTAGACCTCACTAAAGCCTTCGACACCATTCCCCATTCTGGTATTATAGACAAGCTCACCAGCCTGAACATAAACGTCACAAGATGGTTTGCCACCTGTCCCATGGACAGAACCCACATGGTGAGAGTTGCGGGAACTAGGTCCGACTCTAAACCGGTTACAAGTGGCGTTCCCCAGGCAGGGATGTCGGGAGGCATACGCACTGTACTGATTTCAGTACAACTTCTTTAGAAGAGGGGGTAGCTTTTTTTTTAAAAAGTACTTTTTTTTTTAAACAGCGTTGGCTCCTTTAAGGAACATACCAGCCAGTCGGAATTGAGCTCACGTCATGTCCGGCTGGTTGCGAGCGGGAAGGAAATGTGCAGTAGTGAGTGGAAGACAATCGCAAATGGATTATCGCTGCGATGCGGAAATGTGAAGTTGTAGTGAGTGTAAGGCAATCGCGAACAGATCATCAGGTAAGGGGTGTCTGTGTGTGTGTCTGTGTGTGTGTGTGTGTGTGTGTGTGTCTGTGTGTCTGTGTCTGTGAAAATGCCCCCCACATAATACACCTGCTGGCCGTAGGTGTTCAGGCTCAAACCCTGTACCTTTGCTTCAGGGTAAGAAGAGCCTAAAGTCCCTAACCACCGCCATTTCTGAACTTTGTTCAGATTTGTTTTTCTAACAGTTGTGAGCTATGATGAGAAGTGAGAACTGAAGTTGTATTTCCCCCATTATTGTTTTTGTTGTTTGTCCAGTTTTTTGTGCTAAGGTGTGAAGTGAGAACTGAATTTGTATTCCCTCATTATTGGCTTTGTTCAGGTTTTTTGTGCTAAGAGGTTGAGAGCTATCTAAATGATAGCCATTAAGTTTCAGTCTTCCTATTTTTCAAACTGCTGATTTAGCATAGTGGTATGTTGCACTGACTGTAGTGCATGTGGTTCTGGGTTCAAGACATGCATGGTGATAACACAGCATTTTATTCTAGCAACTTTCCAAAATTATACAAGCAATGTTTAAAATGTGTCCCTGGTTTTTGGGCTTTTGTCCCCCCCCCCATAAATATTGGCTTTTTCCAGATTTCTTGTGCTGCAAAGTTCAGAGATACAGCTGAGTGTCGACAGCAGGGGAACTAAAGTTTAGTGCTGCTTATGCTGAGTCTGCTTGTACTGTTAATAGCACAACAGGCAGTGTACTTGCTTTTGATGCAGAAGGCTGTGGGCTCTTCTCCCACAATAGGTAGATGCATTGCTGATACTGTACTGTGTTGTAAAGGGGGGGTGGATGCTGTAGTCCGTTTTGGCGAAGATATCTAGTAGTAACTATGAACCTGTTATCAGTTTGCCATCCATTCCCTATTGCAATATTACTAGCGTATCATTGTTTTTAATGCAACATAGGCAATTTATTCCTCAAGGGCAACAGGCACTTTATTTGTAGATGAAACCATGAAATATAAAGTTGTTTGCTAGCAGCAGCCTCTTCATTAGTTACAGATTTCTTTAATGTGGAATTATGTGGATGGCTTTTACTAGTTCAGAGATTGTGCATATTTACTGATACTGGTGGACTGTAGAAGTTTGAGTAGATTTTTATGATGGAAATGTCATGAATTTGGCTATTTTGTCATTATTGGTGCATGCATTTTGTTTCATCGTTTACTGGAAAAATGTTCAAAGCAATAAATTTAAAATGCTAACTACTATACTGTATTGTACAAGGAGTATAATTTAATACAATCAGGAAGGTGTGTGAAAGAGCACGTGTATGTTTCATGTGCAAGGGGCCTATGATTTGAAAGCAGCCCAAAGTTAATCTTTATCTGCCACTGGCAAAATGTATTTTCTTTGAATGTGGGTTTCAATGCTGTTTCAATGAATGTGAGTTTCAAGGGCAGAGAAGTTTTAATGTTGAGTCTAGTTTCATTGTGAGACTGCATTGCTTTGTTTAGCAGATATTTATTGGTGTCTGTGCTGTAAAATGAAAAATAAAACTTTTCTGGCAAATCATTTAGGAATGAAGTCACTAAATAATGACCGACGTTAAGTTTGACATACTAGCACAAATCCTGTTATTCTAGCAACTTTCTAAGTTCACGAGAGCATTATTTAATATCTGTCCCTGTTTATTATAGGCTTTGTCCATATTTCTTGCACCAAGAGGTAGGTAGGGGTGTGTGTGTGTGTGTGAATGAAACACCCTAGTTAGGGGTAACAGGTGGTTAGTAATTTACTCAAGCTCAAAACATGTACCATAGTTACAGAAAACAAAAGCATGAATCCTCTACCCCAACTACCATGCTGCATTTTTCAAAGAACTGACTTTCAGGTTCATTTTAAATTCAAGGAACCGAGTTTGAGTGAATCTATGTTATATTACTGAAGAGGCATTACAGCGAATGCCTCTTCATCGACACTAAAAGAGCGAACCGTGAATTACGAGAATGGCCATAGCTTGGCTGGGGAGGGGGGTAGCAGTTTGAGAGCTAGTACAAATTTGAAAATCCTAGCTACACCCCTGTCCCCAGGACTCAGTCCTAGGAACCCTCCTGTTCGGCATATACTTCTCAGAGGTACAGACAAGCACAGGAGGACTATGGCTGACCAAGTTCACAGACAACTGCAAACTAGGGGCTATAATTAACTCTCCGGCTGACACAGACATCCTCCAAAAGGGTCTCACTGAGACGGATACCTGGTGTCAAAATCATGGCCTCAAGCTAAATGCCAAAAAGTGCATAGTCATCCCCTTTGGAAAAGACAAAGTACCCACAAACTACCACATAGGAGGTAGTCCCCTAAATATGGAAGACATAATAAGGGATCTGGGGACCCAAGTAGATAGTAATCTAACCTTTGATAATTACATTGCCATAGTGGTTAGAAAATCCTTCTATGTGGCCCACCTAATCACAAAAGTGTTTGCATCCAGATCAAAAGAGGTCATTGTGCCCCTCTACTCATCAGACCCATCTTAGAGTACAACACCCCATTTGGGATGTACCTTACAAGACACTTGCAACAGCTGGAAAGACCACAAAAGTACCTCACCAAGAGGATAAATGGCCTCAGACATATGCCCTATGCAGCTCGACTGAAGAAACTCCAGTCGTACTTGCATACCGCCTACTCAGAGATGATCTCTGCCTGACATACAAGGCCATGTCCAACCCAAAATTGATTGACATGCTCCACCTAAAGAAAACCTTATCCCCTCGAGCCACACGCTCTAGGGATCTAAACCTAACCACAACAATAAATAGGACATGCTGGAGGGATAGATTCCTGTCCCAGAGACTTCCCATGCTGTGGAACAAGATCCCAATCTACATTAGGCAGAGCTCCTCGCTAACACTCTTCAAAGAAACCTTGACGAGTGGATGGGAAACAGAACGTTTACCTCGGGGATCACTTCAGTGGCTCTGCTGGACAGAGGCACAATGAACTAATCTAAGGGGGCGGCGAAAGCCAACACTTTCTGGCTAGGCTTATAAATGCCTTCGGGCAGATAGCCTAGTACCCACCTATGAACCTTTACAAGCCTAGCCCACAGGATTACCGTGGCATTGTGCCACCCGCCCTTAGTTCCCAGTGCCTCTATCGAGGAAATCCACTAGAGTGATCCCTGGGGTGAATTTTCTATTTCCCATCCACTCATCAAGATCTCTCTTGAAGAGAGCCAGTGGGGTGCTCTGTTCTTCGTTTTGATCACTGCTGCAGTAGCCTTAGCTTGTATGGGTTGTATCCTGCCAATGGTACAACAGCTGGCCAGCTAAAAGTTTCAGGGCACCTTCCACATGTCTAAGCTATCAAGCAGTTTGAGCTGAGCTGACTAAAAGGCAAGTTTAGGCACAAAGCCCTTTAGAGATTTTCTGCAGCTAATGAGTACATTCCTCTGTGGCTTTTGAGCATCTGCCGTCAGCTCGTGCTTTTCTTTGGTAGGCAAAAAAGTTCCCTTTGGGGAAAAATGTCCATTTTCTTGTACTTACTGTTGTTTTATTACTTTCCACTTCGGGAAAGTTATTTTAAAGCTAGGAGTGCTTTGTTTTAACAGACTGTCTCAAGACTGTAACTTTTAAATGGATCACTCTTTTTTTATGTCAGTTTAGTGTAAACTAGCTGAAAACATTTTCTGTAGAGAAATCTTTTGTTTGTTTTTCTATTTTAGGTCTGCCATTTTTACTGTTTTTTTTTTTTTTCTGTCAAAAAAGTTACTTTTGTGGACTGATAATTTTACCGTCATTTGCTGCTTGTCTTTCCCAGGAAGGAAACACCATTTTTGGATTTACCACAAAACATTGTCTGTCCCATAGTCAGTCCTCCTCCCATCCATTAAAAGAAAAAGTTAAGCAAACAGCCTTTGCCACAATAGCAGACTAACAATTTTCCTCAGCCGCTGATGTATAACTCTTCTGTGGTCTTTGTTGTGCATCAAACCACTCTTTTTTTTTTTTTTTTTTTTTACCACAGATCCCTCTGGTGTAGCATCTACAGCCACTATTGACCCCTGCGGGCTGTTTGAGTCCCCTCAGAGAGCAGGGTATCTTGTTGCTCCTGGGAGAGGAACAGGGAAGGTTTCCCTAATGTGTCAGAATGATGTGTCCATGCCTGGTGAAGCAGAGGCTGCCATTAGAAAACAGTTGGCCCTATTCTTCCTGTGAAAAAGAAACAAAAAAAAAACAAGCATGTGTCTACTCCTCCTCAAATTTATTTGGGTAAGAGTAATTTACTGGGACTGGCTCATGATTTGATTCAGGGTATTGATCCTTCCTGTGTGGTAGTTTCTGATGAGAGAGAGAGAGAAAGAGATTCAAGATTCTGAATCTGAACAGGAAGATACAATGATGGTTTCAGGATTTTGTCCTCAGATTTCTGTTTCAGATTCAGACGAGAGCTCAGTTTCTGATTCTCCCTGGTGCGTGTGTGTGGGGGGGGGCTCTCCTTCTCTGAGTTTGAGGTTTCTGAGTCCCTTAGAAAATACTATGAGTTATTGCAGAAGAATTTCCAGAACCTAAACCCGTTCCTCCTGTCCTGTCTGCTTTAGAGGATGTGTGTCTTACTGCATCAGTTTTCCTGATAGTTAGCCAGGAGTCCCAAAAAGTAGGTTGCATTTCCTCAGTCTTTTAAATAATTATACAGTACTCCCAAACTTGACTCAGCTGCTATAGCCTTAGTTGACTCCACTGTTGATCAAAAAATGTGATGAAAGGGGCAAGCTGATCAATGGAAGCTCTTAAGATTTTCAGCCCTCCTTTTCCAAGGGATTTTCTTTCTTCTCATGCAATTTTAGCAAAAAACAAAATTAACAAGCTGTTTTCAAATGTTGTCTAAGGCTGTTACCTTTTGTTATACTCAGCATGGCAAATCTGCTCCAGGCAGGGTCGAGACCCACTCTACCAGGGCCTTGACTTTATCTATGTCCTTTTGGAAAGGGTTAGATTGTAGAAGCATTCTAGAAGCTGTTACTTGGTCCTGTATACATACTTTTCCAAAGCACTACAAGCTTGATTCCTTCTATAGGTCTAGATCATGCTTTGCTAGGACCATTCTCCAGGGGCTCCTGGACCTTTCCCCTTCCTCCTCCCAAATGTAGTTACGGTAATCTAGTCATATAGCTAAGGCTACTGCACCAGTGATCAATAAGAAGAATATAATACAGTTGTGTAAGTAACTTTCCATAACAGTGGATGTTCAAATGATCACTGCTTTAGTAGCTGCTCCCTCTGTCCCTCTATCTCGCTTGTTTTTTGGTGGGTTTTTTTTTAATGCCAGGGTGTGAAATTTTTTTTTTTTCTAGCATTGCCCTTTCAGGATTCAGCCTCCACTCTCTATGCTGGCAGGAAAGCTCTGAAGGGCTTTTCACCCAAACTTGTCTTTTACTCAGCTTAACTTGAGCTGCTGATAGTTTGGGCTCATGGAAGGTACCCTGAAGCTTTGGAATCTAGCCAGCTGTTGTATCCTTGGCACGATTTAACCCATATAGCTAAGGCTTTTTGCAGCAGTTATCATGCAAACATCTACTGGTAATTTCAACTTATACTGTGCCAGTCCACAAAAGTATAGTTGTTTCTTCCATTTATTTTTTTTTTGGGGGGGGGGGTCTTTCCAGTAAAGCACTTGACGTGAATGTATTGCTTTTGTCATTATTGCAGCCTTATCTTAGAAGAAAATATTACATGGTGTCAGAATAAACATTTAAGCTTATGACACCAGAAGCCGCCTTACTGCTGAGCATTCATCCTGCAATCCTCAGAACCATGTGGAGGGCAAAACTGGGCTCTCTCTCCTTTGCGATACAACTATTGGCCTTCAAGCTCTGAAACCATAGTCACCAATTATTTGTCACATTTTAGTGGAAAAATGCCAGAAACAACTATTTTTTTTGCATTTATATAAATTACTTGTCACCTCCAGTATTTTGTTTAACCTGTTCGCACATATGGCATTAGTCATGCTGTTTTCTGCTTCGGTTCTCATGTGGTTTAGATTGCTGTCTAGAATGTGCTACTAGATAGGTAGGAGGTATGAATACAGCAGTGATTACCTTATAAGAGTGTGTGTTTATCTGTAAACTGATTCAGGATTGGTTTACACATGTTTGTAGTGGCAAGATTTACAGCCCCATATGGCTAGAAGTCATTTTGAGGTTGTTACAATGGTTGTTGTTGTATATTTCGGCTTTTCCCAGTTAGGGATTGCCACAGCGGAACTCCGGTCCGCTAATTATTGGTAGTTGATTTTTACGTGCCAAGTTGCCAGCCCTGACGCACAACCTTCAACGAAGGTACGCACATTCACGCATGTCTCCACGCAGAAGACGCTCTAGCTGAGAATCGGACCGGACAGCGTCTTACTGTGAGGTGACAATTTTGATGTTAAACCTGTACCTTGTGACTTGGAGGTAATGATTCGCACCGCTTGAAGGGGGAAATTAGCTAGGTTTAAAATGGCCTATGCCTGCAGCATTATCAGTGCAGGGTTCCTTGTTTCAGTCATGCCTACAGCACTTAAAAGGCAGATCACAAACAGTATAATTTACTGCATTGTGTCAGTTTTACCTAATTTCACAGCATTCATTCATGTCTGCAGTGAAGCAGTTTAAATCTAAGAAAGTTACTTTAAGGCAAAAAACTGATCTCTTTGAGTTTTTTCACATCTAAATTAACTGTGACTTGGTTCAGCCTGCCAGCAATCAGGAGTTTACCATCTCACTAACTATTTGGTGGCAAATACAAATGAGATTTTAAAAAAGTTTTCATTTTTTTAATTTTTCTTGTGTTATGATTGTTTTCTACATTTAACATGCATAAACTGCTGCATCACTGTTCTGTTTCATCCATACCTCTCAACTGTCTAGATTTTTGCCTCATATTTTTGGTCTAGTCCCCATAAAATTTGTGGTTTTATGACGAATGACAGGATTGAAATAACTAACGTCATACATTTGAGTTTCAGACTTCATTTCTTTCAGAAAATGCATGCTAAGACAAATATTATTCTAGCAATTTTCTAAGTCTTAATAGCAATATTTAGAATCTGTATTTTTGGGCCTTTGTTCCCCCCCATTATTTTAGGCTTTGTCCAAATGTCTTGTGCAAAGAGGTTGAGAGAGGTATGGTTTCAACTTTTATCTTTCTTGAATCTATTAATTTTGGTTGTGCAGTTTTGCACTTCAACCACCAGTAGTTAAAGATGTATTGCAACTTATGTGAAAACTATAAATCCAAAAGTTTGAGGTGCGTCTCAGTGCAGGCAGTATTGCAGAAGAGAGAATGTTTGTGAAGGAATTGGTAAGTGTCATAGGTGAAGAGGTTGTAAATATATTTAGCACTAGCGTTGTCGCCTCACAGTAAGACGCTGTCCGGTTTGATTCTCAGCTAGAGCGTCTTCTGCGTGGAGATATGCGTGAATGGGCATACCTTCGTTGAAGGTTGTGCGTCAGGGCTGGCAACTCGGCATGTAAAAATCTACTGCCAGTCATTAGTGGACCGGAGTTCCGCTGTGGCGACCCCTAATCGGGAAAAGTCGAAAGACACAGCACATTTATTTTATTTACTTATTTTTATTTAACATTTGTTTGCCAGGGTAGTCCGACTGGACAACAAGTGTCCGTTTTCAGCGGAGTCCTGGGGAGAAAAACTACAAAAGTTTACAGAGAGAAGAAAAATTAACACGAGAGATATTAGAGAGTAATAGCATACAGATGGTAGACTTTACAGCTGTTAGTATACAATAAGAGTATATTCCCTCTTTTGGTTAAAAATGCAAGTGTACAGAATATACAATGAGAGTAGATAAGAACCTGGTAGAGCATTGCAAGATATTTCACAACTGAAAAAGTTTAAAAAAATGTTTGTTTTCCATATATACATTCAGACAAATATACATGCAATGCATACACACACTATATATATATGTGTATATATATATATATATATATATATGTGTGTGTGTAAAATCTCTACACACACACAGATACACACACACACACACATATACGTACATGCTTATATATATATATATATATATATATATATATATATATATATATATATATACATACATACACACATATATACACACACACACACACACACACACACACACATACATACACTCATATATAGGTTATTGCTCACACAAGGATAGGTATAGTTATATGGTGTTTGTGTTGTCCAGGACAGATGGGGTATAGAAATAGTAAATGGACGAGGCTTCAGGAGGTCAATTACAGGTGCATAGATGGTTGGTGAAGAGGTATGTTTTAAGTAGGCTTTTGAAAGAGGGTGTGGAGTTTTGTACTCTTGTGGTCAGGGGGGAAGGTTGTTCCATATTTTTGCTATTTCATGGGCACATAGTGATTCCCCGGAGTTGTTTTTATTTTATTTATTTATTTTACATTTGTTGACCAGGAGAGACCAACTGGATTAAAAGTCCATTTTCAGTGGAAGCCCGGGGAGAAAAGCTCCAAGAGAACTTTTTTTGCAAAACATAGTTTTAAGGACAGACTTGACATACAATTTCCATAGAAGAGACTTTGACATACATATTTTGCTTGTGATGGTTTCGATTTAAGGCTTTGTTGGAGGACCGAAGTTGTCTATTTGAATTGTAGAAGTTCAGCATGCCAGTCTGGGTTTTCTCGGGATAGTACAGAATTAGATGAGCTAGGCTGAGTTGATGGTACCTTAATAGGTTCAGAAATTCAAGCCAGTGCAAGGCTTGTAGGGAAAGGCAGTGGTGGGATTGTGATTTGGCATTGGTAGAGAATCTAGCAATTTTGCTATAACAGATGGAAAGTTTATTAAGGTCAGTTTTGTAAAGAATAGTAAGAACTGGGGATGCATAAAGTAGAGTAGATAGGAGGTGGGTCCTGGCTATTGCAATTCGAGATTCAGTGGTTAGATAACTTTTACAGTGATAGAGGGAACCTAGCTTTTTGTGGACTTTAGTGATGGTTGTTATGTGCTTTGTGAATTTGAGTTGCTGGTCAATGGTAACTCCTAGGAGTTTAGCCTCAGTGACGGGTGATTTGGGTTTTGCTGGTGGAGAGTATAGAGAAGGTAAGGTTGCTCGTTTTAGTAGAGTGGAATAGCATTAGTTGTGTTTTCTTGGGATTTAGTATGAGTTGTGAGTTGTTAAGCCAGTTCTCTATTTCA
The DNA here is from genome assembly GCF_019279795.1 of Protopterus annectens. Classification (NCBI taxonomy): domain Eukaryota; kingdom Metazoa; phylum Chordata; order Ceratodontiformes; family Protopteridae; genus Protopterus; species Protopterus annectens. The sequence goes on along the minus strand of NC_056734.1, from coordinate 1,008,512,926 downwards.
AAGAAGGCTTCTTGCGCTTTTTGTTGGAGAAGTTGGATGTTGGGTGTAGAGCATATGAGAGTTGTGTCATCAGCGTATTGGACTATGTCAGCTTTAGAGGTAGCTGAGTGGAGTTGCTTTGTGAAGATATTAAAAAGAAGGGGTCCTAGGATTGATCCTTGCGGCACGCCTAAGGAGGTTTGGAGTGGGTGGGAAAGAGAGTTATGCCATTTGACGGATTATTGGTGGTTATCTAAATAGCTTTTAAACCCGGGGAGGATGGGGTTGTTAAGGTTTAAGTCAGAGACAAGACAGTAGTTTATTATGTGAGACTGTGTCAAATGCCTTGGATAAATCTAGGGAAGTAGCTGAGACAAATTTACCTAGATTCCTGTGGAAGTTTTTAGTATTGGTAAATTTGAATAGGGCAGTGGTGGTGCTGTGGGATGGGCGAAATCAGTGTTGGGTTGAGGAGATAGGAGAGGAACTGGTGATGAATACATCTTTCTAGGATCTTGGAGAGGGATGAGAGAATTGTAATTGGTCGATAGTTGGAAAGGTCCAAGGGAGGGGCCACCTTTGTGGAGTGGTGTGATATATGAAGTTTTCCACAGGACTGGAACGGTGTGCTCGGTGATGGATCTATTTATTAGAAGTGAAATGGGGCAGCCTATAGCTGTGGATGCAGTTTAGAGGTATTCGGCAGGTAGAAGTGAAATGGGGAAGCCTATAGCTGTGGATGCAATTTAGAGATATTCGGCAGGAAGGTTATCAGCTGCAAGGGTGGTTGGTTTGAGTCTGGCTAGGAGTTTTTCGATAGTAGAGGTAGGAACAGACTTAAGTGTGAAAGGTATGGTATTCATTTGGGCCTGAGGTGGTGGTTGGGTGTTGGATGAAGTGATGTTTAAGAGTTTGAGTATTGAGGAGGTGAAATAGTTATTAAAGCTGGAGGCTATGTCCAGGTCTGTACCTGTTATATTGGGTGCAGGAGTGGTGCTGCATCCGGGCTGTAGGATGTTATTTATTGTTGCCCAGAATTTTTGCGGTTTGGTACTGTATTTGTTTTGTTGAGTGATTTGAATTTTGTTTATCGAGCTAAACCTGCTCTTTTGCTTTGTTTCGGAGCTCGTGAAAGGTTTGCCTAGCTGCAGGTGATCTGATGTGATGCCAGGTTTTCCAGGCTTTATCCCTGACTCTGAGTAGGGCTTTTGTGGTTTTCTGGAGCCAAGGGGTGGGGTTGCTACGTATCCTGATAGTTTTTAAGGGGGCTAGTTGGTTGAGGATATTTAGGAATGTGGAGTTGAAGTAATCAACTGCTTTGTCTAATGAAAGGGTTTTGATGGGAGACCAGTTGCAATGTTGCAAGGCTGTTATGAAGTGGTCTGTAGGAAAATTTTTGTTAGAGTGGGTTTGTAGAAGGGAGGGAGGTAATTATTTTAAGTTTTTTGCTAAGGATAAAAGTGGGGCTCTGGTTGCTCAGAGACTTTGGTAGGGTGCCACATTGATGGGCATTATTTGGTTATTTGTGAGGATCCAATCAAGTATAGGTTCTCTTTTTGTGGCCTTATCCGTGCGTGTGGAAGTATCTACAAGTTAGGTGAAGTTATATAGGTTAATGTGGTGGGTGGGGGTGGAAGAATGGATAGATTTCCAGTCAATGTTTATATCACCTACGATAGTTTCTTGAGGGAAGGAATATGAGGCTTAGTGAATATGAGGCCCAGTGAAGTATGGATTGTAGGGTGGTTAGGTTGTCACCTGGGGGTATATAGATACCCAGTAGGTTTAAGTGCTTATGTTGGTTAAGGGAGAGCTTTGCAGAGTCTCTGCATTATTAAAGTTGGGGGAATCTTTTTGGAGGAGTTGGAGTTGTAGATTGGTTTTGTGAAGTAGAGCTAAGCCTCCGCCTCTTTTATGTAGCCGGTCTGCCCTGAGAATGTTGTACCCAGGTGGGGTGATGGAATTATCTTTAATATGTGGCTTAAGCCATGTCTCTGTGATGAGAATAATGTCAGGGTTATTTAAGGAGATGGCAGCGTGAAGGTCTTCTCTTTTATTCATGATACTGTGGGTATTCATATTTAGTATCAGTAAGTCAGTGGGTTTGTGCTTAGCTGGATAGTGATGGGTGCATGGATTATTAGCAGATTTTGCTGGCCCGGGGTTGGGGTGAACGTCTCTTCTTAGTAGTAGCTGGGTAGTTATACAGGTGATAGTTGTTAGGTATTGGATGATTAGGTAGTGAAATTGTAGACTTGGTTGCTTTTTAGATGGATAGAAGTGGTACATGGGAGGGGCATGGTGTATGGGGGTTGGGTGTATATGGTGGGGTATATGCTTGTGTGAGTGGGGGTGATAGTAATGTTGTGGGTTAAGGTGGGGGATTTGGGGTGGATACAGTGAATGATTGTGAAGAGATAAGAGGTGCTGATGGTAGCTATGGAGAGGCAGATGAATAGGGAGGTTAATCCCAGGAGGGTATAGTGGAGATGAGACGGGGGTGGGGTAATGAGACATAGTGGGTTTGAGGTTGTGCAGTTAGAGGAGGTATTTATATTTGGTAAGGGTGCGAGTTGTGTGAGTAGGAGGTAAGGGTGTAGATATTGAACTGGTAGGTGGGCTGGAGTGGTGGAAAGTTGAAGGGCATGGGTAGATGGTGCTGATGGATGAAGGGAGGATCTTAGTAAAGGTGGTTACCTATAAATTGAGTATGTAGGGGTGTGTGGGAATTGGGGGCAGGGTAGGGGAGCGGAGTGAGCCCATAGGGCAAACAGAGCGTGATGAGCCAATCAAGGTATGTGCAATTCAAAAATAAACTCAATTGCTCAGAAGTAACCTGTATAATACCTGTATAATTTTAGCCTTTCTTTTGTTACCAATGTTTTTTTTTATTTTGTAAAAGAGTGAAAGTCCTTTTCTAAATTTACCTGTTGGATGCCCTAAGAAATACCTTGTCTGAAAGCTGAGAAGAGAGTGTCAACTATTGCTGAGTCAGAGATAGACTGGGAGGGTAGTGGGGATATATCACATAGAAGAAGAAGAAATATACAGGTAAATGTTTCTTTAGAGACTAGAAGGGCTAGAATTGCATGTTAGTGTGGAGTGTTTTACAGACTTTGTGTAGAAACCAGAATGTGTGTACCTGGGGGGGGGGGGGGTGACTCAAATGTCTAAGGATGAATGTGATTGCATCAGCTAATGTTGACTCAGATACAGACTGGGAGGGTAGTGGGGATATATCACATACCAAAAAAAAGATGGATAAATGTTTCTTTAGAGACTGGAAGGGCTAGAAGTACAGTTTAGAGTGGAGTGCAGTGTTTTTACAGACTTGAAGGGTAGAAATCAGAATGATTCTACATAGAGGGGACTGAAATCCTGCTGCTGGCTCATGTATTTATGTTCAGTACATTAAGGTTTACAGTAAAAAACACAAACCTACTAATGCCTTTTGTATTATAATGAGACGTACACTTAGGTTCAGCAAGGTTCTTCAATACAGTTGGATGTCCCACTGGCTTTACTTATGTTAGTGGTATTTGCCACAGGATAGGTGCCGCAAATTCTGTAAGACACAGCTGGCTTCAGGCTGAGAAAAAAGATGAAAGAGAACAGTGAGCAGTTGTAAAGTTCTACAGCTTTAGCACTCAAAAAATTAAAAATGCTGTTTAGAGAACAGTAGACAGTTTTGAAATACCACAACACTAATAGACAAAAAATAAACAGTTTAGAGTATTAATCACAATATAATAGTACAGAACTAGTAAAGTTAGAACTTTGTTTTATGGCAAATACTGCATTCGTATTACTGAACACTCTAGATGCATGATGTTCTTCGTGTTTCACTGTTGCAGTCATTACATTTGTATGATCCTGCTGGCAGGTTGCCCTCAGTCGGCCTGAATTCCAAAGTCTTGGGTCCTGCGTCAGTTGCTGTCGCCTCTTCCCTGACGTCAGGGTTATAAAAGATGCATTTTATTCAGTCTTTCTTGCCGCGCGGTGCCCAGAGCAGAAGCAGTTCACAAGTGCCGGTCGGCCGACTCCTGAGATTTTCGTGTTCGAGTTTCAGATCCGAAGTCTTCATTAAAAGCTAAGTACCCCGTTGGGGAAACTTTTTTTCGTGCTCCAGACCAATGTCAGAAAAAGTTAATAATTGTATTTCTTGTGGGAAGCAAATACCTCATAAGGACTTCCATTCTTACTGTATTCCTTGCCTAGGCCCTGACCACGACGTTGCTAGTTGTCGGTTTTGTGCTAGATTTAACCAACGCACTATAAAGCGCCGGTACGATTTTGCATTAAGCTATTGTGGGCAAAGATTTAATTATACAATGTCGTCAGACAGCCATCCGACTACTAGAGTTCACAAAAAAACGCAAAGAAAAAGAAAGGCAACCGAGGTCCAAAACCACGACGAAGCTTCTCCTAAGCAAGTCGCCGGTTCGCCGGTCCTCAGTGAGGCGCTTTTGCAGCCACTGACGCCCGCTACTTTAGAGTCGCAGACCACTACCGACTCCTATGTGGAGTCGGTCAGGCCGCTGGAAACTCAAGGTATTGGAGCCTCTGAGATTATTCCCTCAGATGGGTCCGGAGCCGCTGAGCAGACATCGGCTTTTGAGGGTGTTTTCAGACCTAAACAATTATACATTAAACCGACTTCAAAGACCAAAACACCTTTAAAGGCAAAGAAACAAGTTCATCAGCCACAAGGACAGGCCTCCATGCCCAAACAACAGATACGCAAAATGGCAGAAGATTTAATTACCTTGATCAGGGGTTCCCACCCCCCTCCTGATAAGAGGCCTAGGCAAGAGACAGACTATGAATCTTCAGATCAGGTTTCCATTTCTTCTGATTCCTCTTCTGATCGGGAATATGCTATTCCCCCCCCTATGAGGATTCTGATGCTGAAGAATCAGTTCCTTCATCTTCTTCTCCTGAGGACTACTCTTTTGGGGAAAACTTGTATACCATGAGGGAGCACTTCCACTGGGAGAGCCAAGATTTTTCAGAATCTAAGAAAAGGTTCAGAGACTTCCTTTTCAACACAGGCCTCTAGCTATTCCACCTGTGTTGGACATTGTAGATGATGTGTTCTCGGAGTCTAGTCTGACCCCTGACTCTTTACCTGCAGCCCCTGTTAAGCTGGACAGATACTACAGGGTCCCTGACTCTCATAAATTCCTTTTCAAAAACCCTTCTGCAGGCCCAGAAACTATTTCTCAGGGTCCAAAAGGGATCAAGGCTTCTACTGCAAAAAACCCTACCTCCTCTGACAGGGATTCTAGGGCACTGGATAGATGGGGAAAAAAGATTTACACATCTGCTACTTTGGCTATAAGGGCCTTAAATTGCCAGTTTCATATGCTTAAATATCAGCACTATATCATGACACTGCTTAAACAGAAAATAATGGCAAATTCTGAAAGTGCAGAAAACAAAGAAATGCAGGATTTATTGCATGCAGCTGAACAAGTTGGAAAGCATACTTTGCAATGTGGGTTTGATCCTCTGGAGGCGTCCTGGAGGGCCGCTGTTACGGGTTCTGTCATTAGGAGGCATGCTTGGTTAAAGGAACAAAATCTGCCTTACTATGTTAAAGCAAAATTATTAGATGCTCCTTTACAACATGATACCTTGTTTGGTGTTAAGGCGGAAGAGGTGTTAAAGAAAATGGAGGACAAAGCTAAATCTATGCAGACAGTCAAAGATTTCTTACAGGTACAACCACCTAGATTTAGCAGGCACTGGCCTACAAAGAACTGGTCCTTTCCAGTCTCAAACAGACCTCAAAGGGCCAGATCCAGGTGCCCTAGAGGCAGATCACAGCCGCAAGGATCCTACAGGTCTAAGCAGTGGAGTGCTTCTACCTCCAAAGGTGGAGAAGACAAAGCACAATCATACAGGAAACAGTTCCAATGACTTCCCCCTGCCCGCACCAAGCACTTATCTTCTGGCAGCACCCTTAGGGGGAAAACTAGCACTTTTTTCTCAAAATTGGCATATTATAACTCAGGACAAATGGGGTCTAGACATAGTGTCACAAGGCTACAAGTTTCATTTCCATACCCTGCCAAGGGCAAACTGTTGGCCACACCTGTCAAAAAATCAATGGGCAGAGGCTCAAAAATAAGTTGCAGCTCTCATGGGCATGAGGGCTATTCAACAAGTGCCACAGCAAGAACAGGGACAAGGATTTTACTCAAGACTGTTCTTGGTACCCAGAAAGGACAAAGCATGGAGACCAGTACTGGACCAATCTATTCTAAACACTTTCCTGGATATACCAAAATTCAAGATGTTGACCTTACAACAGCTTCTGCCCATGCTGGGCAGCAAGGCTTGGCTCTTGACTTTAGACCTAAAAGAGGCATACGTGCATGTCCCAATCAGACAATCATGCAGAAGATACCTTGGATTCAAGGCTGGCTCAAAGCATTACCAATTCTCCTCACTGCCCTTTGGCTTATCTACTGCGCCCAGAGTCTTCACAAAGTGCCTGGCACCAGTAATTGCTTACTGCAGACAAAGAGGAATACAAATATATCCTTACTTGGACTGCCTCATACAAGCAGAGAACAAGGACATTCTAATACAGCATCTGACATTTGTGATAAGACTTTAACATGGAACACAGTCAACAAAAAGAAATCAAAACTAGTACCCTCTCAAGAGATAATATTCCTGGGAGCAAGCTTTAGTACAACTGCCCAGATGGCTTATCTCACTCCAGACAAACAAAGGCAACTGACTATCTATTTCAAGGAAGTGGCAACAAAGGCCCAGTTATCTGTAAGAAAAATTCTATAGGCTTTGGGCTTCATGGCATCCTGCATCTTACTAATTTTGTATGCAAGACCTGCATATGAGGAAAATTCATTGGTAGCTAAAAAGTGTCCGGACACAGCATTGCCACAGTCTGGAAACAATGATTACTCTAATTCCCTGCCTGCAAAAGGAGTTTCGATGGTGGACAAAGGCTTGTCACCAAAACAAGGGACAGCCATTCTCACTACCCCCAGCCAGACAGAGCCTAATGACGGATGCTTCAGATTATGCCTGGGGGGCACACATGGCAGGAAGAGGCATTCAGGGCACATGGTCTACAAACCAAAAGCATCTACATATCAATCAAAAAGAGATGGGCTAGCTGTTCAAAATGCCCTGACAGCCTTCAAGGACCTACTTCGTCCGAGACAACTACTGATAAAGACAGACAACACCACAATCATGTGGTACATAAATAAGCAGGGGGGCACTCATTCTTATCCCCATGCAGACAAGCCATGGCTTTATGGGACACGGCATTGACTTACCAAGTTTATCTGCAGGCACAATTCCTGCCAGGAAAAGAAAATACTCTGGCAGACAAACAAAGCAGAAACCCCATGGATCCCCACGAGTGGCACCTGGATCCACAAGTCTTCAGCATGATAACAAAGAAATGGGGACGCCCGGACATAGATCTGTTTGCTTCCCCTCAAAACAATCAACTAAAAAGATTCTGCAGAAGGACTTATCACAGACGAGCTTGGAAAGTGGACGCCTTATCTTTCAACTGGACAAACCTATCAGTATATGCCTTTCCTCCACTGCCTCTCCCCCCAAGGTACTCCTAAAGGTCAGGCAGGAGAAACCAAAAATGATTCTGATTGCCCCAGACTGGCCACGCCAGTACTGGTATCCGATCTTAAGGAGCTTGTCCCAATACCCAGCCTGGACATTACCTCAAATACCTCATCTACTGTCCCAGCAAAACAATCCGATTCTGCACAGCCAACTCAGGACCCTAAACCTGGCAGCATGGCGGATAATGTAGCCATACAAACCACACCTCTCAGTAAAGCTATGATGGGTGTCATTTAAGAAGCCAGAAGGCCTAGTACTAGAAAATCCTATGCTGGGAAATGGAAGAGATTTTGCGCTTGGAACCAAGCTCAATGAACTGATTCAGCTGTCCCAAACATTCCTCAGATTTTACAATACTTAACTGAGATGCTGGACAAAGGCCTATCTTTCTCATCAATTAAAATTCATGCCTCTGCATGTCGGCTCATTACAATACAGAGCCACCACTCTTTTCTCATCCTTTATTAAGGCAGTACCTCAGAGGAACCAAAAACTCAAGGCCTCCAAGGAGAATGCCAATGCCTGCATGGGACCTCAATTATGTATTGGAAAAACTCACCTTACCTCCTTTTGAGCCAGCTGCTACTGTGGATATAAAGTTCTTACCTTGGAAAACAGCTCTGCTCCTAGCAATAACTTCTGCAAGATGAGTTTCAGAGCTATAGGCTCTCATGGCTGTGGAACCTTTTATCATTTTTCATCCAGACAGGGTCTCTCTGAGAACAAACCCTACCTTTATGCCTAAGGTGATATCCAGTGTGGCCCTTAACCAAACAATCCATTTGCCAACTTTTTATCCAAATCCACAGAACAGGGGGAGAAAATTCTACATTCCTTGAACGTACACAGACAACTTAGATTCTACTTGACAAAATTAAAGTTTTCAGAAGGACAGAGCAATTACTAGTGGCATATGCCACAGCATCACAAGGAAAGGCGATCTCCAAGCAGACTATTTCAAAGTGGATAGGTCACTGCATTCGTTTCTGCTACTCACAGCATGGCAAACCAGTGCCTAAGGGCATTAGGCCACATTCAACCAGAGCTGCAGCCACTTCTGCAGCCTTTCTCAGGGGAGTACAAACCAAAGACATTTTAGAGGCTGCTACTTGGAGTTCAGTGCATACCTTTACAAAACATTGCAATCTGCCTCTTTACTCTAAATCCAGGGCAGGCTTTGCCACTGCAGTTCTGCAGGGCCTCATAGCCACTCCTAATGCTGTTTAGCTCCAGCCCCCCCTACCATAGCTTTGGGACTCAACCCAAATGTAATGACTGCAACAGTGAAACACGAAGAACATAGTACAGTTGTGTACACTTACCATAAATGTAGATGTTTGAGTGTATTCACTGTTGCAGTCCAGGTTACCCACTTGCCATCCCCCTTATTTTTGCTGGAACTTATCTTTACTTCTCTAAGCTATACAACCTTGGTGGTGTATTTACTTATAGATGAAGGTAAAGTTTATTTTGGTGCATGTATGTTTTATTTACATAAATTTAGCCTACCCTTTTGGGGGCACCTGACATCTGGGACGAGAAAAACTGAATAAAATGGTGTCGGCTGCATCTTTTATACCCCTGACGACCTGACGTCAGGGAAGAGGTGACAGCAACCGACGCAGGACCCAAGACTTTGGAATTCAGGCCGACTGAGGGCACCCTGCCAGCAGGATACCCCAAATGTAATGACTGCAACAGTGAATACACTCGAACATCTACATTTATGGTAAGTGTACACAACTGTACTTTTCTCAACAGTTAAATATAATAGTACAGAACTAGTGAAGTTAGTACTTTGTTTTATGTCAAATACTGCGCTCATATTGCTGAACACACTAGATGCATGTTTCTCAACAGTTAACTGAACATTCTATCTCAAAGCCCTAATCTGCATGAACTAACAGAATGTTTAGCATTGTAATAAATGGTTTCGGGTTCCAGCCATAAGTTTAAGTTTACATCAAATGCAGTCATGTAGCATAAAAAATAGCTTTTACATACAAGTAAAACAAATTGATTGCTTTCCAATGGAAATGATTAGCCTCCAGCACTGGCCATAGGTTTAAAGTTGAATCAAACACAAATACTTAAAAATGTATACAAAAAAAAATAGCCTCTGGTACTACATCAGCACTAAATTGGTTCAAATAATACATCAAGAGCCTCTGGAACCAGCCAAATTTTTAAAGTGGTAACAGACCCAGTTGCTAAAATATGTAGCAAGATTAGTTTCTGGTACAAGCTATAGGTTTAGGGCAACCTACAAAAAAACAGTTGCTAAGCCAGAGCAAGCAGCAGGTAATGGTTACACTGCAGAGTTCATAAAAAGGTACTTGCATATTATCACAACCACATTTGGAGCAGGAGAAGCGGCTCATTTCCAAGTCCATCTCCTACTGAAAAAATATTGTCAGTTACTTGGGAACTGTAGCACCTACTCGTTTATTAAACTGGGTACATTTTTACTTCCCTGTGTAAGACTGCTGTATTTTAAAAATTATGCGTACAAGGTATGACGGTGGCAGTTGTCCGCATTGGGAAGCCTGAAGCTTGAGGTTAATTCAACTGCTACTCTTCTACCTACAAGTGCATAGCAGCAAAAACAGCAGGGCACCAGTAATGTTAGTCACTAGTCATATTGTATAGCTGAAAACCGTCATTCATTTTTGAAAGGGCACTCCTCGTGTGTTTACAATGAGTCTGCACATATAAGGTAAGTACCTCTGTTGCATTGTGTCCCATTGTCCCTCCTTAGTTATCTGCAGTTACCAACTGAGACTTAAATATTTGAGGGAGACAACCAGCTGTGTGCTCAGACTACATGTCTGATTTGGGGGAAATCACTGAAACGGTTTCCTTTAGTAAAAGTCCCTGTTTACTCATTCATGGCAGATTATTGCCATCGAACATGAGAGTTGAAAATCGTCGTTAAAGGACGCTACCCGGGGTGAGGCATTTTTCCCTTATCCCTCTTCGGGGCTCAAAAGCAGTGTCACAGAATAGTAGTTAGGAGTTTACACATCCCATTTGAGGTTAGCATTAAACATTTTGCCAAAACATTGCAAATTATTTCAGGCTCGCAATGTGGTTGCGATAATACTCAAGTACCCATAAAAATAATACACAATCAGTTGTATAATATGTACTTACAGATAAACTTACCATGAGACCAGCAGGTGAGGTTCCTAGTTTAAAGATGGTGCCTGTTGTTTCTGGGACTGAAATAAGCTCACACTAGACATGAACGGGGTGGGGCCAGAAGTGAACTAGAATGTGATAAAACAAAGGGAGGTGACTATGCAGATTGAGAGCCAATCAAGGTATGTGCAATTCAAAAATAAACTATCAGTTGCTCAGAAGTCACATCTGTAATGTTCTTTCTGTTGTTACCAATACCTTTTTTTTTTTTAAAGAGTGAAAGTCCTTTTTAATTTTACCAGTTGGATGCCCTAAAAGTACCTTGTCTGAAGGCAGAGAGAGAGTGACTCAACTATTGTTGAGTCAGAGACAGGCTGGGAGGGTAGTGGGGATATATCACATAGAAGAAGAAGAAGAAAAAAATAAACAAGTAAATGTTTCTTTAGAGACTGGAAGGGCTAAGAAATACAGTTTAGAGTGGAGTGTTTTTAGCCTCAAGGTGAAGGGAAAACATTCAGTAATGAGAGAAAAAAAGCACACTGTCATCCAAGGAAAAGTCTTCATATCTATGGTGTTTAATTTTTAACTAGAAATCAGACAATACAAAAAACAATTAACACTTCCGTGACTGAACTTCAGACTGTGTGTTTACCGACTTGCATGATTCCCTGATAAAAAGGTTTGTGTGTGTCTGTGTGTGGCATACAACTTGATCAGTTTTAGAGAAAGACTGTTGAGAGAATCTGATCTGGAATTGTAGAAAGCACTGGAATCTGTTTCTGTGAAGTACAGGCAACAAACGTCTTACGTTTGAAAGCTAAGGATCATTCTAAATATCCCCCTTAGATTTACTGGTACACCAACAAGGCATTGATAGCATCAGTAGCTTGTGTTCTAAACATGGTCTGTCTCTTAAAAATTTAGTGTAGCTACCTTTGATAAATGCACAGTGTTACATAAATGAAACTCCCATTAAGATTTGACACGAGCTGGTATTTGGGGAAACTTGTGCAGACGATGAGCTATCCTTAAATCAACATGTATCTGTATTATCAGATATTCCTTCCATATTTCTCATCTTATTTGTCATGGGTTCTCATATAAATCCTAATCTGTCCTAATTCCCCTTTGCACAATGCTGTTATCTACTCCATTATGAAAAATAGTGTTCCACTTGACATGTTTAGTTTTAGACAACTGTCCCAGCTAAAAGGACCCTAACATCGTCTAACCAAAAGAATTATTGTTATTTGGGTACAATACAATCCTGCGCTGAGGACAGTGTGCTTTCATAGCCCCCTTCTGCAGCCAAGGTGGTGGCACAGGCCTTTGTCAAGATCCGGACAGAGTCTGACATGCTGTTGGGTCTCTCAACATCTGCACAGGCCTTGGCTTTTAATTTGTCGGTTGGGTCCAGAGTCGCTCAGCAGACCTCAGCTTTTGACGAGCGATCTTTTACCAGCGACGTTCTTTTGAGGTGTCAGCCTGCTTCGGTCCATTCTTACAAAGAGACTGGAGTCAGGATTGCAGATGTACCTAGCCCCAAGACAAAGCTACCTCTAAGACTGATTCTACCTCTGGCCCTATACCAAGGTCTACCAACTCCCACATACTCAGGGTTGCCACCTTTTCAAATGCCCAAAGTGGGACATTTTTGGTACAAATGTCAGATTTTGCAAGGCGAAACATACCCACGGCCATTACAAAGGGCAGAACTTCACTTTTTTGCCTAAATAAACGCTTATACTTGTAGTATTTTAGTTGCTTGTTCTGTTTCTTATAATATTTAGTTGTTTCAAATACAGAATAACTGCTTTATGCAACTATAACAAAAAATATAGGAAATAATTTTGTCCTAAAATCTCAGGACATTTGTCATTTTTACATTTTTTTTTGCAGGACACAACTGCCCAAAGAGGGACTGTCCCTCATAAAGTGGGATGGGTGGTAATCCTACACATACTAGGATATTAACAAGACCTGGTCAGGTTAGCTGAAGACCTTATCTCCTTAGTCAGAGCTAGGCAACCCCCTTTGGATTCTTCTCCAGGGAAAAGGAAGAGGGATCCTATCCTTGAAGTTTTCTCTGAACCTCCTGATTCAGATGATGATTCTGATCAGGAGGGGTCTGTCTTTGAGAAGAAACCCTACCTTACTTCGTTTGAAGATTCAGATTTTGAAGAAAATTTGCCTTCAGCTTCACCTCCTGAAGACATCGCTTTTGGGGAAACACTGCATGCCATGAGGGAACACTTCCAGCCAGTGGGAGGCACAGAATACCCACAGCCTAAAAAGAGGGTTAGGGAGTTCCTTGACCTCCTGGAACACAAACCTTTGGCTATTCCTCCTGTATTGGAGGTGGTAGAGGATATTTTCATGGGCTCTTCTCTGAATCAAGATTCTCTACCTCCAGCCCCTTGAAAACCAGACGGATTTTATAGGGTACTGGACTTGCATAAATATCTCTTTAAACCCCCTCTGCTGATCCAGAGGTTGTCACTCCAGGTCCCAAGGGAGCAAGAGCCAGCTCTTCAAATAACCCTTTACCTACTAACAAAGAAAGCAGGGCCCTTGATGGGTTCAGTAAAAAAAAAAAAAAAAGTCCTACCATAGCCGTGAGGGCCCTTAACTGCCAGTTTCATATGATAAAATACCAACAAAGTATTTTAAACAAAATGAAGCAAAAGATATCCTCCCTGGAGGACAAGATCATTTCCAAGGAATTGTTGGACCTTTGCCATTTCATTTTCCAGGTGGCTAGACACTCGTACTGTGGCTGTGATACTATGGGGGCCTGTAGCAGAGCTGCTTTATCTGGTTCTGTAATTAAAAGGCATGCTTGGCTTAGGGAACAGATACTACCAGACCATGTCAAATCCAAACTTTTAGATGCTCCGCTGGATAAGGACTTCCTCTTTGGGCCGAAAGCTGAGGCTGTGACCAAAAAGATAGAGGATAAAACAAGATCTATGCAAACTGCCAAGGACATCCTGCAAGTTCAGTCTCCTAGGTTTAGTAGGAATTTTCTCACTAAACACTGGTCCTTTCCCTCTCTTATCAAAAAGCTGCCAAAGGAAACCCAAAAGGGGAAGGACTCAAAGGCAGCATCAGTCACAAAGGCCTAGGCATTGGTCCTGTGACTCCCCCAGGCAAGGGAGTTCTAGGCCACAGGGCCCTGTCAGAGAACAGCAATGACTCTTCCTTCACCCTACCCGTCTCCCACCCCCCAGAACAGATAGGAGGAAGGTTGTCCCTGTTCAAAGGAAAGGGTCCCTCATTACTTCATACAAGTGGGATCTGAAATTCAGATGGTTACAGGCTCACTTTCAAAAAGCCATTAAGATACTCAAGTTACCCAGATGTTCCACAAAATCCAAGAGCAGAGAGGCCCTCTTTCAGATTCACAACTTGTGTTTACAGAGTTCAATGGAACCAGTACCAGAACTCCAAATAGGGAAGGGTTTCTACTCCAGGCTGTTCCTGGTTCCCAGAAAGGAAGGTTCTTGGCATCTTGTTCTAGACGTGTCCTCCCTCAATCAGTCCCTGCTTGTACCAAAATTCAGAATGTTGACTGTTCAAAGGCCTCTTCTCATGATAGCCCCTCAGGCATTAATTGTCACCTTAGATCTAAAAGATGCTTATTTGCACATTCCTGTTGAGGAATCTTGCAGAAGTTTTCTTTCTTTCAGAGCAGGTACAAGTCACTTTCAATTCAGAAAGGCATAGCAAAATTAATTTAAAATGGGTGGCGAAAGCCAAACACACTCTGGCTAGGCTTATAAATGCCCTAGGGCAGATAGCGTAGTATGAACCTATGAATTCTCTACACTGCTCTTTGGCTTGTCTTCTGCTCCCAAGGTCTTCACAAAGTATTTAGCTCCTGTGATCACCTACTGCAGAACAAGATGAATCCAGATTTACCCCATCTAGATGACTGCCTCATTCAAGCCACAAGTCTGTCAAAGCCCCTCAAGTATCTGGCCTTCACTCAGGACCTCCTCACCTCCTTGGGGTTTTTCATAAATCTTCGCAAATACAATGCAGACTCATACACCAGGATAGTTTTCCTTGGGGGCTCTTCTGGATTCCTCCCTTGAAAAGTCCTTCCTCCCTCCAGAGAAGGTCTCCTTCCTGAATCAATACTTCCAAAGCATTATGCAGAGACCATGGCTCTCAGGCAGAGAATTCCTCAGAGCATTAGGCTGCTTGGCATCTCGTATCCTCATGATCCTTCTGGCCAGGTTACACATGAGAAATCTCCAGTGGCACCTCAAGAATGTGTGGTGCCAGCACTCACAGTCCCTGGGGACAGAAATTCAGCTGATCCTTTGCCTGTCTCAAGGAGGAATTTGCATGATTGATTCGACAGCCTGCAGGGCTCATTTCCAACATCTTCAATCCCGAGACAGATGGGAAAATCCATTCAGGCACAAGCACATAAATTGTAAAGAACTGATGGCAGTTCAAAAGAGCCTAGTAGCTTTCAAAGAACAGTGAAAACCAGGAGTCCTGCTAGTCAAAACAGACAACACCACAGTCATGTAGTACATAAGGAGGCACTCATTCCTACCCTTGACTTGCTATGTGGGTCTGGGAGACCGCTCACTCTGTGGGATTGCAACTCATGGCACAGTACCTCCAGGGACTCAAAACACACTAGCAGATCATCTCAGCAGGAATTTGATGGATCCCCATAGGATCATAGGAGATTACTAGGCTAATGGCCCTGGGGCCCTTAAAAGCCTAGCCAAGAGTTTATCCCCAAAAAAGAAACCTCAGTCAGCACCTGTTGCCCCTGTCGAAGAAGGGCACAGGTGGAACCCTGGGACAAATTTGTGGTTTCCCATCCACTCCTCAACGTTGTGCTTGAAGAGGGTCAGCAACATACTTTAATGTGTATGAGGAGTCTGTTCCAGAGACTGAGCAGCCTCTGGAAGACAAACCTCTCTCTCTCCAGCAGGTTTTGTTAATGCCACATATTAGATTTAGGCCTTTTATATCAAGTAATGCGTGAGAAGTTTGACTTGCAGATATGGAGCACCTCTAGTAGAGAAGGGTTTAAGATTGCCTTGTAGGTGAGACACAGATCACCTCTGAGCCGTCTGTACGATACTGAGTGGTAGTGATTTGAGCTTATCCACATAGGACAGGTGTTGGAGGCCATGGATTCTCTTTGTGAGGTATTTCTGTGGCCTCTCCAGTTGGTGCAGGTGTTTGGAGAGGTGCATACCACACGGGTCATTGTACTCCATTATTGGCGTAATGAGGGAGGAGTAGAGAGGTAATAATCTCCTTTTTTCTGGATGCAGTCCCTTTACTTATGAGATCAACCAAGTAAAAGGCTTTTCTGTCCACTGCCGCTACATGATGGTCGAATTTGAAATTGTCAACCTGTGCACCCAGGTCTCTCACCACAGGTTGTGTGCTTAAGGGGTTGCCGTTGATGTGGTAATCAGTAGAGGCCGTGTTTTTGCCAAATGGTATGATAATACATTTTTTTAGTTTAACTTAAGGCCATGACTTTCACACCAGTCATTTGTTACTGTGAGACCCTCTTGTAGTATGTTAACATCATTTGGGGAGTCAGTGACAGCACCCAACTTAGTCGTCCACAAACTTGTCAGCCACAGGCCTTTTGTCTTTGCCTGGGCCTCCGAGAAGTAGATGCCAAAAAGTAGGGGTCCCGGGACAGATCCCTGAGGAACACCACTAGTGACAAGTCTGCTGTCAGAGGTGGAGGCACCTATTTTGATCTTATGGGTCCTATCGGTGAGCCAGTTGGCCACCTACCTGATGAGATAGGGATTTATAACAAGTTGTGTTAGCTTTTTGATGATGCCCAAGTGGGGGATTGTGTCAAAGGCTTTGGCCAAATCAAGGTAAAGCTGTATGACTTTCCCTCATCCAGTGCCTTGGTGACAGTCTCAAAAACATCAACCAGGTTCAACAGGCAAGATCTACCATTGACTAATCTGAACTGGGTGGGGTCAAGTGCTTAGAGATTGCCTATGTCCTTGTTTATGAGGTCCATAATAATACACTCCATGGACTTACAGATCAGACTTGTCAAGCTAATGGGGTGATAGTTTCCAGGGTCAGTAGTGGCATCACCTTTGTGCAAAGGGTTGACAATGGCAGTTCTCCACTCTGCTAGAATGAAGCCTTTACTTAGGCTATGGTTGAATTAGGGTGCTGAATGGCGAGGCTAGTTCTTGGTGGAGATGGTCAGAATACAGCCAGGGATACTGTCAGGTCCCATGGAAGCTGTGTTCTTTGCCTTGGATAGGGCCTTTAACACTTGAACTATGGAGATATGAGGTGCGGGTCAAGTATTGGGGATGTCAAATGGGCCTTTTGGGGGGGACAGGGGGTGAACTTTGCTCTGAACCTATCTGCTAGCAGGTTGGCTAAGTCAACAGGATCAGTGTAAGTGGTACCATTATGAACTAATTAGAAACAAACCTGGGCTTTGCCATGGAGGTTCCTGATGTTCCTGATGTAACTGAAAAAGGTTTTGTGGTTAGCCCTTGTTTCTGAGGCTAGTTTTGATTCATAATTGACTTTGGAGGTTTTCACTAGTGATCTAATTTGCTTGTTGAGGCTAAGGAAGGAGCTTTTCCAGTTGGGAATTTGTGCCTTTTTACCCTTGGACAACAATTTGTTTCTTTTGTTGTAAAGCCTATTGATAGAAGTTGTTCACCAGATAGGTTTGTGTTTCCTTGAGGAGCAGGTTTTAGTTCTGTTGGGTATGTCCGAGTCCATGCAGTTGTACAGGTGCTTGTATACAGCACTGGCGTACTGTTCAGCATATTTGTCTGCATCCTCTGAGGGGGTGCAGTGGTGTGAAGCTACTGATACCCTCCCTTAAAAGGTTGTAGTCAACTTTTGATAAGTTTTTTTGCCTGGTTATGGCTGGGGGACAGGATAGAAATTTCGAATGAAACAGACTGATGGTGTGATCTCCCCAGGGAAGAACTTACTTATGGGGGTGGTGCAGAGGTTGCCCATGTTGGTGTGAACCAAGTCTAGAATGTTATCTCCCCTTGTGGGCCATGAGACAAGCTGGTCTAGTGCGTTAGAATTGTTGAAGTCAAGGAATCGTTGGATGTGTGCATTAGAGCAGGAATAGTTCACCCAGTCTATGGTGGGCTAGTTGAAGTCACCAAGGATCAGGGTGTTAGGGGGTACCTTGATGGTGTTATTAGCTCTCAACCTTCCATCTCCAAAATGAGGAACACTAGCCTTCATAATGTGGAACAAATACTCATGGCATGGCTTACTAACAGCTTCAATCAGGAAGGTCATAAGATGGTTAACATATGCTGGTTTTACTTTTAAAAAAGATCTTTTAATGAATTAATATAATTCATTTCTATTACCATGGATATCAGTTAAAAAATTCCTAACACTGAATGTGGGACAGACCCTTTCAATGTGGAACTTTGAGGAACATGAACTTTTTAAGACCGCAAATGAGGTATGTTCCTCACAATGAGGTACACTTTAGAGATAAGCTGAGGTAGTGTAGTGGTAAGAGTTGTGGCTTTACATGCATGTGTATGGGAGTCAAGTATGTCCAGGTGGGAGGAGTGGGTGTCCTGAGTCATGGAGGGGGGGGGTTTGTAGTTGGCTATAACTTGGATGGGTGACTTGCCAGTTGTCAGTTGCACCAGGAGTAGTTCTAGTGCATCATGCTGGCAAACCAGTCTGAAGGTGTGCTTGTCTAGGATCACTATGAGCAAATTTTGAAAATACATATATAGGTTTATAAGGTTCATACGAGGATATCTGCCCTAGGGCATTTATAAGCCTAGCCAGAGTGTGTTTGGCTTTTGCCACCCATTTTAAATGAATTCTGCTGTGCCCTTTTTCGAGGTTAGTATACTGTGCCTCTGTCTTAAGTGACACAGAAGTGATACCCGGGGTAAACCTACTATCTCCCATCCACTCATCAAGATTCCTCTTGAGAGTCAATGAGGAACTCTGCCTAACCTGGACTGGGATTTTATTCCAGAGTGAAGGGATCCTCTGGGTTATGAATCTGTCCCTCCAGCATGTCCTGTTTATTTCAATGCTGAGGCTCAAGTCTCTCGAGCACATAGCTCGATGGGATTTGGATTTTCTGAGGTGCAGCATGTCCATTAATTCTGGGTTGGACATGGCTTTATACGTCAGGCACAGGTCATCTCTGAGCAGGCGGTATGCCAATGAGTAGAGCTGGAGTTTCTTTAACCGGGCAGCATATGGCATCTGTTTGATCTTCTTGGTGAGGTACTTTTGGGGTCTTTCCAGTTGCTGCAGGTGTCTGGTAAGGTACATCCCAAAAGGGGCATTGTACTCAATTATGGGCCTGATGAGGGATGAGTAAAGAGGCACAATGACCTCCCCTGATCTAGATGTGAATCCCTTCATGATTATGTGGGCTATATAAAATGTTTTTCTAACCACTTTGGCCACGTGGTTGTCAAATGAGAGACAGCTATCAACTTGGGTCCCCAGGTCCCTAATTACTTCTTCCGTACTTATTGGATTACCACCTATGTGGTAATTTGTGGGCACTTTGTTTTAGCCAAAGGGGATGACTATACACTTTTTGGCGTTTAGCTTGACGCCATGGCTCTGGCACCAGTTGTCTGTTTCTATGAGGCCCTTTTGTAGGATGCTTGTGTCGGCTGGAGAGTCGATTATGGCGCCCAGTTTGCAGTCATCTGCGAACTTGGTCAGCCACAGTCCTTTCGTGTTAGCCTGTACCTCCAAGAAATATATACCGAACAAGAGAGGTCCCAGGACTGAGCCTTGTGGGACGCCACTGACTTGGCTCCAGCAATTCTAACCATGTGGGTTCTGTCCTTGAGCCATTTTGCAACCCATCTAGTGACATAGGGGTTTATATTTAAGCTGGTGAGCTTATCTATAATGCCAGAGTGGGGTGTTGTATCGAAGGCTTTTGCAAGGTCCAGGTAGGCTGTGTGGACCACCTTCCCCTCGTCAATGGCCTTGGTGACTGTTTCAAAGAAATCAACCAGGTTTAAGAGGCAGGATCTGCCCTTAACAAAGCCGAACTGGGTAGGATCCAGTGTCTGTAGGTCCCCAATATCTTTATTTATGAGGTCCATGATGATTCTTTCCATAGCTTTGCAGATCAAGCTAGTCAGGCTTATGGGGCGATAGTTTCCAGGATCCGTTGAGGCACCACCTTTGTGGAGAGGGACCACTGTTGCTGTACGCCACTCTGGGTACATATCCTGTAGTAAGGCTGAGATTGAACAGTAGTTTTATGTTTAGGTTTAGTTCTTCTTGGAGTTCATGTAGGACGCAGCCCGGGACACCGTCTGGTCCCATTGATGCTGTGTTTTTTGCTTTGGAGAGGGTGGCTCTTACCTGAGCATCTGAGATGTCTGGGGGGCAACACTCTGCTGGGATAGATATTTGCCCTTTTGGTGGGGAAGGGGGGGAGAAGTTTGCGCTGAACCAGTCAGCTAGGATGTTGGCAATGTCTGTGGGTTCGTGTATTTTAGTCATTTTGGACTAATTCTGAGCATATCTGGGAATTCCCACCCAGGTTCCTAACATAACTAAAGAAAGCCTTGTGATTATTCTTGGTGTCCTGTGCAATTTTTCTCTCGAAGCTGGCCTTAGAAGATTTTATGAGTGCCCGTAGTTTTTTGCTAATACTGATCAGAGATGCCTTCCCTTTTTGGGATTTTGCTCTATCATGTAGTAGCTTCCTCCTTCTATTGTATAGTTTGTTTATGGCTGGGGTCCACCAGACAGGACGCCTAACTTTGGAGGATTGGGTCTTGATTTTATTTGGGATTGCATGATCCATGCATTCCTGAAGGTGTTCATAGAATGCGTTTATAAAGGATTCTGCGGTCTGGGCCGTATTTTCCACAGGCCCGGGGGCTTTGAAGGATTCCACCTCGCTTTTGAGGAGTGTGAAATTTGCTTTAGAGAAGTTTTTCACTGTGGTTTTCTGGGCAGGGGGTGGGGTTGGGATGTGAATATCCAGCGAGATTAGTTTATGGTCTGATCTTACCAGTGAGGGATACACTTCTGGTCTGGAGCATAGAGTCCCCATGTTGGTGATGATCAGGTACAGTATGTTTTCCCCTCTTGTGGTAGTGGTAATAAGTTGTTCCATAGCATTTGAGTTTATAAATTCTATGAACCTTCGGGCTAGGGTGTTGGCGCTAGAGTAATGCTCCCAGTCTGTTAGGGTAGTTGAAGTCGCCCAATATAATGGTGTTTGGAGAGACCTTCATATTTTCCAGTGTTCTCAGGAAGGCCGAGTGGGGTTCCTGGGTTTGGGAGGGTGGTCTGTAGCAGGCTATAAACTGGAAGGCAGTTTTACCCACTGTTAGTTGCACATGGATAGTCTCTGATGCTTCGTGCTGTGCCACCAACCTGGAAGTGTGGGTATCTTTGACGAATATTGATACTCCCCCTCCTTTTGTGGTTCGGTCCAAGTTTTGGGGCCGAAAAACATGGTATGAGGTATAACTTGGTAATGCTGGGGTGCTCTCGGGAGCCTTGAACCAGGTTTCTGTTACTGCACAGATATCGATGTTCTCCATGCTAAGGAGAGTTTTGAGTGCGTGCATCTTGAGGTTTAGACTTCTGGCATTGAGTAGCATCACTCTTAGTTTCTTATCCCTTGTGATACCTATGGAGGTGGGTTTGTCTTTTGAGCCTTGCCTAAAAAAGGCACTATGGGGTGGCAAGAGCCTTTGCCAATATCCGAAAGCCCAGGGTGACAGGTGCAAGCCGTCCCTAGCGAAGCATCGTGGCTTGTCGAGCATGTCATCCCAGGCAGACAGGCATTTGATCCCCTTTGAATGACACCAATACTTAAGCCAGTTGTTGAAATTGATCATCTTGTCTTCATATTGTGGCATCATTCTTGGTGAGGGTAAGATGCCACTCAAGGTCAGGGTCATACCGGCCTGGGCTACATGCTCAGAGAGCTCCTCTGTCTCTTTTCATGTAGTCCAGGGAGGTACGTCTCAGGTCATTCACACCAGCATGGACAATGACTGAGTCATATTTGTACTTGCCTTGGAGTGACCTGAGTGCTTGTGTTATGTGGCGGATCCTAGCGCCCGACAGGCAGCTCACCGTGACCTTCTCCTTGTTCATCCTGGTGAGCGGGACGTCAGTGTTCCTGATGATAGTCACCCATTACAAGTGTATCAGGTGTGTTGTTTAGCCTTAAGGGCTGTGACAGTTCGGCAAACTGGCTTTGTGAGCTATGTGTTGCACGTGTTTTGTTTTGGGGTAGCGGTTGCTTGGGTGTCTGCTTTGGAGGTCTCTGCTGCTTAGGCAGATTTTTATTTAGAGCCTCCGAGTATGTTTTTGTGTGTTTATGTGTTTGGTTTGCTGTCGTGGGTAGGTCTATGTGAGAATGGAATTGTAGTGAGTGTGGTTTCCTTCTCCTCCTGACTGGTTATGCCAGTACTGAGTTGAGAGAGCTTAGCCTCCAGTTTGGCTATATGGTTGCATCTCTCATATGTGTTGGAATTTGTTGGGAGGAGGAGAGAGTTGTCTGTGTACATGAGGCAATTGTAACATTGCCTCAAGATTCCCAGATTCACCAGCTGGACCGGAGAGGAGATTGACAACTGACCTTTGGACATGCTAGAATAGTATTGGGAATTCCTTTATAAATGAAAAAAAGGGCCAATGTGGAACAAAGTACTCAAAGGGAGTTTGTGAGGGTGTAGTGCTTTTAATTTTTTAGTGCTGACTTATATAATTGCTTTAGTGAGCAAGTGCCAGGCTTTAGAGTGGGAATAGGGTGTTTATTATGAGAACTAGATCAGTTCTAAGGGAAAAAGTGAAGAGCAGACTTTGTGGAGCCGAGAATGGTTTAAACCCAATTAAGCGGCGCTGCGCTATGCGCAAAATCACGCTAAGCCACGCTAAAGCGGGTTTTATACAGGGGGACTTGAAAGAGCTAGAAATTGGCCCAAAACGGCCAATAGACTACCAGATTCTTGTGCTGGGAACACTCCTCCAGGGATAGATAGGCTGCTGCAAGCTCCCCACTGCCACTGGTGAACAAAGAAGCCTCCCTTTATCCAAGAAAGGAAATGGGCAACACAGGAACTTTCCAAAAGTCCAGAATACAGCAAAGTATGTATTTGGACTACTCTAGGTCAGGAAAGATGGGAAACAAGGACATTTTTTTTTCTTTTTTGCAACAAACAGCAGGAAAATGCAATAAATATGTAACACAGGCTAGCGCACTTGAGTGTGTAGCCTCAACAGGTAAATGCAACAAACAGGATAAACTTTAAAAGTGCAGGTGCAAAAACAACTTTAAACAGTTTAAAACAGTTCAAGAGGCAGAAATACTTGCAGTTTAGCTAGATTGGACAGTCGCCCAGGTAGTAGCAGGAAAAAAAACACTTTTATCAGATTAACAGTCGCTCTTTTAGCCTCTCTGCTGCTAGCACCACTCTGCAGGACCACGAGGAGCTTGGCTGAGTAGTAACAAGTGCACAAACCGCGCCAAAGTGGGTTTTATACAGGGGGACTTGAAAGAGCTAGAAATTGGCCCAAAACGGCCAGTAGACTACCAGATTCTTGTGCTGGGAACACTCCTCCAGGGATAGATAGGCTGCTCTAAGCTCCCCTCTGCCACTGGTGAACAAAGAAGCCTCCCTTTATCCAAGAAAGGAAATGGGCAACACAGGAACTTTCCAAAAGTCCAGAATACAGCAAAGCCTGTATTTGGACTACTCTAGGTCAGGAAAGATGGGAAACCAGGATAATTATTATTTTTTTTTTTTTTTGCAACAAACAGCAGAAAAATGTAATAAATATGTAACACAGGCTAGCGCACTTGAGTGTGTAGCCTCAACAGGTAAATGCAACAAACAGGACAAGCTTTAAATTACAAGCTCGCTAAAGCTGGCTTTAAAGCAGGGGGTTATGAAGAGAGAGGAAATGGCCCAAAATGGCCAATAAGCTACAGGTCACTGGGCTGGAACCACTCCTCAAGGGACAGATAGGCTGCTCAGAGCTCCCCATTTTCACTGGTGAACAAAGAAGCTTCCTCATATCCAAATAAGGATATGGGCAACACAGGAACTATGACACAGCCCAGAGATCAGCAATACCTTAAGACTGGACTATTCTAGTTCAGTAAAGGCGGGAAACAAGGATTTTTTTTTTTTACAAAGTAGCAGAAATTAGATACAGAAACACAGTAAATGCTTTAATTCGGCTAGCGCTCTTGAGTGTGTAGCCTACCAGTTAAACTAAGCAAAAACAAACTTTAAAAGTGCAAAAAAAATCAGAAATACAGGCAGGAATGCAATAAAACAACTTTGCAGAGCTTATATAGATAAAGAAACAGGGAAGTCTATATATACAGAAAAGCAGCTAAAACACACAAACGCTTCAGATGCAGTGCAACCTGGAGCACTTGAGTTGTAGCAATATTAAGGCAATTACAGGTATAATAAATGCTCTGAAATATACTCTATATTTCCAAAATGTTTGAGAAGCACAGTCAGAACACAAGGAGGCTCAGGCAAAAAAAAAAAAGTTTTTTTTTTTGAAAGGGAAAAAGGAGAAACAGAAGGCCTTATCAAATGTTCTCTCTGTACTAGGTAGAATGAGCTAATGACACTAGACTGGGAGGAGTGTCACAGATCAGATTTACAGTAGGGGCGGGCAACTGCAAAGCCACCAAGTATAAGAGCAAGACACCAACTGGGCGGGAAGGTGCGGACAATAGCCTACAAGCCAGTAGCACTAGAGAAAGCCACAAACAGATAAAGATTTGTAAAGATACAGAATTCTTTTAACTGCAGACAAATCCATTACTTGTGCAGATTAGTTAATAGCAATAAAATACACTCGAAGAATAAAAAGCAGACAATAAAAGTGCTATATATTAATTGTTAAAAACAATGATCTGTATAAATAATCGAAAAAAAAAACAGGATACTTATATATCTTGGCTAACGGCTGTGGTCAACAACTCTTATCCACTCTGCTCAGTGTGTATAGACAGAAACCCTATCAAAGTTAGGGCTACTTTTTTTTTTTTTTTTTTTTTATCTAGTCATGAATTTCTGCACCTCTCAAAGCTGCATGCCACAAAATAAGTATTCATTCCTAATTTTATTTTTTTATCCTAATTTGCCCTCATGGGGGCTGACATCCTGATGAGAGATCCGTCTCAAAATGCAGTATGACAGCCCTGATTGTGACAAAAAGTAGCCCTACCATTTGTTGTCAGATGAGACTTCCTTTCACTTAACATGGAAAACCTGAAAAAAACTGCCAAGCTTGAGTCTGCCGATCATGTGTCACTGACTGGTCTGCACTGTGTTTTACAAATGTTGTTCCTAGTAATGTACTACACATTCTCTGAAAAAATCTTGGAAAAGCGTCAACAAATTACTGAGATAAAAAAAAAAACTTTTTACAAAGAGCAGTTTTGTTCGTTGCAGTTCTGACCAAGTTTCTCCTCCCATCTGCCCTCCTTCATTGAGCCAGAATCTCATATTTCCAACTTGGATAGAATCAGCTATTTAGTCGAATTTGCATGACAGAAGACGGACAAAAATCACAGCCTTGTGTGCCACTAAAACCATTCCTTTGTCCATGAACCTATGAACAGGGGGAAGGCTGACCTAAAAATATAAAATGGCCCTTGGGTGATATTGAGAAATACTGGCAAATCTCAAGATATCAAAGGCTCCTGCAAATGTCATGTTTTACAATGAAAAATAAGGGTGGTAAAAGCTGAGATAGCCCCTAGTCTGTTCTGTCTTTTTAAAAATAAGTGCATAGATGTGTGTAATTCTTGCTGTATGGAAAAGAGCAAACATTATATTAATGTGTAATAGTATGGGCTTTTAAAAGTAGTCTAAAAGTTATAGACCTGTACGTTTGCTGAGTAGCATATGTAAAGCTCTTAAAACTGTGTGGAGGCTAAGCATGTTGAGACAAGCTATATTTTTGAGAGACAGTACCACTCACCATGGATGATGACGTTCTGTTGGGTGTCTTTTTTATAGAGTTTATCCAAATGTTTGACAGAGTCGATAATTTTGTGGTTGTAGACAAGATGTTCTTCGTTTTCCATTGCTGCAGTCCTTACTATTGGGTATAGTCCGCATCCAGTCGGCCCGAATACCAGAGTATAAGGCTGACGTCGGTCAGGGCGCATTAGACTGACGCCAGTACGCCAGGGTACTACGCGCATGACCGGCGCCATATCCTCAGTCTTTTGCCGTGGTCCGATGCAGAAGCAGTTTTATGAGTGCAGGTTGGCGTTCTGAAATATTTCAAACCGGAGTTTCAGACCGAATCAGAGTTGGCTAAGTACCCGTTGGGGAACATTTTGGTTTTTCTTGCCTCAGTATTTAACCGGATGTCAGAAAAGTGAATAACTGTATTTCTTGTGGGAAACAAATACCTCATAGGGATTACCATACATTGTGTATACCTTGTTTAGGGCCTGAGCACGACGCGTTGTTGGTTGCCGCCTTGTGCTAGGTTTAACAAACGCACTATTAAGAGGAGGTTAGACTGTGCCAGATTAGTGTTTGGGAAGCGTTGTAATTATAAAATGCCGTCGGATGCTCCGACGCCCGCTTCAAGAAGCGAAAGGACAAAACAGCGAAGCCTAGGGTTGATGAACCGCAGTCCCGGACGCCGGTTCTTTAGGAGGCTCAGTGGAGCCAGAGGTTTTGCCAGGAGTTTCTATGGAGTCTCAGGCAGAAACTTTACTGTTACAGGATGTACCCTCTCAGGAGGCAGGCCAGGCTGGGGGGCTTCTCAGGTAACTATTCTTCCCTCTCTTCCCAAAGTAGTTAGAGCCTCTCCTTCTGTTGCCAAAACTTCTTTTAGAGGTAGGCCAAGTTCAGCTTCAGTAGGGCTTCTCCTAGCATTTCGGTTCTGTACCTAAGAAACATATGCTTAAAATGGCAGAAGATTTGATTACTATGATTAGAGGTTCTATGGGCCCTCCTGATAAGAGGCCTAGGGTGGAACCTGAGTTTGACAGTTTTGAACAGGGTTCAGGGGCTTCTGAGTCTTCTGCGGAAGATTTGCAGGAGTATCCTCATTATTCTGATTCTGATGTGGATGATGCCACTCCTTCGGCTTCTCCTCCTGAGGATTTTTCATTTTCAGAGACTCTGCATTCCATGAGGGAGCACTTTAAATGGGAAGGCCAGGATTACTCTGATTCCAGGAAGAGGCTTAGGGAATTCTTGTTTTACCCCAGCATAGGCCCTTAGCTATACCTCCTGTGTTAAATGTGGTGGAAGATGTTTTGCAGAGGCTTCCTGAACCCTGATTCTTTGCCTCCTGCTCCTGTTAAACCTGATAGGTACTATAGGGTGCCCAAGCTCATAAGTATTTGTTTAAGAGTCCTAGGGCGGACCCAGAAACTGTTTCTCAGGGGCCTAAAGGTGTTAAGGCCTCTGTGGTTAAAAATCCTGTTCCCACTGACAAAGAGGCAAGGGCTGGATAGGTGGGGTAAGAAAGTGTATACTTCTTCCACTCTAGCCATGAGAGCGTTGAATTGTCAGTTTCACATGCTGAAATATCAAAATTATCTCCTTTCACAATTGAAATCTAAGGTAGATGCTTTGGCGGAAGGTATTGATTGTAAAGAATTGCTGGATTTAGTTTATGTGTCTGAACAAGTGGGCAAGCATTCTTTGCAATGTGGTTTTGATGCTGTGCAGGCCTCCTCGAGGGTGGCTGCCACTAGTTCTGTTCTTCGCAGAGGCATGCCTGGTTGAGGGATCAAAATTTGGCTGAGCATGTTAAGACAAGGATTTTGATGCTCCTTTACAGTCTGATGTGTTGTTTGGTTCACCTGTGGAAGCAGTTTTAAAGAAAATGGAGGACAAAGCTAAGTCTATGCAAACTGTTAAAGATTTTTGCAGGTACAGCCAAGTTTAGTAGAAATTGGCCTGCTAAGGGTGGACATATCCTGCTTATGATTCCCAGTCTAGGGGTAGGTCTAGACGTGGTAGAGGCAGGGCTCAAGGTTCTTTAGGCCTAGAACAGGGAGTTCACCTGCTCAGACTTCTGGTGAGGGCAGGGTCAGTCCTTTCGTAAACAGACCCAATGACCTGCCTTTTCAGCTGCCAGTAGATTCTCGCCTGGCAGCTCCTTTGGGAGGACGACTGTCTCTTTTCAAAGAAAATTGGGATTTAATTACTCAAGACAGATGGGTGTTGGACATCATTCACCACGGTTACAGATTTTATTTCCATACAATGCCCCTTTCAAAGGCATGCCAGACGCTCCTCCTCCACAAAGAAAAGAGGCTCACAAGCAAGTTTCTCAGTTACTCCAAATGGGGCCATTCAGCCAGTCCCTGTATCAGAAAGGGGCCTAGGATTTTATTCTCGCATGTTCCTAGTACCAAAGAAGGGGAACACGTGGAGACCGATTTTGGATTTATCTCTCCTCAACACTTATCTGGACATTCCCAAGTTCAAGATGTTGACGTTACAACAGCTTTTACCCCTGCTGGGCAAAGATCACTGGATGGTAACTTTAGATCTCAAGGAAGCTTATCTTCATGTGCCTATCAGGCTAAGTTGCAGGAAGTATCTGCTCGAGCTGGAGATTCTCATTATCAGTTCTCTGCATTGCCCTTTGGCTTATCTACTGCCCAGAGTATTCACAAAGGTTCTGGCTCCAGTGATAGCTTACTTCAGGCTACAAGGAATTCAAATCTATCCTTATTTAGACGACTGCCTGATTCTGGCTCAAGAAAAGGAAGACCTTCTACAGCATCTGGAATATGTTATAGCAGTGCTAAGATGCCTAGGGTATTCTGTGAACGAAATAAAGTCCAGTCTAGTACCCTCTCAAGACATGTGCTTTCTGGGTGTGACTGAATACAGCAGCCCAGATGGCCTTTTTAACCCCGGACAAACAAAAGAGTCTATCACTTTACTTCCATCAACTATCTCATCAGTCCGTGCTGACTGCAAAGACAGTCCTTCAAGCATTAGGGTTCATGGCATCTTGTATTCTGGTGCTTCCCAATGCCAAACTGCATATGAGGAAGTTACAATGGTATCTCAAAAATGTATGGACACAGCACTGCCAGGATTTAGACAACACAACTGTCATGTGGTACATCAACAAACAAGGGGGAACACATTCTTATCCTCTATGCAGGCAAGCAATGATTTTATGGGAGACTGCGCTCAGCTTGCAACTAACTCTTCAGGCAAGGTTTCTGCCGGGAGCACAGAACTCCCTAGCAGATGTGTTAAGCAGACAAATCATGGATCCCCACGAGTGGAAACTGGATCTTCATGTATTTCAGAAATTGACAGTGTCATGGGGAACTCCAGACATAGATCTGTTCGCTTCCCACTAAACCACCAGCTGCCACAGTTTTGCACAAAGGGGTTTCATCACACAGCTTGGAAAGTGGATGCTCTGTCTTTCAGTTGGACAAACCTTCATGTGTATGCCTTTCCACCTCTGCCTCTTCTTCCAAAGGTACTGTTAAAGGTCAGACAGGACAGGCCAAGGATGATTTTGAT
This sequence comes from Protopterus annectens, assembly GCF_019279795.1. NCBI lineage: Eukaryota > Metazoa > Chordata > Ceratodontiformes > Protopteridae > Protopterus > Protopterus annectens. Next base: position 1,008,483,629 of record NC_056734.1, on the reverse strand, counting down.
AGCTCCAGATTGGCCTCGCAACACTGGTACCCACTACTACGGAGTCTGGTAAAGAAGCCTCCATGGCCTTTACCTTTGATTCCACATCTGTTATCCCAGAAGGACGGTCATCTGCTCAATGTCAAGCTTCACTCTCTTCATCTGACAGCCTGGCATATTCTGTGTTGAAACACAGCAGGTCTCAACTTCCTCAACAAGTTTTAAATGTGATTATGGAAGCTAGAAGGCCTAGTACAAGGAAAGTGTAATGCGAGAAAAATGGAAGAGATTTTTATTTTGGAGTAAAGCAAAGAATTTGGAGATTTCTGAGCCTAATTTGAGTGTGGCTCTTCAATATCTTACTGAGTTACTGGACAAGGGTCTGTCCTTCTCTTCCATTAAGATTCATGCTGCACCAATCTCAGCTCACTATGATTGTGACCCACCATTGTTTTCGCATCCTTTGTTCAAGCAGTTTCTTAGAGGGGCAAAGAATATAAGACCCCCACGTAGAGCTCCTACTCCTGCTTGGGATCTCAATTTTGTGTTGGAAAAACTTACTCTACAACCTTTGAGCTCATGGCTACTGCTGAATTGAAATATTTGTCATGGAAGACTGCTTTTTTGTTGGCTATTACTTCTGCAAGAAGGGTGTCTGAGTTGCAGGCCCTTATGGCAGTCGAGCCCTTTTTGATTTTCCATAAGGATAGGGTATCATTACGCACTAATCCTTCCTTTATGCCTAAGGTGGTTTCTAGTGTGGCTTTAAACCAAACTATTCATTTGCCTACTTTTTATGCAGACCCCAAAATAAAGGGGAAAGGATTTTGCATACTTTAGATGTACACAGGCAATTATGCGTTATTACTTAAGCAGGACTAAGGATTTTAGGCAGTCTCAGCAGTTGTATGTTTCTTTTGCTTTGAGTTCGCAGGGCAAGCCTGTGTCAAAACAAAGTATTTCTAGGTGGATTGGCTTTGCATTGCATTTTGTTATTCCCATCATGGCAAGGAGATTCCAGCTGGGATTAGGCCTCATTCCACTAGGGACACTACTTCAACAGCATTTCTAGGGGTGGGCAACTTAAAGCAAGACACCAACTGGAAGGAGGAGGGTGCATAATAGCTACAGCCAGAAAGCACTAGAGAAAGCCACAAAAGGATATTCTTTTAAGCAGCTACTTGGAGTTCAGTGCATACTTTCAACAACTCTTATCCACTCTCTATCAAAGTCTAGGGCTGGTTTTTTTTTTTTTTATCTAGTCATGAATTTCTGCAAGCTGCATGCCACAAAATAAGTATTCATTCTAATTTTATTTTTTTATCCTAATTTGCCCTCATGGGGGCTGACATCCTGATGAGAGATCCGTCTCAAAATGCAGTATGACAGCCCTGATTGTGACAAAAAGTAGCTCTACCATTTGTTGTCAGATGAGACTTCCTTTCACTTAACATGGAAAACCTGAAAAAAACTGCCAAGCTTGAGTCTGCCGATCATGTGTCACTGACTGGTCTGCACTGTGTTTTACAAATGTTGTTCCTAGTAATGTACTACACATTCTCTGAAAAATCTTGCTTTTACAAAGAGCAGTTTTGTTAGTTGCAGTTCTGACCAAGTTTCTCCTCCCATCTGCCCTCCTTCAATGAGCCAGAATCTCATATTTCCAACTTGGATAGACTCAGCTATTTAGTCACAGCCTTGTGTGCCACTAAAACCATTCCTTTGTCCATGAACCTATGAACAGGGGGAAGGCTGACCTAAAAATATAAAATGGCCCTTGGGTGATATTGAGAAATACCGGCAAATCTCAAGATATCAAAGGCTCCTGCAAATGTCATGTTTTACAATGAAAAATAAGGGTGGTAAAAGCTGAGATAGCCCCTAGTCTGTTGTTCTGTCTTTTTAAAAATAAGTACATAGATGTGTGTAATTCTTGCTGTATGGAAAAGAGCAAACATTATATTAATGTGTAATAGTATGGGCTTTTAAAAGTAGTCTAAAAGTTATAGACCTGTACGTCTGCTGAGTAGCATATGTAAAGCTCTTAAAACTGTGTGGAGGCTAAGCATGTTGAGACAAGCTATATTTTTGAGAGACAGTACCACTCACCATGGATGATGACGTTCTGTTGGGTGTCTTTTTTATAGAGTTTATCCAAATGTTTGACAGAGTAGATAATTTTGTGGTTGTAGACAAGTTAATAGTCTTTGACATTAAGAAAAAAAAAGTAATCCTGTGTGCTCTAAATATTGGTGCCTAGGAGGCACTTTAGAGTTATGTTTAATGTTAAGGTAGGGGTCTGGTTCACTATTACATTGATGACCTCATGTTCCAGTTCTCAAGCCAAATATTCTGAAAAACTGAAAATAAATGTTGAATATCAGGATCTGGGTATTGTACTGGCCTGTAACATTTCATTTCCTTTCAATAAAATAAGAAAAACATGCTATGCAAAAAGCCAGGAATAAAATGGAATGTAGTATGCAGAATTTCTCATGTTCCATGTTTGTTAGTTTGATTCATCCACTTTTAAAATGTGATTACTAGTATGTGGTACCCTTACAGCATGAAGATGAAGAGTCTCGGAGGCTGGCTGGTCCGCAGACTTGGGGGGGCTGCCTTCGAGGCCATGCAGACTGCGCTGGCCAGATACATCAGGCGGGTCAGTCACTCTGTCCCCCACCACTCCGGTGAGAGCCTCTGATCACCACCTATCCATAGACAGCAGAGCACCAAGGCCTAGGGATACCCCCACGAGTGGTCCCCAGCTTTCTGAGGGCCCTTCAGAGTTCGTGCCTGAGGAGCCCCCTAGAAAGAAAACGTGCAAGAGGAAGCACATAGACTCCCAGGATGAGTCTCTCACCTCTGATACTGACCTCGAGGAATCGGAGGGGTCCCCCAAGTCATCCTCTGATGATGTTTCCTTCTCCGACATCTTGGAGATACTGAAACACAGAGGTGACTGGCCGTCCAAAGCCCCCTCCGTGGAGGAGTCTGTCTTCCTTAAGGCCTTTGGTGCTCAGCCCTCCACCTCCTGGGTGTCCCCACCCTTCGACGAGCTCCTAGATTTGATTTGTCGGAGGGTGTGGGAAAACCCTGATTCTGTGGAGCCCGTACCCTGGTGTCCCGACAAGTTTCTTTCTGCTCCCCGGGGTAAGGAGTTTCTGTCCAAAGGAGTCCCTATAGATGCCATGGTGGTGGCGGCAGCCACTCAGAAGGAAGTAGCAGAGACCTCTTCCTCCGTCCATCCTCCTAACAAGGAGTCTAGGACCATGGACCGGTACAGGAAGCGTACCCTCTCATCAGCAGCCTTTACCTTACAGTCGCTGAACTATCTGTCTCATTTCACTCTGCTCCAGAGAGATCTCCTCAAGGAGTTAGGAGATACTCTTGCGGGTAATGTCCCTGAGGCGGTGGCCCAGACGGTTAACGCCCAGGTGTCTACCCTCAATTCCATCCTCAACTCCTCCATGCGGCTCATTTCATATGCAGCCGATGGAGCGAGTAGGGCAGCAAGCTCAGGAGTCGCCCTTAGAAGGCAAGCCTGGCTGCACCTTTGTCACTTCACGGAGGCCTTCGAGTCTTCCTTTACTGACGCCCCCTTTGATGGTTCTTCTTTGTTTGGAATCAGTGAAAGACACCCTACCAGGTGCGAACAAGAGGGAAAGACCCTGTCTTCCGTAGGGGTCCGTTTTTCCCTTCCCTCTAGACCTTACCCCAAGGCCCAGCGGGGTGGGAAGATGTGGTTCAAAAAAATCACAGAGGTTTTTTTCCTGCCGCACAAGGTGAGTCCCCCTCCAGAGGCAGAGGAGGGGGAGGTTATTCAGGGAGATGCCACCCCTAGAGGCAGAGGGGGCTCCCGCAATTCAGGAGACTGCGATTCCTTTTGCACCTCTCCCTACTCTCGTTCCTGAGGGAGTGCCCGGCTGTGCTTATCCGGAGCCAGTTGGGGGTCGAATTTCTTTATATCCGGAAGCCCGTTTACGTCAGACCCCCCCTTCAGTCTGAAAAAGCCCGGACGTTCCACCCAGTCAAAGGGATCAAGCAGCCTCAGAGGTTTCAAAGCTGCTAAGAAAAGGAGCCATCCAGCGTGTCCCCTCAGACCAAATCGGATTAGGTACTTACTCAAGATTCTTTTTGGTGCCGAAAAGAACAGGGGACCTGAGACCCATATTAGTTCTCAGCCAACTGAACAACTATGTACAGAAGTCCAAGTTCCGTATGGTCACACTACAGTCGATTCTCCCATTGTTGGGAGAGGAGGTATGGATGTGCTCCATCGACCTCAAGGATGCTTACTACCATGTCAAACTGGACAGGGCATACAGGAGTCACCTACGCTTCCGGCTAGGAGCCAGTCCATTTCCAGTTTCGAGCCCTGCCGTTTGGTCTCACCACAGCCCCCAGGGTGTTCACCAAGTGTATGACGGTGGTGACTGCTCACATGAGACGTCAGGGATTCCAAGTGTTTCCGTATCTGGACGACTGGCTCCTTACCACCCCCACCAGGCATCAACTAGTCCAAACCAGGGATGCTACCATCACTCTGTCAACAGTTGGGCATAACACTAAATTGGGAAAAATCTGCCTTGTTGCCCTCGCAGCGCTTCACCTTTATAGGTGCAGAATTAGACACCGTTCAAATGCGAGCATTTTTGCCGCAGAAAAGGATCAGCGTCTTACAGCAACAGATACACACCCTGATGCCCCTGAGGAAAGCAAAGGCAAGATGGGTTCTTCAATTCCTGGAGACCATGGCAGCAACAATTATGTTGGTCCCTCTAGCGAGATTGCACGTGAGACTTCTTCAATGGCTCCTCTTTGTTCAATGGTCTCTCCAAAATTTCCACTTTCTCACCCCATTTTGCTCACGGACAGATGCAAACAGGATCTCAGTTGGTGGCTTTGCACCAACAATTTGGACGGGGGAAGACCCTTCGTTCCACCCATTCCGGTTGCCTCTGTGACCACGGACGCCTCCCAGATGGGGTGGGGGGGTGGGGGCATTACTTTGGCAGGACAGTCCAAGGCACGTGGCAAGATCACGAGATACATCTGCATATCAACGTCCTAGAGATGAGAGCGGTACTACTTGCGTTGCAGGCACTTCAGAGCTTTCTGCCTCTAGGGACAATTGCAATACACTCGGACAACATGTCAGTAGTGTGGTATTTAAACAAGAAATTGGGAACCAGGTCTTACCCCCTGTGCAGAGAGGCCATGCGAGTGTGGCAGTGGGCAGTATCTTCCCAACGGTTTCTGGTGGCAATGCACATTCCGGGGAAGTCCAACGTGATAGCGGACAGGCTAAGCAGAGCTATTCTGATGCCTTACGAGTGGTCCCTGAATCGTCTAGTTGCAGAACGGATCTTCAGCAGATGGGGTTAACCTTGCTGCGACCTTTTTGCCAGCCCCCTCAATGCCAAATGCAGCAGCTACTTCACGCTGATCCCCCCACAGGGGGAGTCACCCAGGGATGCTCTAGTTCACGATTGGCCCTCCGGTCTGCTTTATGCTTTCCCTCCGTTTCTCTTGCTATCAAAAGTGATTGAGAAAGCGCAATCCTTGGGAAGCAGAATGATTCTGATTGTTCCACACTGGCCTCGTCAAGTCTGGTTCCCCTTTCTCCAACCATACATTGTGGACACTCCTTGGATTCTGGACCCTCAACCAGATTTACTGACACACATGTTGGGACAGTTCCACCCCTCTCTGATGACCCTCCGGTTGACTGCCTGGCTACTCCACTTCCATTAGTTAGGCTTCATAATTTTTCACCGGAAGTAGTTCACATTTTATCTTCCTCTCATAAGCCATCTACTAGGAAGATTTATTCTAGCAAATGGAAGAGGTTTTCTATTCGGGCGCATACCCAAGGAATTGATCCTTACACAGCCCCGATTGCTTCAGTTTTGGAGTTTTTGTCTATGCTTTTCCATCGGGGTTCCACGTCAGTTACCATAAAAGTTCAGTTGGCAGCGATGTCTAATTTTCATGTTGCTAATGAGCCTAGTCTCATGGCTCACAGACTCTACAAGGCTTTCCTGAAGGGCACTCTGTTACTCCGTCCTCCGGTCTCCGAACCTATCCTGCCCTGGGATCTCAATTTTGTCCTACAAGCCCTTACTTCACCACCTTTCGAGCCTACAGCTACTTGTGACTTGAAATTATTGACCTGGAAAACAGCCTTTTTAACAGCAATCACTTCAGCAAGGCGAGTCTCAGAAATTCAAGCCCTTTCCATCAAACCTCCATACTTGGTCTTCCATAAAGACAGGGTTTCTCTTAGGCCAAACCCTTCTTTCCTTCCTAAAGTGGCTTCCGTATCTAATCTTAATGAATCTATTGAGTTGCCTGTATTCTTTCCTAATTTTTCAAACAAGGCAGAATTTAAATTTCATCAATTGGATTTACACAGACAGTTACGTTTCTATTTGCGCCGAACAAAAGATATCCGGAAGTCTGATTATTTGTCTCCTTTCCGGTAAACAAAATTGGGTCCCCTGTATCCAAAATCACCCTATCCAGATGGATATCTAGTTGCATCTCTTTCGCCTATTACGCAGGAGGAAAAGACCTGCTGTTTCCGGTCAAGGCCCACTCTAATCGGGCTGTTTCTACATCTACAGCCTATCAAGCCAGATTGTCAATGGATGATATATGTGTTGCAGCTACTTGGGCTTCTCCTCACACATTTGTTTCTCATTACAAATTGGACGTGGTATCTAGGGGCAGTTCGTCCTTTGGTTCCACAGTACTCAGGAGTATTTTCCTATGAGCCACCAGGATGTAGGTGCTAGGGACGCTGTCCCACGGGTAAGAATGTAGGCGAGATTGGACTACATAGCATCAAGAAGTTATGTACTCACCATAACATTCGATGTATGTAGTCCATCTCGCCTCACATTCTTACTTACCCTCCCATCTTCCCCCTTTCTGGAGGATCTGGAGGTTAGGTTTCTATCTACAGAGTTCCCTTTACCATTTAGCGTATTCTTTTTTACCTGGATGTTGTGTATGCATGGGGTATGAATGAGTATTCGCAGCAAACTAGATCTGGGGATATGGAGCAGTGCACCATAGGATACCTGCTTAGCCCAGCCAATAGAAGACTTCGAGCTAGAAAAGGTTGGCCGAGTTGGAGCCAATATTCGGCTCCGAACCCACGGGTAAGAATGTGAGGCGAGATGGACTATATGCATCGAACATTATGGTGAGTACATAACTTCTTGTTCTCTACATCTAATTAATTTTCTGCATGCTTTTTGCCCATGCCTGATGATCATCAGGGCTCACCATCATACTCTAGCATGTTTTTCAGGGCCATCCAGGGGACCATTTAGGCAACCATGAGTGGCGCTTGGATTCTCACAGCACACTGGGCACAAGGGCATTATTACTGTTTTTTGCATAACCGCAACCATATGCAGATGAAATTGCAACCTGTTGGCGTTGTACCTTTTCCTACACAACTGATTGATCTCATACACTACTTTGATGAAAACTACTGCCAATGAGCATATTGGTGTGCTACATGCACGCCACAGGCCTACATTCTTCCTCCAAAGGACTGCTACAGCCCACAACTACCCCTTCACTCAAGCATGGACAAACCCATCCTACCTGCCTCCACCATCAAATGTGCAAGCTGCTAAAAACATTTTGTGACAGAGGTGAGCATCTCTGCACCACCATGTGGCTAGTAAGCCCCCACCCCAGTAGTCTCAAGCATATATACAAACACACAGGGGAAAAGGGAATGGCCAGACACAGCACCATCACTGCTGGTACACAAACAGAAATCACACTGGTACAAAATCACCAAGTTTAAATCAAGACTTTGAATGCTTATTCAGTCAGTACTTGTTGGCTAGCATGCTGAGTGAACTTAGAGCTGTGTCTCAACTGAAAAAAAATATTATGAATTTTAAGTAATTGAGTGTTACACCAAAACCTTCAGCATAGCTTGTCACCGCAAACTTGTACTTCAATTCAAATGTCCTCACTAGGTCCTTCCCAGCCCACACTTCTGTGGTTCAAAGGCTACCTGCCTAATAGGTATCAGTCAGCAAAATGGCACTGCACTCTCTCTCCTTACCTCCCAGTCACCACTGGTGTACCACAAGGCTCTATCTTTGGTCCACATCTATTTTAACACCAACACCCTCTGTACACCCGCACAACAGGCCAGCCTAATACAATATGCAGATGAGTCCACTCTCATATGCACATCTGACAAGGTGGTACACCTCAAAAAATTACTAAGGAAGCTTTAACAGCCACTGAAACATGGCTTTGAAACTCAACTCCTGCTCAAACCAAAACAGCCCAAACTACTGCTTTTTTCCCCAAATCCGTTTCTCTTGAAAAAAACAAAAAAAAACAAAATTTAACGTCCCCTCTCTTGATAATACAACCACAGAAATCAGTTCTTATAGCTAATTTTTAGGGGTGATAGTGGATGAAGTATTGCATTCAACCGGCATATACAAAATTGCATAAGAAAAACTCAAATATTAGGGATACTTTTACAGAGCCAAAAAACTTTTTCACTGATGCAACTAAAACTAGCCACTGCTTACCTCTTCCTTGCATTTCTTTGTGACGCTCCCACCCTTAGTAACCTCCAGATTTGGCAACAGTTAAAACTTGAACAGTACTGTAACAAAGTTGTTAAATTTGCAGCAAATACCCCTTTCAGAACCCACCACTGTGTAGCACTGAAAAGCCTAAACTGATTAGAACTGGCTCATCAGCTAACAAACACAGCTTCTTACCACCTATAAAAGTATGCAGCATCCATCTTACCTGTCCAGCAATAAAATAACATTCTACCCATCTATGTTCCCAGTTGGTCACTGTGATCCAATGACCAAATACTGTCTACAATAACCTGTAACTATTTAAACTACATATGTTTTTGCTTTATTTTTGAAGATTGTAAAATCACTGTTCTTAAAAATGTTTTGTAATAAGTTGTAGCTCCTCCCCCTGGTCTTCTCTGAAAATGGGCTTCCACCCAGTTGGACTTTCCCAGTAATCAATAAATAAAACTAACATACTGACATCAACAAAGAAATTACATACATTTAACAACATCGCTGTGATTTAGCAATCACCAAAAGGGGGAGGGGGGGCAAACAACAAATAATACCTTCAGCTACATCATCCTGTGTTTTAACTAATTGCTCACAAGGAAAAAAAGGTGGTCACATATATCTGGGAAAAAGTTGAAGGAAAAAAGTGATTCCAATGTCTTAGTCATGACCATGTGGTTAGGCAGTTGGCACCAGCAATCCAGTGCCTACCATGTGCCTAACTGTTTTATAACCATCTTAGGTTCATAGGTGTTTACTAGGCTGACGACTACAAGGCCTTTTTAAGCCTGGCCATGCATCCCAATTCCCTGACAAGTTCTGATACCGTTCATGAAATTTGTACCTCAATGGACCCACTAATTTGTTTAGTCATGTATGAAAAAACACTTCACTGACACTAAAATGAAAGACTAACCCCATTAGCCCCATCATTAGTTTGCCCACATATGCACAATCACTCAAATGACGTTAAAATGAAACCTTTCCCCAATGATCTCTCCAGGAGTTTGCCAATGTATGTACACGCACCAAAATAAAACATTTCCCCAAAATGACCCCTTCAGTAGTTTGTCCTTTTATCCAAAAGTACTTAACTTACATCAAAATGAATAAATTGTGATCCCTTCAGTGGTATGCACAGAAACCAAAATGAAACCTTGACTCTGACAACCACTTCATTGACACAAAAATGAATAATTTTCCAAATGACCCCTTCAGTAGTTTGTCCCAGTATGCGTGATGACTTCACTGATCCCTTGGTGATCTCTTCAGTGGTATGTCCATGTATGCACAAACACCAAAATGAACCCCTTCATTAGTATGTCCTTGTATGCACAAGCACTTCATTGACACTAAAATGAAAAATTTCCTCTGACACTTCCAGCAGTTTGTCCCTGTATGTAAAAGCACTGACTGATACCAAAATTAAACATTTCTCCTGAAATACCCATCCAATAGTTTGCGAATTTACATAGACTCTTAAATGACATAAAAATGAAACATTCCTCCAGCAGACCCCACTTCAATAGTTTGTCCATGTGTGCACAACCACTTAAAATGACAACAAAATTAAACATTTAACCAACATTACACCTCTGGTAGTTTGTCCATGAATACAAAAACATTCTTCACTGACATGAAAATAATTTCCTCCAATAATCTCTTCAGTGGTATGTCCATGTATGCACAAACACCAAAATGAAACATTTCCCAAAACCCCTCCATTAGTATGTGCATGTATGCATAAACACTTCACTGACCCCAAAATGAAAAATGTCCTCCAATGACCACACCAGTGGTTTATCCATGTATGCACAAGCAATTAACTGACACCAGAATGAAACATTTCTCCCAAATGACACATTCATTACTATGCACATGTATGCAAAAGCATTGTACTTGAACCAAAATAACAAAATGAAATATTTCCCCAACATGACCCCTTCAGTAGTTTGTCCATTTATCCAAAAGTATTTCACCTACATCAAAATGAATATTTTCTCTGTGCTTCATTCAGTACTATGTCATGTATGCATAAAAACAGAATGAAACCTTGACCCTAACTACCCTTAAGCAGTTTACCAATGTATACACAGCCACTTCACTGATACAAAAATTAATAATTTCATAAGTAAACCTTTCAGTAGTTTTCCTTAAAAAAAAAAAAAAAAAAAAAAAAAAAAAACTTTATTGAATTAGCACTTGTGACATAGACAAACCTACAGTTGTGTAGAAGTAATTAAACAATACTGCATGTTAACATTTATAGACGTTATGCACACACACACACACACGTGTGTGTGTAATGTATATGATATAATTTTTTTTTAACAAGAAACATCTTTATTAAACCATCACTTGCAACATAGGCATTCATACATTTATATAAATGAAAACAAACGACGCCAACACAATTTTAGTTGCAAGCATTTTACATCACAAACGATACTGACTCACTCCCAGTTGCAAAAATTGTACATCACTTATCTACTCAATCTTTCAGTCAAACATTACATAGCTCTTTTAAGTTGTACCTTCTTTTAAACCTCATTCCTCCCTTGTATGTATTTTTCCCACAATTCCCATTTTTTTCCTATGTAGTTTGCTCCTACCCTTTTATACAGATATCAATGCCAGTTGTTTTATCTCTAGTTACTATATTCACTACTTCTAGTACAGTTGGTTTAGACTGTGATTTCCATTTTCTAGTAATTGCTTCTTTGGCAGCCACCATAATTAGACACAGCAAGGCCTTACCATATCTAGGCAATTCCGATTCTGTATCATAGCTTAGAAAAATCATCTACCTCGTCACACCAGTCTGCCAACCCAACATCTCCAACATCCCACAGAGAATCCTTAAAGTCCGCCAACTCACTGCACTCCCAGAAAATATGTTCTCAATTACTTCTTTCTTCCCTGTCAACATTTGCTGTCTACCTGAGGAAAAATTCTCTGGAACCCTTCAGTAGTTTGTCCCAGTATGCACATGCACTTCACTAATATCAAAATGAATCATTACCCCTAGTTGATCTCTGCAGCACTATGTCCATGTATGCACAAACACAAAAAATAATTTCCCCCAACAACGCCTTCATCAGTATGCACAAGCACTTCACTGACACCAAAATGAAAAATGCCCCCCAACACCTCCAGTGGTTTGTCCATGTTTGCACAAGCACTTCATTTATAGTGAAACATTTAACCCAGATTACACCTCCAGTAGTTTGTCAATGTATGCAGAAGTAGTTCACTGACACAGTAATGAAACATTTCCTTCAGTGACCCATACCATAGTTTGTGTATGCAAAAACCCTTCACTGACATGAAAATGAAAAATGTCCCCAATTATCTCTTCAGTAGTATGTTCATGTATGCACTAACACCAAAATGAAGCATTTACCCCAAAGATCCCTTCATTAATATGTCCATGTATGCACTAACACCAAAATGAAACATTTCCCCCAACTACCCTTCAACATTTCATTCACATACGCACAAGATCTTCATGACAATAAAATGAATAATTTCACCAAGGTTCCTTTTTGTACTTTTTCCATGTATGCACAAGCACTTTGCTGACATCAAAGTGAATTGTTTCCCCCCCGGTGATCCCTTCAGTGGTATGTTCATGTGAGCACAAACAGCAAAATGAAACCTTTCCCTCAACAATCCTTCCAGTATTTTTCTGAGGGATGCACAGCCACTCAAATGCCAACAAAATTAACCCTTTCCTCCCAATGAGCCTTCCAGTAGTTTATCCATGTATGCACAAGCACTTCCAAAAACCAAAACACCAAAATTTGCCCCATGTATGCACACTCAGTCAACTGACCAAAATGAAACATTTGCCCGAATGAACCCTCCAGAAGTTTGCCCATGTATGCACACTCAGTTGACACCAAAATGAAACCTTCCTCCATGAGCCTTTCAGCAGTTTGTCTATGTATGCATAATTGCTTCACTGACATCAAAATGCTCATTTCCCCAAATGATCCCTTCATTTGTATATCAATATATACACATGAAAACTTTCCCCCAAGGACCCTTCCAGTACTTGTCCCAGGAAAGCACAACCATTCAGATGACATAAAAATGAATACTTCTCCTAATGACCCTCCCAGTAGTTTAAACAAGAAGTGACGATACCAAAATGAAACGTTTCACCAATGACCCCTCAAAAAGTTCACCCATGTATGTACAATCACTCAACACTGAAATGAAAATTTCCCCCAACGACCCTAGAAAGCTGTTTTGCAATGTATGCACAAGCTCTCAAATGAAAATAGCATCCTTTCACCCAACAACCGTCTTCAGTAGCACACAAATGCTGTTGCCCTATTCACATGTATGATACAACTGCAACAGCGATCAGAATAGAAGAAAAGAGAAATTAATAATGTACAAGGCACTAATACTTGCACAAATGCTGCTGTTTTTATTTTAAGTACAGGTCACTGGAAGTGAACACTGCTCAGTCCTGCAAAAATTATAAAGTAAATAAGAACCCTCTTCCGCAGGCACTGAAAAGACATTCCATCTTCTGTGAAGGTCAGTAATCAATCGCACTATTTATGTGTAAAGTACCTGTCCAGGATGATAGCCTGTAACTCCTGGATCTGGTCATTCACAGGTAACAGCTTGAGGGGCAAAGTCTTGACACACTGTGTTATATCTGGCCATAGGATCACTTAATCCACTCTTCTGGCAGCCATCGAAGAATCCCTCATGATTGCTGTTACTAACAAACCGAATCAGTTTTGGATTGTTGGTGGTCACAAGCTGCTGTTCCTTCGGTGAGGCCATCGATTTGGTGGAACCGTTCAATTGTTGATTCTGACAAGGCATGATCTCCTATGGGCAGCCCACAGCTGCTTCCATAGAACAAGGCAAGGTGCAAAAAGAGCAGTATGCTTCTGCTTCCCTAATGCATGCTTACAACTGTTTATACTGTTATGTCGTTTATTCAAAAAATAATTAGTGTGTACAGGAAAAGGGAAAAAAAAAACATTCATCTTAAAAAACAGCAAAATGTTTACCCCAAAAAAGTGCAATCCTCCACTTACAGGATCTGTAGACACTCCTACAGGAAAATAAAGAGCACCAGAAACAGTGAATCTAAAAAGAACTTCTTGTTCCTGGGCGAGGGTGTTTTCATGCACCTAGGAAGGCAGAGTGAAGGCAGGATCACATGCATATTACAAAGACGGCATGCATAACTGTGCAGAGGGTGTTTTCCAGGGAGAAAGTGTGGTGGAGGGCGTGTTCAACTCAGAAGTGCAGCAGAATGATGGACGACTTGGAGAATCCTGAGGGAGCGAGATAAAACTTTTAAGCAAGATGACTAGTTGTATAGCTAGCAATATTATGGGAATCATGCGAAATGAGAAAATAAATGCTTCCGCTTATCTTAATTATTTTCAGTGGTGAAATCCACAGGTAGGGTAAAAAAAATACATCAGGGAGAAGAAACAGTGGGTATTATCCTGTAGTTGTCCTTTAATGAAAATAGAAAGTCCACCACCCTTAGTCTTCTGGACCTCATTTTGGGGTCTGAATGTGTGGAATGAGGTATAGCCTGGTAAGGAAGGGATGCTGTCCACAGCCTTGAACCACGTTTCCGTGACTGCACAGATATCGGCATCTTACAGTGCGAGGAGAGCCTCAGGTGAGTGCATTTTCAGGTTAAGGCTCCTAGCGTTAAGCAGCATGACCTTCAGTTTGCTTTTTGACAGATCTGTTATGTTGGAAGATTGGTCTTTGGGACATTGCCCAAGGCACAACTGGGGAGGCAAGAGCCTTGGCCCGAATCCTGAATCCCAGGGGTGACAAGTGGAGGCCATCTCTAGCAAAGCATCAAGGCCGGTCAACCATGTCATCCCAGGCAGACAGATACTGGATCCCTTTGAAGTGACACCAGAAACTAAGCCAGTTGTTGAAGTCAATTATTTTTTGTTGGTATTGTGGTATCATTCTTGGTGAAGGTAGGATGCTGCTTAGGGCTAGGGTCATACCTATCTGGGGCACATACTCTGAGAGCTCATTCATGTCTCTCTTCATATAGTCCAGGGAGGTGTCTCATGTAATTCACATGAATATGAAAAGTGATAGAGTCCTACTTGTACCTGTTGTGCATAGACTTGTGTGTGCGTGATGTGGTGGATTCTGACACCTGATAGACACCTGACTGTGATCTTCTCATTGTCAAGCTTAGTGAGAGGGACATTGGTGTGTCTTACAATTGAATCGCAGATTACTAGTATGTTTGGTTTATTGTTGTGCCTTATGGGCTGTGTGAGTTTATTGTTATGCATTATGGGTTGTGTTTGTGAGACACCAGTATGTTGTGTGCTGTCTTGTGATGTGTTTGGTGTTGTGTGTGGAATGTTTGTGAGTGTGTTTTGGAGGTCTCTGCTGGCTTGATTATATGATGTGGGTGGTGCGGTGTTTATATTGGCAATGTCCTCTGTCAGGAGTACTGACTGTGGCACGTGAGAGCATGGATACCAGGTTACTGATATAGGTGCATTTCTCGCAAGTAGAATTATGTGCTAGGAGAAGGTCCTCGGTGAACATGAGGTAGTTGCTACACACTGACTCAGTATGCCCATGTCAACCAGACTGGCAGGAGAAACTGATGGGAATTGTCCAGACATAGTGTTCTTGAAACTTGGATGGACTTGTGGAGAGAATGTTTTAATAAGGGTTTGTCCACAAGAGTGTAAGAATGTAGACAGCAAAAACCTTCTTAAATGTAAAATAATTGGCCTGAAGCCCAAGTACTAAGACCAAAAGTAAGAGGGTTTCGAATAACAGACACATTCATTCTACTAACAAACAGTAATAAATATAGCAGAATAAATAAATACAGCAGAAATAAAGCACGTCAATACTTAAGAGCAAGCAGCAAGGCAAAATAAGGTAAAGTAGGAAGAAAACAATTGCAGTAAAAGTAGCTGAATAAAAAGTGTAATTTTTTTTTTTTTAGTGGAGAGGGAAAAAACAGAAGATAATTCAAAATTAAGAAGCTTAAAGGGGTTGGCCTTCCCAAATGCTGTCTCTGTACACAGTAGAATGAGCGAATAATATGGGACTGGGAAGAGTGTCCAAAATCAAAGAAGCAGGGGGGGGGGGGTATCACACTGTACTCAATACAGTAAGCAAATGAGATGGGACTGGGAGTGGTGTTCAGAATCAGAAATACAGCTGGGGCAGGCAATTCCAAAGCCACCAAGTTTGGGGGGAAAACAAAATGCTACTCATTACACTAGTATTATAAAGGAAAACTTAAGAGCCTCAGGGAATCAGATAGCACAAAGAGCTGTGCTCACACCTTGGATCGTCTGGCTTCAACAGAAAGTAAACCAACCCCCACTATGAAACCAGCTGAACAGAATCCAGACAGTGACCAGAAATATCAAGCAAATAAATAAATGCACACAGTTCTGTTAACTACCGCTGAAACAGATTAAGTGTAAAAAAAATATATACTTATAGAAGCTTTCTGTATCCAGATGGCTGTCGAATCAGCCACAGCCAGGCCACAAGGAGCAGCTAAGATATTGACACAGTCTCACTGAGTTGCTTCTGCATTGGGAACATTTCTCAGCATAATCCAGAAATGGGATCTCACAGATAGACCTCTTTGCAACCAAAGAAACTGCTCATCCGAAAAGATTGTTCCAGGAGCAAACTACCCACAACCTGGAGGACAGATGCTTTCTCCTTCTTTTGGAGCCATTGCTTCTTTTATTGATTTCCTCCCCTGCCTCTTCTTCCATGGTTTCTCCTAAAAATCAGGGAAGAAGGCCCACAGTTCATTCTGATGGCCCCAAACTAGACCAGGAAGCATTGGTATCCCCTGCTACTAAGTTTAACAAATAAAAATCTATGGCAGTTACCTCAGAGAGGGGACCTTCTGACTCTGGACAAGGGGAGTTTTGTGCATCCCAGTCTACAGACTCTCATGCTGTCAGCCTAGATAATTCCACAAAATACTCCTCTGAGCGTATACCCTAAGGAGACAAGTTGAAAACATTCTCAAGAAGGCTAGAAGGCTTACTACTAGGAAGTCATACTTGGCGGAGTATAAATGATTCTCCATTTGATGTCAACAACAAGGCATCAATCCTAGCTCAGCCAATACCTCTGCCATTTTAGATTACCTGTCTACCCTGGTTGATAGAGGCCTCTCCTTTTCTTCCATCAAAGTTCATGCCACTGGCATTTCAGCCCACATCCCTATTCTTCCTCCTGTCTTTTCCCACCCCCTGATGAAACAGTTTCTTAGAGGAGTGATTCACATCAGACTTCCCAGGAGACGACCCATACTGCCGTGGGATGTCAGTTTTGTTCTAGAAAAACTGACACTGCCACCTTTTGAACCACCAGCTTCTGCTGAATTAAAATTCTTAACGTGGAAACTTGCCTTTTTACTGGCTATCACCTCAGCTGGAAGGGTCCCTGAGCTGCAGGCTCTCATGACAGTGGAACCATTTTCTCATATTCCTCCCAGACAGAGCATCATTCAGGACCAACCCATCCTTTATGCCAAAGGGTGGCCATGGACACTTCCTTGAATCAAGCTGTACAATTACCTACCTTCTTCCCCAAGCCTCAGAACCAGGGGGAGAGAATTCTTCACTCATTGGATGTGCATAGATGTACTATTTTGACAGAATTAAATCTTTCAGAAAATCAGGCCAACTCTGTGTCCTTTACCACTGGCTGTGAAGGGAAACCATTTTCCAAACAGACTATCTCCAAGTGGATATCTCACTGTATTTCCTTTTTTTTACAACCATCATGGTAAAAAGCCTCCCAAAAATATCAGAATTCACTCTACCAGGGCCACTACTACCTTTGCTGCCTTCCTAAAAGGAGTTCCTACCAAAGATGTTTTGAACGCTGCTACCTGGTCTTCTGTGAATGCCTTTACCAAACTTACCAAACACTACCACTTATTAGACTTCTCCTAGCCTAGAGCAGGATTTGCCACTGCCATATTGCAGGGCATCCTCTTTTCCCCATAATCTACCTTCCACCCTCATCTCAGCTTTGGAATTCATCCCACAAGTCAGGACTGCAGCAGTAAAATGCAAAGAACATAGTACAGTCGTATATACGTACCATAAATGCAAGTGTTCGAGTGTATTCAGTGTTGCACTTCTGTTTACCTCCCACCTTTCCCTCTTTGCTACAGTAGTAGCCTGCTTCTTTCTTTCTCACTAAACAGAGGAACCTCTAGGTGTTACCCTGCAGGACCCTTTTTCTACCTTTGATCATTGCTTATGGTTCATCCTGGGGGGCTCCTACCATCTAGGGGACAATCCTGGGGGGCTCCTACCATCTAGGGGACAAGAAAAAACTAATGTCATAGTGTCTCCTGGCTCCCTTTATACCCAAGCACACTGATATCAGGGTAGAGCATCCGAGCATCTGCCACCCTTAGGAGGAGGGAGATTTTTACTCTGGTAGTTGGGCCAGCCAAAGGCTTCCACAGCAGGAAATCCCACAAGTCGAGACTGCAATATTGAATACACTCAAACATCTGTATTTATGGTAAGTGTACATAACTGTACTTAGTCTATCCTTTTCCCTCCTAAGTCAAGTTCTTTTATCTTTCTGTCTTTCCATATCTCTTCACAGTTGGTTAAGGATCACTCAAGATTCTTGGGTTTTGTCCATCATTCGTCAGGAATATTAACATGGTATGGAAACCCCTGCTTCCTTTTTTGGGCATTTCTCAACCTCCTCAGGACCAGCTCCCTTTTTCCGGACGTCCTTCAGAGCCTTTTTTCTCAAGGCACTGTCCAAGTAGTTTTTGCTCCTCAAAGGGGAAGGGATTTTATTCCAGAATGTTTCTGGTCCCCAGGAAAGAAGGCACTTGGAGACCCATTCTGGATCTTTCTCAGCTCAACATGTTTTAAAGGATACTTCCTTTTCAATGCTATCCCTTCAAACCCTGTCTCCTCTTCATCTGCCTCAGGCTTTCATAGTCTCTCTGGATATCAAGGATGTCTATCTCCATATTCGTATTCATCCCCATTTCAGGAAATGTTTGCGTTTCTCTGTTTCCTCCTTGCATTTTCAGTTCTCTGCTTTGCCCTTTGGCCTCTCTACTGCCCCAAGGATTTTCACCAAATGCCTCGTTCCTGTGATTGCTTTTTGCAGGATAAGGGGAATACAGATATTTCCTAACCTGGATGACCTCTTTCTGGCTTCCTGTCCAGAGACCTTGCTTCAGCACTTCCACTATGATGCTGTGTGCCTCTTGCAGAGCCTAGGGTGTACAGTAAATTTTCAAAAATCCTTAATCCTTTCTGACTCCTTCGAAGGATCATGTTTTTTTTTTTTTTTTGCAAGCTTCAGAACATTCCTATTCTGGCATCCCTGCTGCTTCCCAAGGCTTTAACTCTGATTGCCTTTATTCAATCCCTCCTTCCTCTGGTCTCAATTACGGACAGATTTTAGTGTTTGTAGGCCCTAGGCACTTTCACTTTGAGCTGTGCAAAAACAGGAATAAACACCCTCTGAATTACGCCAATTGACATGACATTCTTATTACCCATTTTTCTTCTCAAACTTTTCATGATCACTTGCTCCCACCACCAAATTTACCCCCTTTTTCCTCTCTCAACGAATCAGAATAATTAATCTGTCACATGACCAGTTAAGTGCGAAGTGATCATGATCACTGAAAACAAGGCGAAGAATCACGACTGTTCTATTGTTAAACCACGTGACTGATGAAAGTCAGTTGAGCAACTATCATTTTTTACACTTCTAATTTATATAACTGTGTGTGTTATTCAGTTGCCTCGCACTTTGGTGAGAAGAATATAAGTTCGTAGTTTGTATGGACACGAACAAGTCATCACTGGATAAGTGGACATCTCTGCACTGGACAGATGACTCGGTTCTGTAAACTCTGCATTGACAGTATGACTGAGCTAGGGAGTTTATTTTTCAAGATTATTCAAAAAAAGGCCGAGATGTCCGTTGTCGATGTTTGTGCTGGTTTTTCGTTGGGCACTATTATTTGAACTTGAAGAAAGTGAGGTATACATCCATATTTATGCAATCCCTGGTAAAAATCTGTTGCAGTAAAGTGATAAACAGTAAGTAACTGCAGTAAATTGTGTACACCAAGCGTATAACCTACAATCATTTGGACTTCTTTTAATCAAGCTATTTAATAAACTGTGTGCTATTTTTTTTTGTTTGTTTTAATAAACCTTTGCTTTTTATGATTATTGTTTACCATTTTAAGGGTAAAATTCTAAAAAAATTTAGGTTAAGGGTTTATTGTAGTAATAATTCCTACTTTATTATTTTTAATTTCTTTATGTAAAACTGTTTAGTTTGCTTAACTATTTGAAAATTTAAAAATAAGTTTTTTTTTGTTTTGCTTTTTTTTTTTAATTTAAAATTTGGTACTGTCAATTGGACTTGATCTATATTTTCTTTTTTGCTGAAAAAAGTAATATAATTTTTTTGAAAAAAAGGAAAAAGAAAAAATTGAAAAGAACTTGAGTAAAATTAAAGGTTCATTGCCTAAGTATATACATGTTCCACAGCTGCTGATCGGTACGGCTACCCTTTGTCAATCAGAAGATTTCAGTTGTGACAATCATAGGTCTGTAGATCAAAAAGCAAAAGAAGATCACATTAATGAGAAATTAGAAACTAAGCAGACAGATTCTACGCAGTCAACATTTGATGCAATTGCATATCAAGGTAAATTAGAACCTATGAGTAATTAAAAAAAAAAAAAAACAAGAAACATCCATTACTGTTTCACCATCAGGTTTCAGTACTGATCCAGCTAAATGGGAAATAAATGCAGATCTACTTCATTACTTCGCCCAAAATATGCCATCTCAAAATTTGGAATCCAATTTGAAATCAAGTCTAAACAGTTTGGCAGGAAAGTAAGATATGCAAAAAAAAAATATTTTTTTTTACAGGAAAATGAGTAATGATGAAGTATTTAAAAGAGACTGGCTAATATTCTCAGAATTCACAGCCAACGTGTACTGTTGTGTGTGCATGTTATTTAGAAGTGGATTTAATGAGTTATCAATTTCAAACTGGATTTGATGACTGGAAAAAATGTACATGCAAAGATCATGTTGCATGAAAAATCTAAAGAACATCTTACTGCAATATCTACAATGCTACAATGCCAAAGTCTTTACGAATTGATGGAGAAATGCAAATGGAAAAGCAAAAAGTAAGTAATTACTGGACTGAGGCTTCAAAAAGGGTAGTTGTGGTGGTTAAATTCCTGGGAGAAAGAGGTTTGGGTTTTCATGGTGATAATGACCTACATAATATTCCTAACAATGGCAACTTCCTGTGGTGCATTGATCTTTTGTCTGAGTTTGATCCTTTTCTCAGAGCACACAAAAAGATATAGAAATCCAGGCAGCAGAAATGTTTTGTTCCAGTCTTCGACCACATATGAAGAATTTATAAATTTGTTAGGATCAAAAGTGTTGATGCAGATCAAATCTGAAATTAATGAAGCAAAATATTATGGATTGAGTATAGATTCATCCCCAGACACAGGTCACACAGATCAGTTGTCAATCGTTATTCGTTATGTATCTAAAGATGGCAAAGTACATGAGCACTTCTTAATGTTTGTTCCCATTGAAAAACATAGTGCTAAATATCTTTTTGACACAGTAGCATCTGCATTTGACAAACATGGAATAGACATAGCAAATTACAGATCTCAGTCATGTGACAATGCCACTAATTTGAGCTGGATATATTCTGAACACCAAGCCAGAATCAGAGAAGTCAGCAAACTGGCAGTATGGGTTCCATGTGCTATTCACAGCCTAAACTTAGTAGGGATCACATCTGCAGAAAGCTTTTTGGTCGCCATTAATGTTTTCAGCTTTTTGTAGTCACTCAAATACATTCTTTACAGCCTCACCAGAAAGACAGTCTAAACTAAATTTAATAAAAAATGCAATTTCAATTAAAAATCTATTGTGTACAAGATGGTCATCCCAATATGATGCTGTCTGATCACTGAAGATAAATTACAGTCAAATCTGTGCAACACTACTTGATATCTCAGAATGTCAAAAACAAAAAACGACAGTGGTTCATAAAGCAAAAGCTTTGATAAATAAGCTAAATAGCTTAGAAATAGCATTAATGACAGACATCTGGGAAGGTATTCTGAAACATATTGATAGAATAAATAAAGCACTTCAGAAACCTGGAATTGAGTTGTGCACAATTGTGAAATTATATGCTGGACTTCTGGATTATTTAGTTGAGGTTCGAGTCAAGGATACATTTGATGACTTTGAAAAAATGGCTAAAGACCTTGTTCAAAACTCTGATTACAAACAGTGTAAAAACCAAAATCGGAAAACAAAGAGACCGTTTGAAGAAACACCGTAGGAACTGGTACAAGAATTGACTGCAAAAAAATGCATTTCGAATTACCATTTTTTATCATATTCTAGATGTACTAGTTACAGAAATGACAAACTGGTGTACAGCATACAGTATGTGGCATGATACCTTTGGTTTCCTTTCAGATGGATCTCTAACAAAAGATAAAGCTAAATTGAAAGTCAGAGACTTAGTTAATATCTATTCATCTGACTTGGAAGAAGACTTTGTTGATGAATTTCTTATGTTTTCGTCATTGTATAAGAATAACAAGTTAGTAGTTGAAGTAACTCAACTGATAAAATCCAAAATAAAAGATAAACTTGTTACAAGTTTTCCAAACGTACATATTGCGTTGAAGATTTATTTATCAATAATTGGAACAAATGCAGAAGGAGAAAGATAATTTTCTAAACTTAAGCAAATTAAGAATTAAATGCGCTCAACTATGAACAAGGATAGTCTGTCGTCTTTGGCTCTTTTGTGTATTGCAAGTGACATTAGTTATGATATGAACTTGGAGGACATTATTAAAGACTTTGCTAAAAAGAAAAGTCGAAGAAAGAATCATTTTGAATTGTTATTTCTGTAATGTACGTTTGAATTTTAGGTAAATTAGATTTCTGCCTCGCACACTTTTTTTTTTTTTTTTTTAGTTTGTTTGCCCTGCTTCATAGGCCCTATCACTGTGCCTACAGTGCCTAATGGGAAATCCGTCCCTGTGGCCAGGGAGTTTCTAAGGGCTCTGGAATACATGGCTTCCTCCATTCCTATGCTTCCTCCAGCCCCAATGGTTCTTGCATTCAGTCTGGCTTCAACATTCTCTTCCTTTGGACTTTCTAGTTCCTCCTCTTCCATGCCTCAAGCTAGGGCTTCAGTGGTGGATTCCTCAGTTGTCTCTCAACCCAGGACTTCCTTTTCAGCCACCAGTCCCCTCTCAGGAAATCTTTGGATGCCTGAGACATGGGGTGAGAAGCTTCTTTCAGCCCTCTAAAGGTTCAGGGCCTTTGGTCCCTTCGTCAGAGAAAAGACAATATCAGCATCAAAGAAGTTAGAGCTCTTCTAGCTGTTAAGGCCTTCCATTCTCTGTTCCATCCAGGGGCCCTCAAAATCTTTACAGACAATACCGCAGTGATGTACATCAAAAATGAAGATGGGGGGCACGGTCTTATATCTTGTGCAGACTAGGTCTTCAGGTTTGGGATCTGGTTGTCCAGTATCAGGTGACTTTCAGGCTGTTTATGTTCTGTATTCCTTCAGAAAAGAACATTGTGGTAGACTGTCTCAGCAGTTAGATAACACAGACTCACAAATGGATGCTTCACAGAGATGTGTTTCTGGACATTGTCCACCAGTGAGGTACTTCTCAGGTAGATCTTTTTGTCTCCCTTCTGAACAGACAGCTTTCTCACTTTTGCACCAGAGCTCCATGTCCTCTGGCTTGGAAGGTGAATGCCTTATTTTTTTTTTCTTGGAAGGAGATGTTTCTTTATGCCTTCCTTCCCCTTCCTCTTATACCAACAGTCCTGTTCATGATAGAGCAAGACTCTCGCAGAATCTTGTTGGTGACTCCTTTTTTGCCTAGACATTATTGGATCTGTCTTCTTCTGTACTTGGGCCTACTCACCTAAGACAAGGGATCTCTCATCCATCCTCACTCATCCACTCTTCAGCTGACACTGCGGGTGATAGGGTTTTTATCCTTTTTTAGGCACCTTTCTTCTGAGGACGTGCTTCAGGTACTGCAGGAGGCCAGGAAACCCCCTACCAGGAAATCTTTTTTTTTTCAAATGGAAGAGATTATCTCTTTGGTGTCTTTGCTTGTTACCTGGATCTACTTTCTGTGGAATTTCCTTTGGTTCTCTGTTATTTCTGTGACTTGCTCCATGCAGGGTTGGCATAGCCTTTAGTTAGATCCCACCTTTCAGCTATTTCTGCTTGTCAGCCTTTGACTTCTCCTCTGGCTTCTAGATTGGAGGTCAAACCGTTCCTTAAAGGCATCCTTCATATTGGGCCTCCCAGGAAGCCTATTCCTCCTTCTTGGGACCTTAATTTTGTTCTTGAAAATTTGACTCCAGTTTCTTTTAAGCCTGCAGCTTCAACTTCCTTACAGCACTGTACTTGGAAGACTGTTGTTCTTTTGACCTTTACGTCAGGTAGAAGGGTGTCTGAGCTTTAGGCCCTTATAGCTGTCCCTTTTTAGTTTTCCATAGGAACAGGGTGTCCTCCTTTTATGCCCATGGTGGTTAATGAGTTGTCTCTTAATCCGTGATTTGCCCACTTTTTTCCCCTTCTCTACAGTCTGCTAGTGAGAAGGTTCTTCACACCTTGAATTTGCATAGACATCTCATATTATTTAGGTAAAACTACATCTATTAATAAATCTGATCATCTTTGCTTCTTTTCATCCTAGATCTCTATGTCTGGCTGTTTCTAAGCAAACTGTTTCTTCTTGGATGTCTAAGGCTGTTTTCTTTTGTTACTCTCTTCATGGGAAAGGCCTTTCTGCTTCTGTTAAGGCCCATGCTACCAAAGCTGTGGCTTCTTCTGGTGCTTTTTTCAAAGACTTGGATACCAGTTCCATCCTTAAGGCAGCTACTTGGATTCTGTGCATACTGATACTAAATATTGTAAGCTGGACGGGGTTTGCAGAGCTATGGCCAGTGCTGCCAGAGTTGTCATGCATGGCTGAGGGCTCTGCTGGACCTTCCTCCTCCCAGGTTTCTTCTTCAGCTTTTGTACTCTCCCTAATGTAAGAAATACTGCAACAGTGATATGGAAGGACATAGTACAGTTGTATAAAACCTTACTGTAACAGTAAATCTCCTTCCCTTCACTGTTACAGTATTTGCTCCCTATCTTCCCCCTTTTTCTGTACTCCTTTTATCATTTTTCCTTTTGGATGTACGTGTTCCTCCTTTACTTCTTGGGCTGTTGTTACTCCTGGGGCCTTTCAGTTCTGAGGCAAGTCCATACATCATCATCATGCCCTGTGCCGTGAGTGGGGAACATGTGTGTGATGTGCGGCACACTAATAATCCTAAAGTTTTGGTATACTGGCCAGACATCAGGCTACCCTTGGTAGGGGATCCCTTGTATAAGGAATACTGCAGCAGTGAAGGGAAGGACATCTACTGTTCTAGTAAGATTTTACACAACTGTACTTTGAGTATTCATGTCACTTTTATGCCTCCCACCTGGGTGGGGAGCGTACAGCTGACATATGACATGGGGAGATGTAAAGGTATATACCATCTTAATGTTGGGCTGCCCTTGGCAGGAGATCCCAAAGGTAATAAACACTGCAACAGTGACAAGTAGGACATGTACTGTTATAGTAAGATTTTATACAACTGTACTTTCTGTATGGGCTATAGCCTGCTAAGGATAAAAACAGCAGGACAGATTCCAAAACTTCTGGCGTGCCTTCCATGTGCGCAGATCATTAGTTAGCATGGGCTAAGCTGACTGAACATCAGGTTTTGAGGGTCATGACCTTCAAAGCTTTCATGCCAATAAAGAGAGCAGTCTTCTGGGGATTGACTGTCATCTAATGCGTTCCCACTGTTGGGGAAGATAAGTTCCCTTTGTGAAAAACTTCCAGTTTACTTTTTTGAAAAGAAGACTTAATTTTGCAAAACTGAATGAAGCTAGGAAAAGGTGTTTTTAATTTCTGTTACTTGACATTGATCACTTTTTAACTGAACTTTACTGTTTTACTTTTGTGGTAAAACGTTTTTGAAACTAACTGCAAACTTTTTTTGTGGATGAAGCTCTGTTATTTTATTTGGAGACTGGGATAAGTGTTTAAAATTCTTTTTATTGTGTTTTTAATGAGGAAAATGTTCGTTTTTATTTCTTCCTTTCCTGTTTTATCGATTGTTGCTGTCTGACTTCCCCAGGACTCTAGCACCTTTTTTCTCCTAACCCGTAGAACAACCTACCAGTTCCTCAGTTCTTCTTCCAGCCATGAAAAAGAAGAAAACTGTCAAACACTATGGTCCAGGGTTAGGCATGTCCTCTGCTGCTGTTGGATGAGAGAGAGACCCTCTTGTTGGTCCTTGGAGAAGAAGCAGTGTGTGCAACTCTGCCTATCAAGAAAGCAGTGCTCATCATAAGGGAGGATTTTGATGGCAAAAGTGAGTCTTTCTACAGAAATTCCTGTCAAAACAAAAAAAAAACAAAAACTGAAACACATCTTCTCTTGTCTCGGTTACTCTGGATAGGAATAATTTATTGGGCATAGCTCAAGGTTTAATGAAAGCTTTTGACCCTTTCTATATGTTTGGTAAAAGAAAAAGGGATTCTTCATTTTTCTGAAGAGATTTAAGGATCAAGGATGTGAACCTCAAAATGAATCGGAAAGCACAGATTAAGTTGTCTTCACAAATTTTGAGATTCTGAGGAAAGGGTGGCTGTGTTTAACTAAAACTATTTCCAGAACGAATCCTTTGTCAAAGTGGGAGAACAGGGATGCTTCTCAGTCCATCTGGAAGTAATATGATGGATTACAATTGGAATTTCCAGAACCTGTTGCAATTCCTCCTCTTCTGTCTGCTTTGGAGGATGTTTTTGTTACAACCTACAATTTTCCTGAAATCTAGGCTGCTGCCCCAGAAAGCATATAGACTATTTAAAGTGCTCCAGTGTTTTTAGCTTTTATGTACTTGTCCCAGCAGACACAGCAGCTATTGCTTTATTGAAACAATCCCTTTTCTTCTGACAATGATGGGAAGACTTATCTTTGAGGGGAGAAAAGTGTATTCTTCTGCAAGACATTTTAGAATTCTCACCTGCCAAGACCATGTGTTGAAGTGCATACTTGCCTTTTGTGCAAATATGAGGAATATTTTGGTATCCGTTTCTTTTTATCAGGACAAATCTGCTTTGTGTAGCTTGGATTCTGCTGTGTCAAGTGTCCGCCCACTGTTTGAAGTGAGCGTATGATTTTGCTGGGTCTGTATATGCCAGCAAAAACCCCTTTCAGCAAACGACTGTTTGCAGAACGATAACCAGCAGAATAAAATGCTTGGCCAACTTAAACCCAGACAAAATTTAAAACTCTCCACACCCCCCAACTAAATATACCAACTCTGAGATCGCACTACAGTGGGGAAAAAGGCAAATTCCCGATGACGGCCAAGTGGTTTTTTCCCCCTAGGAAATATTTGCTGAAATGGCCATTCATGGGCGTTAGATTTCACTGGCTATCGTTCGGCGAAGAGCCATTTATTAAAAAGGGTTCTTGTGGATGTAATATTAGACCCATTTTGCTAAGGATACCTCCAGGCCTGCTGCCACTGAACTGTTTTGAGGAGGCTTGCCAGGCTACATTCTGAAATTTTCCCAGATGTCAAAAATGAAATGCTGAATTCTGCCTTGGATAGAGAACTAGATTTTGTACCTTCTGTTGCAGAGATCATTAAAAAATGTAAGGGAGGAAAGGAGTGGCAGCAGCTCTGGAGGTGGTAGCAGTAGAAGAAACAGTTATACATAGCAGACGTCACACAAGATCAAATTTCAACAAATGAATTAGACATCTAAGAATTCTAAAAAACAGTGTTAAAGAATCTGTCAAAAGCCTTCCCGTCCTTGTCAGAAACCGAGAGGGATTACTATTATCCAGATGTTTAGCTGCAGGCTGGATTCACCAAAGCAATAAATAGCTGCTGCATCTGATCTGGAATATGTATATAAAAACTTAAAACACTGTGGCACTTTAAATGGCCGATCTGGTTTTGATTCAAAGATCTCTCAGATTTTTCAGGCCTCCTTCTCCAAGTTTGCCAAGTGATTCAATGATCCCTCTACAACTTTTCTTTAGAAAGCAAAATGGACAGTCCTAGCAAGTTGAAATTAAGCAAATGTTTTAAAACCAATGCCAGGGAGGTTTCAGAAACAAAGCGCCAGAACAAAGAACACTGTAATAAATGTAAATGACTATATGAAGGACTTCAACCCCCACTCCCACCCTAGCAGTCCCTTAATCTTTCCAGAAAGTCTGAACCTCCACGTCTGTCTTTCACAAGAGATAGTTTCAGACATTTGGGTTCTGAAAGTAATTCAGCAAGGTTACACAGATGGCAGTAGAAGTCTCTCGCTTGCTCTCTCTCTCTCTCTCTCTGTCTCTGTCTCTCTCTGTCTCTCTGTCTCTCTGTCTCTCTCTCTCTCTCTCTGTATCCTTTTTAGGATTCCTCCTCACCCATCAAACCAGACTCTTCTGGTCTCTTCTGTAATTCAGAATATGCTTGCTCAGGGGGGTGATACAAGCTGTCCCTACTCTTCAGCTAAGGTAAGTGTTTTATTCCAGGATGTTCTGGTGCCCAAGAAAGAAAGAAGATTATTGGCAACCAGTTCTGGATCTTTCCTTTCTGATTCTGTTTGTGATAGTATCCAGATTTAAAATGCCATCTGTTCACAGCTTTTTACATCTTTGTCCTTATTTGAGTTTTCAAATATTTCTTAGTGTGTCTGGATCACGTTGTCAGTTCTCTGTATTACCCTTTGGTCTGTCTTTTATTCCAAGGGAATCCACCAAGTGTCTATCTCCGGTGACAGCGTATTGCAGACTGCAAGGTATTCACACGTTTTCCTTATTTGGACAACA
Source organism: Protopterus annectens (assembly GCF_019279795.1). Classification (NCBI taxonomy): domain Eukaryota; kingdom Metazoa; phylum Chordata; order Ceratodontiformes; family Protopteridae; genus Protopterus; species Protopterus annectens. The sequence goes on along the minus strand of NC_056734.1, from coordinate 1,008,455,024 downwards.
AGCTTATTTTTGCAGAGTGTTTTTCAAAGTGTCAGGGATCTCACCATTTGGATAAGGGGCTTCCTACACAGACTGGGGTTCCAAACTAACTTAAAAGTCTTGTCTGACTCCCCCTCAAAGGATTTTCTTGGGGTGCCTTCTGGACACCAGCTCAAAGAGCTTTTCTTCCACAGGAAAAAAAATAGAGCTGTATTTAGATCTATTCCTGAGTTTTTCCACTCAGACTACGGTCTCATTAAGGGAATTCTTTAGGATTCCGGGTTGCAATGCAGCTGTGATACTCATGATACCACTTGCAAGACTCCACATAGGACCAATCTATTGGTACCTGAAATCTTTATAATCTCAGCATCACCATCTTCAGACATTTTGGGGTTTGTGAAAAGGGAGATTTTATGAGACACCAAATTTCTCAGAATCCAGGCATCCCATTCTCCTATCCTGTTGCCTCACAGTTACTCACAACAGACACCTCAGAGTTTGTGTGAGACGTGCAGTGGCTTTGTAACAGAAAAGACAGACCAAAACACACAAATGTAAGAGATATGTTAGCTTTTATAAATAAGGTGAAAAATTCACTCCTGGCAACCAAACCCTTGTAAAACAACAGGATGAATGGATTTGGTGAGCCCCAAAAGTCAGAGAAACTGCGAACAATGCTTTTAAACCAGATTTATTCTTTATTTATTGTTTAATTTTTATATGAAATTATATATAATTTTATATATAAATATATATATATATATATATATTTATTTATATATTGCATAGTGATTTATTGTTTAAAAGCATTGTTCGCAGTTTTACGGACTTTTGGGGCTCACCAAAACTGTTCATCTTGTTGTTTTACAAGCTTTTATAAATGCTCTCAGCTGTCAGCTCTGTCCACTATCTATAGTCCCCGGGATGTCTACAAGTGTTTACAGACAACACTGCAGTGATGTGGTACATAAGCAAGGGGAAATCAGATCGTACTCTCTGTGCAAACTAGCTGTGGTAGCATGGGATGTAAGTTTCCAGCACAATCTAACTCTGCTGGCATCTTAACATAACATCAGAGCAAAATTGTGTGGCAGACAAACTAGGTAGTACCAGAAAGAATGTCATGAATGGAAACTGAATCCAAGAGGCTTCCAAGAACTAATCCAGCTGTGGAAAACACCTCGTATAGATCTTTTTACCTCCAGTCACAACAATTGGTTGACAAAGTTGTACTCCGAGACCTCATGCAAAAAGGCAGGTTAATTTTCTTTGCTTTGGAATATGAAGGTTAATGTACTCTTTTCCACCCCTTTCCTTTGATATCTGTGGTCATTCTGAAGATTCAGAAGGACTCCCCAAATATCATTGTGGTGACTCCCTTCTGGCCTAGGCAACTGTGGTTCTGTCTTGTTTTGGAAATTCCAGAGACCAATTACAACAGACTTACTCACAGACTGGATTTACTCTTATAAGACCAGGGATGTTTGACATGTCCTGACCCAAACAACAGCAGCTAACTGCCTGGATAATAGACTTTTAATACCTTTAGGAACCTTGAGGATGTGCAGCATATATTAATGAAGACAAGAAAGCCTGCTACTAGAAAATCATACATTAACAAATGAAAAACATTTTTTAGTTTGTGCCAGGAAAAGAAACTGCACCCATTCAGGGCCTAGTATTTATCTAATTATTCAGTATTTGTGTGGGTTACTATCCTTAGGCTTTACTCCTCAGTCAAGATTCGTTTGACCATTTCAGCATATGTGCCTATGGATCTCCCTCTTTCAATGCAATCTCATGTGAAAAGTTTTTGAAAGGAGTGTTGTAAAAGCAACCTCTTATGAAACAAAAGGCTTCTCCTCAGGATCTTAATTTTGTATTTGTTAGAAAAACTAAATCTTGCTCCCTTTAAATTAGCTCCTTAAGCTGACTTGAGGTGCTTGACAAGGAAAACAGTCTTTCTTGTTGCTGTAGCTTCTGCGAGGAGAGTGTCTGAGTTGGAAGCTGTCCTGGTGGGTGAATCTTATCTCGTTTTCCACAAAGATAGGGCATCCACAATAACTAGTCCTTCATTTATGCCTAAAGTGGTGTCCAAGTTTACATTAAGCCAAGCTGTCTGTCTTCTTTATAGTATCTAAAAACGAGGGAGAAAGGATACTTCTTACCTTGGATGTTCACAGACAGCTCTGGTACAATCTTGGCAGAGGAAAATCTTTCACAGCTTCTGATTAGTTAATTTCTTTATGATGGTAAGAAAAAAATGCATCAAAACAGACTAGCTTAAAATTATTGCCTCATGCTATTTACCTTTAGTTACATTCATCACAACAAAACAATTCCAGCGAGGGACAAGGTTCACTGTACCAGGGCCTTGGCTTTATCTGTCCTGATTTTTCGGCTTTTCCCGGTTAGGGGTCACCACAGCAGAACTCCGGTCTGCTAATGATTGGCAGTGGATTTTTACGGTGCAGAGTTGCCAGCCCGACGCCCAACCTTCAAAGAAGGCACACCCATTCAAGCACACACCTACCTGCATGTCCTTCAAACATCACTCGATCATGGGGAGAACATGCAGACTCCACACAGAAGGCGCTCCAGCCAAGAATCAAACGTGAGAACCTCTTGCTCTGAGGCGACAACGCTAACTGCTGCACCACCATGACCTGTCAGGGCCTTGGCTTTATCTGTATTTTGAGATTACCTTTAGAATCCCTTTCCAAACAGACACAGATAGGGCCTTTTTGGCTTTATCTGTGTCTATTTGGAAAGGGATTCTAAAAGTAATCTCAAACAACTACTTGGTCCTCTGCACACTTCTAAAAAGCACTATAAACTAGATTACATCTCTTAAGTCCAAGGCAGGCTTTGCTGAGGCCATTCTCTTGGGCTCTTAAACCCTCATCTATCCTCTTCCTGGTCATGTGAAGCTGTGGTACTCCATCTTGCTTAGGTTACTGCAGTAGTGATCGATATGAAGAACATAATACGTTTGTGTAAGTAAACGTACCATAACAGTACGTTTTCAAATGCTCACTGCTGCAGTAGCCATTCCCTCCCTCCATTTCCCTTATTTTTGGATTTTTTTTTTTGCCAGGATATGGACTTCTATTATATTGCTTGTATTGTCCTCCCATGACTTTAGCCTCCCTCTGTATGTTTGCATGAAAGCTCTGAAGGGTTGGCACCCCAGTTTGACTCCGCTTGAACTGACTAATGGTTTAGGAGTGTGGAAGGAATGCTAAAAGCTTGGAAAGCTGTCTGGCTGTTTTATCTTTCCAGATTATAACCCATATAGCTTAGGCTACTTCAGCAGTAATCATTCAAACCTATATTGATATGGTAAGTTTAGTTTCACAACTGTACTTTCCTTGTGGATCTTTACTTCCACACTGTCAGTGCTGTTGAACTAGAGTTCCCAATTTTTAGGGCCAGAGTTAGTTGTGGTGCATGTCAAATAACTTTGCTTTCGTTCTTTTCAAGTTAATTATGAGCTGCATAATGTTTAGCTATGAGAAGTGGAAGTAATTTTTAAGGATATTTTATTGGGGGGGGGGTCAGACTAGACCTAGAAATTACTATCATCTGCATATAAAAGGATTGGTGTCTTGGGTAACTCAGAAAGAAGTCTGAAAATAAATATGTAGAATAGGATAGAATAAGTACTTTACCTTTGAGGGACTCCTTCCCATATAGGTGTGGAATCAGAGGAGTAAACCAGCTTTGACAATGAAGTGTCTATCAGTCTTTAATCTAGATTGTGGCAATACAGAGTATGCTTTTATGACCCATAGATGTTATTGATGGACTTTCATCTGCAGTGTCTTTCAGTCCTTAGTTAAAATCATAAGATTTGAGTGTAAGCATTCTGCTTTGTTAGAAAGATCTTCAGTGAAGGCTGTGTAATTTAGTAACTGTCCTGCAGTATTAAAAAAAAACTTAGCAAAGGGGTTCCTGCTCCTTTTTTTAAAGGGTGAATAATTTTCTGAAAGTTTGGAAAATTATCTTAAGTAACAAAAGGAAATGGGCATGAAATTGGCAGACGAAATTTTCTTTTTCTTATGAAGTACTTGTATAAAAACCAAATGGATAACCCTTCAGGGATCTCACTAGATGTTGGCAAGGGCTTCAGGTTGTTGTCAACAGTGTGTGCTAAATAACAAAGATGTATACTAGCTTGTCGTTCAGAACTGATGTTGACAACCCGCAAGGTTAGTAAACATGCTGTTAAATGTAGTTTTGACACAGATGTCTCTATCTCCTAAACAGTGACATTGGGTGTTATCAGAAAGCTTGGTTGGCTAAGAATTCACACCTTGCCTGAGGGATGATAAAGGGCAGGTGTTAAATGCCCCTTTAGACAAGAAACCTCATAGCACAAGAATTTGGGACAGAAGCAGAAAATCAGAGATACATTTTCAATATTGTGTTCATAAATTTAAAAATTGTTTGAATAGCAGATTTTACATTAGCAGATTTTACATAGCAAGGGAGGGTGGCCTAATGGTCAAGGTGTTTGCCTTACAAAAACAAGGAGCAGGGTTTGAGTCTCACAAGGGATAATTGGCTAGGCTTAAAATGGTTTGCAAGGGCAGTTAGCCTAGTACTAACCTATAAACCTTAACCTATAAACCTATACATTTTCTGAAGGCTATGAAATCTGAAACTCCACTCTGTCATTTTCAGAGACTTTATTGCTCAATGATTTCCCTGAAAGGACAAATTTTCTGAGGAATAATCCAAAAATCTGCACATTCAAAAAATTCTAGACCACTGAGAAATATGCCACCTTCGCCTAAAGTATTCAGAAAGTGGAAGTATAGTATAGCTGTAGCCAACAGAACTTCTTTCATTACAAAATGATTTGGTTGAAAAATTAAAGCTTTGGATCCAGAAGTTTGATTTCCTCCTTACTACAAATGGATTAGCTGAAAAATGCAATGGACTTCAGTATGCAGATTGCCTGTGCATTGCTGGGGTAAAAACCTTAACAATATTTAATTATGCATTCCTAGATGAAAAAAAAATAGATAAAATAATACTGTCAGGAATTACTGCCAGTCCAGAAAGAATTTGATTTGCTGCTTAGACATTTGTTCTTTGCAAGAGTGCAAGGTCCCACATAAACTGTATATACATGTGTATCTTGTCTATAAACTAGAGCTAAAGACAAAAAGTCTGCTGAGCTACTTCATTCTGTAATAAGTAAGAGAGCATTTCCTAGTATAATTGTTGAAACATGGGACAAGGTTTTGTAGAGGACTTAAAATGTCTTTATCAAAAGATGTAGATGTGTGCAGACTAAGAGAAACTGGTACACAAAAGCATTAATTGGTGAAAACAATGTATATAATTTATTTATTTATGAAAGTATGTATGTATTTAACATTTGTTGACCGGGAAAGTCTGACTAGATAGTCTGGCTAGGACAGAGCCTATTTGCAGCACAGGCCCAGAGAGAAATGCTACAGACACATGTCTTTGGAATATGGGAGGAAACTGGATCACCTGGAGAAAACCTATGCGAACACAGGGAGGACATGCAGACTCCACACAGAAGGCACCCCAACAGAGAATCAAACCGGAGTACCTCTTGTTGTGAGGCAACAACGTCAACAGCTGCACCACTGCAGTGCCCATATATAAGGACACAGTTTGGCTAAAAAGGCAAAAAACAGAAAGAGAGTGCCACATGGCAATCTCCTGCAATGCAAAAAAGGATTCAGGATGGAGGGTTTTGGAAAATGTTGCATTATCGACATTCAGCCTTGTAGTGGAGGTGGCTATATGCATGATAAGAAACCATGTGCTTAAAAAGGTCTTTGGTGACGGTTGTGAATTCCAAGAGTCATAAATAAGAGTCCCAGAACAGACTGAATATGCAAAAGTGGGGACTATATACATGAAGTCCAAGATTGCTTTGTCTTGGAGTATTTTTTTTTTCAGCAAGATATGATGATCTCTGTGTTGCTAAATATGTATAAATAGGTGGGCTGTGAAGAGTGCAGCAGTTCTCCACACTGGCAGTTGCTTGCTGAGTGTGGGGGGGGGGCTTGGCTTCTTGCAAAAAGCAGCTCTGGATAAGAGGAGAGCCAGCAAAGATGCATCACCCTTCTGCTGCGCCATGCAAGCTTGAAAGAACAACATCTGTTGCCAGCATTTGTTGTTGTTCTCCTGTAGTTTGTGTTTTGTTTTATTTTTGTTAATTTCTGGACTTGCAATTAAGGCATCTGCAGTTACATTAGGGAGCCAAGGACATTTTTGTAAGATTTATGAAAGCAGAAAGAAGCATCTTCAAAAGACTCATGTTGCACAGAAATACTAATGAAGTAAAAAGACACTGTGACATACAAAAATGGGACACTTTTGAAATGTTGAGATACATTGTAAGGCACTGTTGAAAACAATTGCTGAAAATTGATTGAATGTGTAATATAAATTGGATTGAGATGCAGAGTGCAGTAGTTTGTCAAAACTCTTAAGTTTGCAAGTCTGGCTGACATTCAATAAATATGTATGTATGTTGTTTTATTCCAGTCACCAAGTAGGTCTCTTGGGTCAGACCCTGCTGCTATTTCAGTACCAGAATGTTTGATCTTGTACCAGAATGTTTGATCTTTTTCAAGTAGTGGCAGACATGGAATTGAATTCTAATATTCTAGGTTATAGAATATTTGAGAAGCCTAAAAATAAATAACTGTTTGAAACCAAAGGCTGCATGTTCAGGAAACTCTTCATAGTGTCACAGCAGTAACTCAAGTACTGTGGAAAAGCCATAGCATATGATGTAGAGGTAAAGTATGATTTAGTTTTAGTGGTGTGTAGTCTTACAGAAGTAACTGTGGCACTCAGAAGTAAAGTAAAATAGGAGCTGAAAGATGCCTATTGTATTAAGAAGCAATTGGAGAAAACATAATGGATGATAGTATTGTCACTATTATAAAAAAAAAAAAAATCATATTTGTTTTGATTTACATGAGAGGTTAATATAGCAATAACCCACGCCTGGGTGTAGGTAATGCTGGATTTACCCACGGTTGGCGTGGCTTCGCCCTCGGGACCAAACAAAGCCAACCGTGGGTAAATCCAGCATTACCCACACCCAGAAGTGGGTTATTATATAATGACATTATTTAAGAAAAATAATAATTACTTTTCTTAAATAATGGCATTGTATAATGCCTCCTTGCTGCCCTTCCACCGCTGTCTGTTATCCGCGGCAGTTCTGATGTACTGCGCATGCGTAAGCCTACACAGTACATCAGAGCTGTGGGCAAAAGCAACGGAGATCTTCTCCATTGCTTTTTACTGTTTCGCTATGTTAAATGGGTTTAACATAGCGAGATAGCTTTTAAAAAAGCAATGGAGAATCTCCATTGCTTATTTTAAAGCTGTCTCGCTATGTTAAACCCATTTAACATAGCGAGACAGTTTTGAAAAAAGCAACGGAGAAAGCAAGATCTCCATTGCTTTTTACAAACTGTTTTGCTATGTTAAATGGGTTTAACATAGCGAGACAGCTTTAAAATAAGCAACGGAGATCTCCATTGCTTATTTTAAAGCTGTCTCACTATGTTAAACCCATTTAACATAGCGAGACAGGTTTAAAAAAAGCAACGGAGAAAGCAAGATCTCCCTTGCTTTTTACATACATGTCGCTATGTTAAAGGAGTTTAACATAGTGAGACAGCTTTAAAAAAAGCAAGGGACATCTCCGTTGCTTTTTTTAAGCCTGTGTCGCTATGTTAAACTCCTTTAACATAGCGAGACAGTGTTTTAAAAAAGACTTATACTAATGGAAAAAGTCCGGGTGACCGGACCTTTTTCCATTAGTATAAGTCGATTTACAACGTGCACGCTGGCCAATCAGCGTGCACGTTTTAGAATATTAATGGGGGGTCATGGTATAAAACAGGATATTGCCCATTGCTTAAAGCTGAAGTGGTTTCAATAATACCAAATTATATATTTTTTTGTTTTTATTTTTAATACTAGATGCAAGTCAAGATTTATTTCACCCCTAGGAACAGTTTTCATAGTCATGCTGTTATTTTTTTGTTTTTTTGTCAGCATCTGAATATTCCAGAGAGCTGTTGCCCAAGTAATTGAAGGTTTGAAAGATGTTGAATGATGATCTGTTAGCGTGGATCAGACCCAAGAGCTACAGGACTAATATAGCTGCCGAGCTGTTATAAACAGCATAACTTCAGGCTTAAAAGCAAATGTAGAATCAGAATAGCAAATTTGAATTGCATGGGTCATATTCTAATGTCAAGGAGTTTGAAACCTAATGCAGGAAAAGTGCGTGTGTGTGTTCACACGTTTGGTATATGGGCATTGCAGAGCATGTAAACTTCTACAAAGCTGTTAGAGTAAGTTGTAACCTAGGAATGGAGGTTTGAAGAAATAATTTTTAAATACTAAAACTAGTTGTAGAGGATTTAGTACTAACATACTCTGATGTGAATAAGCCAGTTGTGTTGCAAGTGGATGACAGAGTAATAAAGGAGCTGGGAACCTGCAAAAGGGCAGAGCAGTTACCTTACAGTCAGGAGTGATTAGAAGTGAAACATTTCCTGATAAGAGCTGAAATTATGTTTTGAACTTTGGAATCTTGACTAAAAGGTTCAGATATGAAAGATCCAGTACTGGCCTCCAGGATCCTTCTGGCCTGGGAACTAGGAAAATCCTAAAATGGAAGTGTTTGCCTAGAAAACTGGAAGCCATTGGTTCTGTGATTCCAGCAGCATGTGTTGCAGGATGGGAGTAAATAAGGAGTTCTGGTTCCCTGGACAAGGAGGAATCCCCTGAAAGGTGGGTAGGGATTCCCATCACCAAATGTGCCCTTCTGGATAACTCTTTGAACCCAGTTGTCTGAAAATATCCGATGCCAACATGTAAGCCAAAGTCTGAGGGGATATTTAGAGGTCGCTATGATGGCAGGTGGGAAGAACCTGCACAGGTGGATAGTCATGCTGAGTGGGAGGGCTGGATTTGGCATTTAGGGTCTTTTCCCTTCTTTTTAGACTCTTTGCCATTATTTTTTAGTCTGTTTTCCAGCTCCTTGAGGATTACATTTTCTGTTGGAAAAGGAAGTTGAGGAGGAGGGAAAATTGTTTCTTGGTCTGAAAAAGAAGGGCTGAAAAGTCATTCCTTGAATCAGTTTTCCCCTTTCGTCACGCTTAAAGCACCTCACCTGCAGAAGGACCAAACAAAACCTGTTTATATAAGGGAGAAATTAAAACCTCAGATTTAATTTCCTCAGGAAGGTTTTGAAAATGGAGCCAAACATGTTTCCTCAAAACTGAACTAGAAGCAGCTAAGGATATCTGGGAAGAGACTAAATAAAAGATAATACAAAAACTGAAAAATTGTAAACTGTTTTGTGGATATGGATAACAAGATACAAGCAGTTAAAACTTTTTTTTAGTTCCTTTGGTGTTATACACAGGTCAGGCATATTTTTATCAACCAGAGGAGAAGTTGTGGATAGCAGTTAATAACGATCTGAAGGATTTCATCTGGGAGGGCAAGATGATGAGTCAAGTGGGATAAGCTGACTCTTCAGTCAGACAAGGTGGTTTGGGTTTACCCGATTTTAAGGGGTATTTCACAGCTATACACTTTTGAGGTTCCTGTACATAGCACAAGCAGAAAATGCAAAGTGGAAAAGGATAATGATAAAATGGGGAAAGCTCAAGAAACAAGGAGATACCAGGATTTTGGAGAATAACAATAACTGTACGCAATATTATATTCATAAAGTTATTCGTAATGTAGCAGAAAGTATTCAAAGAACTAAGCCAACATGGAAGTGGAGAAAGGAGATTCTGCCGATAGGGATGCATAATTTATTGGAGAAAAATGGCAAGGAACCAGGGTATTGGGAGCAAATAATTAGAGAGGGAAAAGTAATAGAATGGGAAGAGGCAAGAATTTATTTGGATTGCGGGCTAGAAAATTGCCCCTCCCTATCATGGATTGATATCAAAGTATAGACAAAGAGAAAGAAGTAGGGGAATCCTAAGCGAAAGACCAGGACTGGTAGAGTTTTTAGTAGAATCTAGAACAGAAACTGCTGTTAAAGGGATCATTAGTAAAGCATATAAAACTATTGCATGATAACTATAAGAATCAATCAAAGGAGGTTAGAAATGATTGAGAAGGAAAGAGTGGATAAGCAATTCAATAAGAAACAATGGGGGTGGGTATATATGTATGTCTGCCAAATATGCAACAAAGTCTAGAAGATTTAGGATTTTTGCTTGGAAGTTTTTACATAGGTATTTTTATACCCCAAGTAAACGCCAAATACGTTTTCCTCAGGTAGACAGCAAATGTTGGAGGTGTGATGGGGAAGAATGAGGTAATTGGGAACATATTCTCTGGGAGTGTAATGAGTTGGCAGACTTTAAAAATTCCCTGCAAACTACTGTATCAGAAATACTGGATGAGCAAATTGGTAAACTAAAGATTTTTTTTTTTGAACTGTAAAACAGAATCGGAATTGCCTAGGCCTTTGCCGAGTCTAATTAAGGTGGCTGCCAAAAACACAGAATAAAACAACTGGAAATGAGATCTTTAGAAAAGGGTAGAAGCAAATCCCGTAGAAAAAAATAGGAATTATAGGAACAATACATGTTCTTCGTGTTTCACTGTTGCAGTCATTACATTTGGGTAATCCTGCTGGCAGGTTGCCCTCAGTCGGCCTGAATTCCAAAGTCCTGGGTCCTGCGTTGGCTGCCGTCGCCCCTTCCCTGACGTCAGGTCGTCAGGGGTATAAAAGAAGCAGCCTTTGCCATTTTCTTTAGTCTTTCTTGCTGCGCGGTGCCCGAAGCAGAAGCAGTTCACAAGTGCCGGTCGGCTGACTCCTGAGATTTTCGTGTTCGAGTTTCAGATCCGAAGTCTTCAATAAAGCTAAGTACTCCGTTGGGGGAACTTTTTTCTTGCTCCAGACCATTGTCAGAAAAAGTAAATAATTGTATTTCTTGTGGAAAGCAAATACCTCATAAGGACTTTCATTCTTAGTGTATTCCTTGTCTAGGCCCTAATCACAATGTTTCTGGTTGTCAGTTTTGTGCTAGATTTAACCAACACACTATTAAGCATTGGTATGATTTTGCTTTAAACTATTTTAGACGCAATTTTAATTATCCAGAAATGTTGTCAGATAGCCATCCGAGAGATAGACAACCGAGGCACAAAACGGACAACGAAGCTTCTCCTAAGTCAGTCGCCGGTGTGCCGGTTCTCAGTGAGGTGCTTTCGCAGCCCCTGACGCCCGCTACTTTAGAGTCGCAGGCCGCTACTGACTCCCATGTGGAGTCGGCCATGCCGCTGGAAACTCAAGGTATTGGAGCCTCAGATACTATTCCTTCAGATGGGTCCGGAGCTGCTGAGCAGGCACCGGCTTCTGAGGGTGTATTCAGACCTAAACATCTTTACATTAAACTGACTTCAGCTTCAAAGGCAAAGACTAAAGCACCTTCTAAAGCAAAGAAACAAACTCAAGAGCCAAGTGGACAGGCATCTATGCCCAAAAAACAGATGCTCAAAATGGGCGAAGACTTGATTACCTTGATCAGGGGTTCCCACCCCCCTCCTGATAAGAGGCCTAGGCAAGAGACTGACTGAATCTTCAGTTCAGGTTTCTATTTCTTCTGATTCCTCTTCTGATCAGGAATATTCTCTTCCCCGTCTATGAGGATTCTGATGCTGAAGGATCGATACCTCCAGCTTCTCCTCCAGAGGGCTATTCTTTTGGGGAAACCTTGCATACCATGAGGGAGCATTTCCACTGGGAGAGCCAAGATTTTTCAGAATCTAAAAAGAGGCTCAGGGATTTCCTTTTACTACCTCAACACAGGCCACTAGCCATTCCACCTGTGTTAGACATTGTAGATGATGTGTTTTCGGAGTCTAGTCTTACCCCTGACTCCTTACCTCCAGCTCCTGTTAAGCCTGACAGATATTACAGGGTTCCTGACTCTCATAAATTCCTTTTTAAAAAACCCTGCTGCAGACCCAGAAACTATTTCACAGGGTCCCAAAGGAGTTAAGGCTTCTGCTGCAAAGAACCCTACCCCTCTGACAGAGATTCTAGGGCACTGGATAGATGGGGAAAAAGGTTTACACATCTGCTACCTTGGCTATAAGTGCCTTAAACTGTCAGTTTCATATGCTCAAATATCAGCAACATGTCATGGCATTGCTTAAACACAAAATGTTGTTAAACTCTGAATGTACAGAAAACAAGGAAATGCAGGATTTATTGCATGCAGCTGAACAAGATGGAAAGCATACTTTGCAATGTGGTTTTGATTCTTTGTAGGCCTCCTGCAAGGCCGCAGTTACGGGTTCTGTAATTAGGAGGCATGCTTGGTTAAAGGAACAAAATCTGCTTGATCATATCAAAGTTAAATTATTAGATGCACCTTTACAGCATGATACTTTGTTTGGTGTTAAGACAGAAGAGGTGTTAAAGAAAATGGAGGACAAAGCTAAATCTATGCAAACTGTCAAATATTTTTTACAAGTACAGCCACCTAGGTTTAGTAGGCACTGGCCTACAAAGAACTGGTCCTTTCCTGTGTCAGACAGACCTCAAAGAGGCAGATCCAGATGCCCTAGAGGCAGATCCCAAGCGCAAGGTTCATACAGGTCAAAGCAATGGGGTGCTTCTACCTCCAAAGTCGGAGAAGACAAATCACAACCATATAGGAAACAGTCCCAATGACTTCCCCCTGCCTGCACCAAGCACGTATCTCCTGGCCTGCACCAAGCACGTATCTCCTGGCAGCACCCTTAGGGGGAAAATTAGCACTTTTTTCTCAAAATTGGCACATTATAACCCAGGACAAGTGGGTTCTAAATATTGTGTCACAAGGCTACAAGTTTCATTTCCATACCCTGCCAAAGCCAAACGGCTGGCCAGATCTGCCAAAACATCAATGGGCAGAGGCACAAAAACAAGTCTTATCCCTCATGGATATGAGGGCCATTCAACAAGTACCAGAGCAAGAGCAGGGACAAGGATTTTACTTAAGACTGTTCTTGGTACCCAGAAAGGACAAGGCCTGGAGAGCAATACTGGACCTATCTATTCTAAACACATTCCTGGATATTCAAAAATTCAAGATGTTGACTTTGCAGCAGCTTCTGCCCATGCTGGGTAAGAACACTTGGCTTGTGACTCTAGACCTAAAAGAGGCATACCTGCATGTCCCAATCAGACAATTATGCAGAAGATACCTCAGACTCAAGGCTGGCTCAATGCTTTACCAATTCTCAGCACTGCCCTTTGGCTTATCTACTGCGCCCAGGGTCTTTACAAAGTGCCTGGCACCAGTAATTGCATTCTGCAGACAGAGGAATACAGATATATCCTTACTTGGATGACTGTCTAATTCAAGCAGAGAACAAGGACATTCTTCTACAGCATCTGGCGTTCATGGAAAGACTTCTAACATGCCTAAGGGTACACAGTCAACGAAAAGAAATCAAAACTAGTACCCTCTCAAGAGATAATATTCCTGGGTGCAAGCTTAAATACAACTGCCAGGATGGATTATCTCATGCCAGACAAACAAAGGCAACTGACTACATATTTCAAAATGTTGGCAACAAAGGTCCAGTTATCTGAAAGAAAAATCCTGCAGGCTTTGGACTTCATGGCATCCTGCATTCTACTAATTCCATATGCAAGACTGCATATGAGGAAACTTCAGTGGTACCTAAAAAGTGTTTGGACTCAACATTGCCACAGCCTGGAAACAATGATTACTCTCATTCCCTGCCTGCAGCAGGAGTTTTGATGGTGGCCAAAGGCTTGTCACCAAAACAAGAGACAGCCATTCACATTACCCCCAGCCAGGCAGACACTAACAACGGATGAATCAGATTATGCCTGGGGGGCCCACATGGCAGGAAGATGCATTCAGAGTACATGGTCCTCAAACGAAATGCATCTACATATCAATCAAAAAGAGATGCTAGCTGTTTAAAATGCCCTGACAGCCTTCAAGAACTTACTACATCCAGGACAACTACTGATAAAGCCAGACAACACCACTGTCATGTGGTATATAAACAAGCAGGGGGACACACATTCTTACCCCCTTTGCAGACTAGCCATGACTTTGTGGGACACAGCATTGACTTACTAAGTACATCTGCAGGCACAATTCCTGCCAGGAAGGGAAAATACTCTGGCAGACGAACTAAGCAGAAACCTCATGGATCCCCACGAGTGGCAGCTGGATCCACAAGTCTTCAGCATGATAACAAGGAAATGGGGATGCCCGGACATAGATCTGTTTGCCTCCCCTCACAACTACCAACTAAAAAGATTCTGCACAAGGACTTGTTACAGACAAGCATGGAAAGTGGATGCCCTATCTTTCAGCTGGAAAAAAACTATCCGTATATGCCTTTCCCCCACTGCCTCTCCTCCCCGAGGTACTCCTAAAAGTCAGACAGGAGAAGCCAAAGATGATACTGATTGCCCCAGACTGGCCCCGCCAGTACTGGTATCCAATCCTAAGGAACTTGTCTCAATGCCCAGCTTGGACCTTACCTCAAATACCTCATCTACTGTCCCAGCAAAACAATCAGATCCTGCACAGCCAATTCAGGACTTTAAACCTGACAGCTTGGAGAATAATGTAGTCATACAAAACACACCTCTCAGTAAAACTGTGATGGATGTCATTTTGGAAGCCAGAAGGCCTAGTACTAGAAAATCTTACGCTGGAAAATGGAAGAGATTCTGTGCTTGGAACCAGGCACAAGGAACTGATAGAGCTGTGCCAAATATTCCTCAGATTTTGCAATACTTAACTGAGATGCTGAGCAAAGGCCTATCTTTTTCGTCTATTAAAGTTCGTGCATTTGCCATTTCGGCTCATTACAATACAGAGCCACCAATCTTTTCTCATCCCTTATTAAAGCAGTACCTCAGAGGAGCCAAAAAATTAAGGCCTCCAAGGAGATCACCAATGCCTGCATGGGACCTCAACTATGTCTTGGAAAAACTCATCCTGCCTCCTTTTGAGCCAGCTGCTACTGCTGATATAAAAGCTCTGCTCCTAGCAATAACTTCTGCAAGATGAGTTTCAGAGCTACAGGCACTCATGGCTGTGGAACCTTTTATCATTTTTTATCCAGGCAGGGTCTCTGAGGACAAACTCAACATTTATGCCTAAAGTGGTGTCCAGTGTGGCTCTTAACCAAACTATTCATCTGACAACTTTTTATCCAAAGCCACAGAACAAGGGGGAGAGAATTCCGCATTCTTTGGACGTACACAGACAGCTTAGATTCTACTTGGACAGAACCAAAGTTTTCAGGAAGACAGAGCAATTACTAGTGACATATGCTGCAGGATCACAAGGAAAGGCTATCTCAAAGCAGACTATTTCAAAGTGGATAGGCCACTGCATTCATTTCTGCTACTTACACCATGGCAAGCCGGTGCCTAAGGGCATTAGGCCACATTCAACCAGAGCTGCAGCCACTTCAGCAGCCTTTCTCAGGGGAGTACCAACCAAAGACATTTTAGAGGCTTTTACTTGGAGTTCAGTGCACACCTTTACAAAGCACTATCATCTGCCACTCTACTCTAAGTCCAGGGCAGGCTTTGCCACTGCAGTTCTGCAGGGCCTCATAGCCGCTCCTAATGCTGTTTAGCTCCAGCCTCCCAACCATATCTTTGGGACTCTACCCAAATGTAATGGCTGCAACAGTGAAACATGAACATAGTACAGTTGTGTACACTTACCATAAATGTAGATGTTCGAGTGTATTCACTGTTGCAGTCCAGGTTACCCACCCGCCATCCCCCTTTCTTCTGATGGGAACCTATGTGGTGTATTTGCTTGTAGATGAAGGTAAAGTTTATACTGGTGCATGTATTTTTATATATATAAATTTTGGCTACCCTTTTAGGGGGCACCTGACATCTGGGGCAAGAAAAACTAAAGAAAATGGCGTAGGCTGCTTTTTTTTATACCCCTGACGACCTGACGTCAGGGAAGGGGCGACGGCAGCCGAAGCAGAACCCAGCACTTTGGAATTCAGGCCGACTGAGGGCAACCTGCTAGCAGGATTACCCAAATGTAATGACTGCAACAGTGAATACACTCGAACATCTACATTTATGGTAAGTGTACACAACTGTACTTTGCAGAATAATATTTTGTTGGAGGAATGAGGTTTAAAAAAGGCAGAATTTGAATGAGATGTAATGTTTGACAGTGATTGGATAGATAAGTGATGTACAATGTTTGCAGCTAAAAATGTCATTATGGTTTGTTTTCATTTATGTAAATGTATGATTGCCTGTGTCATAAGTGATAATTTAATAAAATGTTTCTCATGTGAAAAAACTGAGCCAGAAGAAACAACTCTGAAAAAAAGATGAGTCTGCAGCAGCATATGTACTCTTTAACTGGTGCCTCAGACATTTCACCATTAACTTCTGCATAATCTCAAAGGATAACAACAAAAACTTGAATGTATTAGCTTGGCAGTTCAACATCCAGAAGTACTGGAAGAATTAATCTCCTTCCCCAACTTATTTATAGTTTTCCTATTCTTGTCAGGCGAATGAGATTAGCAACAGAAACCTGTTTATTAGCCACATTCTGAGACTGAAATAACTGCTGGATCTGCTTTAGCATTAGACAATGGATTATTATATGTATGGGCACCTTATATAACCTTTCTGACTTGGAAACATGAGGCTGACTGTCAGGAAAAGTAGCAGTAGTGAGAAAAAACATTCACCAAATCATGCGGGGTAGCTGCTGTGTTTGACAGCCTTAACTGTGTAATAAATAATACTACATGTTCTGTGCCATGGGAATTTTATTGTGATCCTACTGAAAAAACTCTTTCAACTTACATAATGTGTGAGAAAAAGATACATCCCCATGTAAAGTCTTCTGTTCTGACTGAATACCCATGTAAGAAAAAGAAGGAACCTTTTTCATTTGCTTTTAATGGTTAAAGAATCTGAAGACAAGGAAAAGGCAGAAGGAAGTTCCTTTGCAAATCTCAGTAAATCTGCCCTAACACTAGAAATAGTGACCGGAGTCTGGGAAGTTTTTCTCACTAAGTATTCTTTCCCTGACCACTGACTGACCCTTACCAGGCCCAGCTTCAATGTTCCCCACTTCTGTCAATTGAAGACCTTTGACCCTTACAAAAGTGGCTTTCCCATGCCTGACAAGGACATCCCAACAGCTGCAGAGCATGTGACTATACCCCACTGTTTGGTGGCTGTAAATGCTGCACCAAGTGTGTCAGGTGAAAGAGATGAGTGGTCTTAAGAACAACAAATGGCCATACTAGAGTCACTCATCATCAGCTTAGACAAAGTAAGAGTTGGCCTGACACCCGAAGGCTTCTTAATGATTTTCCTCCTGTTTTTGCGACCAGTAGAAGATGTGACCACAGAGACTGAAGGTAACTCCATAGTTATGCAAAGAAAGGAATGTCACAAGTGGGAAGAGCAGCCTGAACACATTGGTAAAATAGAAAGTAGAGAACAAGTGGTTCTGAGATAACCTTACCACTGACAGTCCCCCACAAGCACAGTATCTTGCCCCCCTCCACACACACACACACACACACACACACACACATATAAAATGAAGAAAGTAAAAGTTTTTTTAAACAGAATTGAAAGTTCACACATTTATATAACCACCCCCATAGAAATGTCTTGCCAGTCCAACCTCAATAAGTTTCTCAACACAAAAAAAAATTCTAACCGAAAAACATATTTTTCTTCATAAAATAACAAAGTAATGTAAAACTAAATAAAACTAAAAAAATAAATAAAAAATAAACTAGTGGAAAGATTTCCCCAACAAGGGATTTATCTCCTCAGTTTTATATGATTGCTAGATGACTTCGTTTTTCAGAACCCCCAGGAAGTGTGCTTTCTTTAGTGGCAAAAAAGGTATGAAGAGTTATGCATTCCAACATTTTATAGGAGGCTCTGCCTTAGCTCCTGAAAGTTAGTGTGTGGGATGCACTGAAGCTTTTTAAAGCTGACCAGTTGCTAGGGGTCAGACTCGTATAGTTTAGGCTACTGCAACAGTAATCTATTAGAAAGCCTACTGTAATGGAAAATGTTCTTACACAGCTGTGCATTCTATGTAATTTATTCCTTCCCTTTTCCAAAAATTCCACCTCTAGTTCTTTTTATCTCCTTTACAATACACATTACTTCAAAAAAATGTTTAGATTTTGATTTATATTTCGTACAAGTTGCTTCTTTTTGTCAGCAAGTAGCATTAAACTTTGTAAGGTCGTACTGTGTCTAGGTAATCCAGATCTTAACTATCAGGTCAAAAGAATCATTTCCTTCGTTACAGCAATTTACTTCCCAAGCATTTGTAACAAAGTACTCTGTAAATTACTCTCTAAAAAATGTTCCCAGTGGTTTCTCTCCATTACACCACCAGCATTTGCGATCTGCATGTGGATACATTCTCTGAAGTCTGATTGGGGTATCAACATAGCCATGCAAATCTTCTAATCATAAATTCTCAACCTTCTGGACCTTGTTGCTTACTTGGAACCCATACAAATCTCCTCCCATTCTTCTTTTGGAAAGAGACTAGAAAGGTAATTTACAATCTTTTCTAACCACCTCTTTTCTGATTCTTATAGTTTTCATCCAATGTTTTATGTGCCCTATTGATTGTCCCTTTTTATAACAGCACCTTTATGTGGCAGAATCAACTAAAAAACAATACCAGAGCTGGATCTTTCAACTAGCACTCCCCTATCCCATCCTCTTTACCTCTACTCCAGTGATGGCGAACCTTTTGGGCTCGGTGTGTCAAAAATTTGGAAAATGCCTGTTGTAACTCTGCTGGTGTGTCACCCCCCCTAACAAAAGAGGAACAATTCTTTACATAGGCATTTACTTATTTAAAAAAAATACAGTCCAATCGTGTGCTGCTATGTATTATAGACGTAAAAGAAAATTCAGTTACTTACAATAGGGAAAATGATATGCGCACTGATGATTGGACTTAAAATAGTGCACCAAAAAATTACCCTACTTTTAATAGTAATTTTGAATTGAACTGAAAAATGTGGAACACATTGCATTTGATTTGATTAATTTCAATTAATTACTTTTTTGTTGCTGAGTTTAATAGATAAATGCAGGGTCACATATTTCTTGTATTTTTCTTCATTCAGTTTCTTTGGTAACTCTAGTGTTAGTGAATGCTGGTGTGTCACCCAAAATGTCGTGGTGTGTCACCTTTGGCATCACTGCTGTACTCTTATCAGTATCTGTTATGGAATGCAGTTTCTGACTTCAAACTTCTGCCTGGCTTCATCACACCCTTTCTAGGTATTTTATCCCAATCTTTTTTTTTTTTTTTTTTCTCCCCTTTGCCAGTTTTCTCTAGTAAATTCTATATGCCTGATTGCAGTCATCTCTATTGGCAAAATCTCTTTTCTCCATTCTCATGTTGGCTTGGCTGTTTGTTGGAATACTTTCTGCTACTTTGTGAATTGAATATTCTGTACTGTTATTCTTCTTTAGGACCTGCATCCAAAATCCAAATCTCTCCTTATTTCTAAGAACTTCCCCATATTTCATCCCCATCCCTTTCCATTTTGTTTTATAACTTGCTTATGTTGTGTATAATAGTCTTAACTGTGTGGCTGTAAAGTATCCTTTCAAATTGGGTAATCCTAAACCACCTTATTTTTGAGGAAGGATCAATCTAACACATTTAATTCTTGTCTTCTTCCCTCCCAAATAAATTTCTTCATTTTTTTATCATCCACAACTTCCTTCCCTGATTAATAAAAATATACCTGACCTATTTATATATATATATAAAACTAAAGGAGGGCTAAAACTGGCTAAATTACACTTAGCAAGGTGATATTCATATTTGACTGCTCC
This sequence comes from Protopterus annectens, assembly GCF_019279795.1. Lineage (NCBI taxonomy): Eukaryota > Metazoa > Chordata > Ceratodontiformes > Protopteridae > Protopterus > Protopterus annectens. Next base: position 1,008,435,100 of record NC_056734.1, on the reverse strand, counting down.
TTTTAAATATAAACTAACAGTAGTGGAGTTAACCCAGTCAAAACCAGTGAGTACATTTTTTAGTCTTTCAAAGGCTCCTATTCTCGTACAAACGGCTTCCTTGTCTTACCCCTTTTGTTTTCTTTGTGGTCACTGTATGCAGTTCAGATATGTATTTGTAAAACGTCTAATCCCACATTACTTAAACATCCGTTGTGAATGATGAGCTTTGTATGGATCCTCATTGTGGTAAACAACAGTACTAGTATTTCTGCCATGGAAGACCCAGGTAACTTGCCTGACTTCAGTGTCTTTGGACTCTTTCTACTGGTCAGGCTAACAAAAGCTTCTGTAGGACATCAGCATATCCCCAGTATAAAGATGGTGTAAGTAAATGTCATCTTTATTTATTTATTACCACAGTACATTTTGCATCAATGATAGAATCATCAGTCTGTCAGTTTGACTTCTAACTTTTGAAGCTGGCAGAAAAGTACCCTGCTGGAGACTGGAGATCCTTTTTCATGTGTGCGTGTGTGTGTGTGTGTGTGTGTGTGTGTGTGTGTGTGTGTGTGTGTGTGTGTGTGTGTGTGTGTGCTTTGTTGTTATGGGCTAGTGTCAGATGTCACTAGTGTTAACATGTAGCCCTCCAGAACACCCACCATCACAACTCTCACATAAAAACACAAAACCCCACACCCACCTTCATGGAGGCTCTCAGTAGAAATGTACGCAAACAGCAGAAACCTCCAAGACAGAAAAACACTCGACCACCACAGCACAGCACAAACCACAGGACACACAGCTCACCTCCACAGTATGCCCCTCAACTAAAGCCCCTAAGGCTAAACACCTTGCCCAATACACTAATCATAGATGATTCAATAGTGAGGCACACAGATGTCCCACAACTTCCCCTATTTTGATTTTCCTGTGTTCTATCTGTGAGCCAGAGTTGGCAATTCAGTGGGATTATTCTGTAAGGGCTTGCGTACAATTTAAGTTTGAGATAAGAGGCCTATTTATAAGAAATCATGTTGAAGTGATTGGAGGTTTTCTGTAAAGTGTTAAATGAGGCATTAATACACTAGTTTTGCAGGAATGTCAGTGACTATACTTGTTTTGAAGTAGATTGTGCCACATTGTGTATACATTTGCCATCTCAGCCTTTCTTCCTTTGGACCCCCTTTGGCATTTTTGTTACTGGTTAAACAATGCTTAAAAAGGATTATTACGCAAAAGGGGTATTATACCTGAAATCATCTAGGAAATTAGTGAACACGGTGTGTAAATTTTAATTTTGTCTGAAGAAGAAACTGCCCCGACTTTAAATTCCTGACTTGGAAGACGAGCCATTCTGGTGGCAATCTGTTCAGCAAAGAGGATTGCCATATTGCCTTGATTTGTAAGAAGCCTTTTCTAGTCTTCTGCAAGAACATTATCCATTTGTTACAAAAATAGTGGTTAGAGTTGACTCTAAACCAGCCCATGCAGTTGCTAATATTTTTAATCCAAAAATTAGATAAGGAAGTACTGAATTCCTTGGATGTGCACAATCAGCTGAGTTATTACCTAGACAAAACCACAGACATAAGGAAAAACTGAGCATTTTTTTATCTCATTTACAGCCAGTATGGAAGAGATGGCAATTTCTAAACAGGCTGTCTGAAAATAACTGGCTCAGTGCATTAACTTTTGTTACTGTGCTATTGGAAAGATCCTGAAAGGGCATGTTCAGCCACATTCTACATGAGCCACAGTAACAGTTGATTTTATTAGAGGGGTGAGCACCCTGGCCATTTTGGTAGTAGGCACTTCTTGTTTACAACTTGTAGATTGGGCATTGCATCCCAGTTGTCATAATTGCTGCAACAGTGATCTGATAATACAGTTATGTAAGTATGTTGTTATAGAATGAGTAGGATCACTGTAGTACAGCTTTCCTCTCTCCATCTACGCTGCTTTTGTTTTTCCCTTGAGCATCCAAGGGCTGGAGTGGTTACCAAATCACCTCCATAGCCTCCCACACCTGCCATCCTGGGGAGGTCTCTACATTTTTGAGATCTGGTTGTCTTTGTAGGATCCAGGATTCTCGGGTTTTCTTGTTTAAAATACACAGTATCAGAGTCATGAGAGGACTTCCAGGGAGTAGATCATGTTGATAACCAGGAAATGCTTGGAAGGCTGTTAGTGCAAGAAAACTAAACATGGCACAGGCTGACCACCATCTTATACTATGAACATGTTCATGCCCCAAGGAAGCTGGCATAAGCTTGGCCAGGAAGAATGGTGTATAGCTGTGTAAGTAGGCCTGGATTTCAGGCCTTCAGCAGCTGAAGTCCCAGTAGTAATGACTACAACAATGATGTAACTGAGTGCCTACTGTTATGGTACGTTCCTCACACAGTTTTACTTTCCTTACTCTTGCCATACCTATAGTAAGTCATTCACTAAACATTTGTGTACATTTAAAGTGATACACTGACACTGACCCAGTATGTCAGAAAAAGAAGACTGGAGAAGGTTGAATTGAAGCTGAGATTTTAAGGTGTTTGCATGAAAGACCAGAACTATACTCTAGTCTAGATCAACACTGCAAATTACAGCGACAGTGGAATCCTCCAATTTGCAGAGCCAAGTTGCTTCAGACACTATAAAATTATTTCACCTGAAAAGTCCCAGTAAATAGAACTGTGATTTATTCTAGTGATGACTGTCCTTAGTATCCGAGTAAGTAAGCTTGGAGAATATTGTGGCATCTTCCAGTGATTAATAGCAGATGTTTCATTGCAAAAGGCTTTCCTGTTTTTGATGGAAAAATTTTTTATTTCGAACAGCAAACTTTAAACTTCAACAGTGATTTATTGGACTCTCCATAGTAATATTTTTTTGGAAATGGAAACTCATTTCATTGTGGTAGTCCTGATGTTTATGCCGTGAAAATCCTCCTCCCTTCATAGCAAGAGATGTCCATTCTTAGATCAGTGTTGCAGAATTTCAAGCTGTTGGGTTATCTCGCCAAATAACATGGACATCCATAGCAAAGCCAAAACCATCAATAGAGCTATACATCTGACATGTGACCTAAGCCCGCAAGGGTGCATAAGCTGACGTATGACAGTAAAACTTCAGACTATTTCGCCACCAATCCAAACACAGGTCTCACACCCGTCAGCCTGTTCTATCCATGGTATTTGGTATCTTGTGCCTTCACTGGTTCAGATAAGTACTCTTTTAGGGAACGTTCCTTGTGTTTTCTTAACAGTTTGTGTTTCAGTACTATTAGATGTCAACTAATAAGGAAAAAAAGTGCTGTTGTGGTAGGCAAATTACCTACAAGGATTTTCACTTCCAGCGTCTCTTGCGCCTAGATGCAGAGTTATAAAAATTGCAATATCTGCCAATTGTTCATACCAAAAACCCTATATACTCACCTTTTCTCCCTTAATTCCTGGTGACCCAGCACCTCACCCATCCTAAAATGTCAGACTTTTCCACTCCTGACTTCCCATTCCTTCCAAAGAAGAAATTCAAGAGGCTTATAATTGATCCTTTGACTGCTCAGTCTCTGACATACCAGCTGAGGTTTTGGAACTTTGGGTACATTTGACAGTTTCTCAGGTTTCAACTACTGTGACCCTGCTGGAGGCCAGCATGATGTCTGATTCCCACACAGCCGATACAACTGATCTTACCAAAGTTGGTGAGAAGGGGGCAACTTATCCTATTTCAGAAGGACCCAAGGGTATTCCACAAATTAGTATGGGAGGAAGTACCAGGGTCATTAATCAACCTTCATCAGGAGTCTGATCTGCACAACTTGTTAAAGTGGGCATCATTCCCAAAAAGTAAACACAAAAAATCAAAAATGTTTCCTCTACTCAGACATCCCAGTAAGAGTTTATACTTGTGTGACTTCGTTCATTGTTCTAAGATTAACCAAGAGTTTACATGTACCATCATTTTTTTAATGACTAAGTTTTTTTTATACTATTATATTATCTTAAATAAAAATACCTTTTGCTTCCTTTTTCAAAGAACATAAGGAAATATCTATACACTGAAGCTAAAGAGAAGAATCATCCAGAATTTTTAGATGGTTGGCAGACCACTATTACAAAGGTAGGGCTTTGCAGAATGTTTTCATTTAAGTTATAAATTTAGTACTCTAGTAAATGGAGTGTGATGCATATTGTATTGAGAATAATACGTACACATTTGCCTGACAAGTTTAACACCTTGAGATGGGTTACAATCATTAAGCCCTGTGTGTAAAGTTTTAGAAAGATTATTAATATTGCACTGTAGGGTATTAAATCATGTTTTACATGTTGTGTTTGCTTTATTTTATGCAAAGTGGGTTTTTTTTCCGAAATGAAGAAGAATGGAGTTAACAATAAAGATCATGAATCAGTAAGGACATCTGCATAAGTTGGCTATAAATAGGTTTGATGACATGTAATGATTGCTTTATCTGTAAGATGGTTTATATTACTGTCAGTTGAATAAACTGCTGCTTTTTAGTTAGCCCACAGTTTATATCCTCTGTCTGAACTGAGTATACTTTGTTTTTAAACTACCATTGTCCTTATGGAAGGAGTGTTCCATTTGCCTGCCCATTATTTTTGGCTCTTGAAATACTTCCTCACATTGCCCCTTTGCATCACTACCATCTTTGGATTATATTCTATTACTTCTTCACATTTCTTTCTGGAAAAAAAAGAGTACTCTCTTGAGCTTTGTAGACCATATCAAGAGATGTCCCTTCTTTTCACTGTTGCAGCATTCATTGCATTAGGGATCCATTGCCAAAGGCGGCCCAACATCTGGCTGGTGTACCAAAGCCCATAGGTTGCTTTAAGGTACTCCGTACATCACTTATGTTCCTCGCGTAGCATAGGGCATAAAGGTAATGTCCGGACGTACCTTCCTTGGAACTTCTTATTTATTTTATTCAACATTTGTTTACCAGGAGAGTCCAACTGGGACAGAGCCTATTTTTAGCAGAGGACCGGGCAGAAGTGCTCCAAATGTATGTCTTTGGAAAGTGGGAGAAAACTGGAGCACTTGGAGGAAACCCACGCAAATGCAGGGAGAACATGCAGACTCCACACAGAAGGCACCCCAGATGAGAATCGAACTGGAGAAGCTCTTGCGGCGAGGCTTACTTCAATGTTAACCGCTGTGCACCACTGTGCTGCCTGTCCGAACGCCATCTTTTGATCGTCTGTCTGAATGTCCGTTCTGTTGCTGGTTCACCAAGCCATTGCAGATAAGCGCCCTGTTGGGTTTTATTTTACTTACCTTTTTTTTTTTTATATTGTTGCCTGTGGGGTTTCATGTCATCCAAGAAGGATAAATGCTAGTGTGGGAGACAAATTCCTCATAAAGACCACCACAAATAGTGTCTGTTTTGCCATGGTGCCTCGCACGACCATATGTCCTGTTCTGTCAGGCCTTTTGTACAGAAGACCCTTCATAAACTCTCTTCTTTAGCACTTTATATTGAAAACCAGCATCTTAAGCTTCTTGCGAAGGACATGATGAAGGGAACTTCCCATTCTGACCGATGACTATCTGTGAAGAAGGCCAAGAAACTCAGGCTGGAATCTTCTGCTGTTCAGCCTGTGCTGGATATCTCTCCCGGGGCACGTGAATGCCCGGAGGTTCACCTGGCTTTATCATCGCATTCCTCTATCATGACCAGGTTGGAGGCCAGTGGGGACCTGACTTAAAGTACATCCGAGGAGGCATTGCAGACATCCACTTCAGACATTTAGGGGGAACCATGGCTGATTATCTGTGAGAGGCCTAGGGGTGTTCCTCAAATCTTAGTCAGAGCAGAAGTCCCTACTACCATTATTGAATGCCTTTATGGGTCAAGACTTTGTAAATTCTGTAAGGCGGATATCTCATTGAAGAAAAAGATTAAACCTATTTCGCCTGCTTCTAAGGATCCACAGAGTAAATGGCAGTCCTTTCACTCATGGCTTGTTTAGTGCTTTAATGACATTGAAACCTCCTTAGGGAGTTTCTGTTCCAGTCCCCCTTGGTCCTCTACCCACCATAAAAGACCCAGGGAACAGGATTCTTCTGCGGAAGAGCTGTATTCAGATGAGGAATCCCTTTCTTACTCCTCTCAGATTCTCTCTCCTTTGGATTATGGATCTGAGGAAGCGGCCTCTATCAGTCCTCATACTCCCTTTGAAGAGATTTCTTTTGGGGAAACAATATCTAGGATGATGGAGTTCTTTAAATGGGAGTATGGTCAAGTTTCTGAGAAAAAAGGTATTATGAGCTGCAGCAGATGGGATTCTCCAGGACCTCCTGCTGCTCCTCCTGTCATGGCTGCTTTGTTGGATGCATTTGCTAATGCTTCTAAGGCTCCAGGCTCCCAGCCCCCTGCCCCCAAGAAGTCTGATAGTTTCTATAGGGTGCCTGAAGACTGTAAGTTTTTGTACAGGCTGTCCTTCTGCTGACCTCTCTGTGATGTCTGTAGCTTTTGACAAGCCATCTCAGTTGTTTTCTTCTCCTAAGTTACTACCCTCTGATAAAGATAGCAGAACTATGGAAAGGCTAGGCAAGAAGGTTTATACTTCTGTCAACTTGACTTTTACAGCTGTTAATTATCAGATCCATATGTCCAGGTACTTGTTGGCTTTTCTTTCCCAGGCCATTCAGGTTATTTCTGATCTTCCAGACTCTGGGTAAAACTTTTGCCCTTTCCCTGTTGGGAACTTTCTCCCAGGTGGCTCGTCATTCCATCAAGTGTAGATGTTCTTTGTGTTTCACTGTTGCAGTCATCACATTTGTGTTATCCCTGCCAGGGTAGCCCTTGGCCGGCCTGAATACCAGAGGCTTAATATTTCTGCATCAGTTGCTGTCGCTTCAGGACTGATGTCAGGTCGTCAGTAGTATAAAGTAAGGCAGCCGACACCATTACATCAGTTTTTCTTGCCCTAACCTGTCAGGAGCCCTCCAAGTAGGAGCCAGGTTCTGGTGAAAGAACCCCACCAGTAGAAAGTAAATACCAATATGTCCCTTGTAAGGAAAGAGAAGAAAAAAAGGGGGATGGAGGGAGGGAAACCAGGACTGCAACAGTGAATACACTCGAACATCTACATTTATGTTAAGTGTACACAACTGTACTTTATGATGCAGCTGATGCTTCCTCTAGAGCTGCTGTTTTTGAGTCGGTGATGAGGAGGTATTCCTGGCTTCAGCTTCAACCTTTGCCTGATGATATTAAGGCTAAGTTGATGGATGCTCATTTAGATAGTGAACAGTACTCGGCGAAACTGCTTCTGCTTTAATTCCCTTCAGGATTAGGGCAAGGCTTTACAGGAACTTAAACATGTGTTTGTTCCTCCTGTGCCTAAATTTCAGGGAAATTATCCCAGTAAGCCAGCTTTTGTTCATAGGCAATCTCGCCCTCCTTCTAAGGATAAAAAGCAGTGGTAAGCGGGCTCTTCTGCAAAGGCTACTCAGACGTTTGTGCCTCAGAGGTCTCCTCTTCCTGATAAACGAGGTGCTCTCTGACTAGCCTATTCTTCCCAACCACTTTCCTCTTTGCCTCTATCTCTCTCTTCCTGTTTGGCTACAGATTACTTAGAATTCCTGAGTTCTGTCCATTGTCCACCAGGGATATTTCATGGTGTAGAAACCTCTTCCCCTTTTATGGGTATTCCTAAGCCCCCACAGGAAGAGCTGTCCTCCTTTCCAGAGGTACTTCGAGATCCTTGACACAGGGCACTATTCAGCAGGTGCCTGTGTCCCAAAGGGGGAAGTGGGGGGTTATTCCAGGATGTTTCTAGTGCCCAGAAAAAGAGGGTACTTGGAGACCAGTTCTAGATTTGTCTCATCTAAACACTTATCTGAAGGTGTTCTCTTTTCAAATGTTGTCTCTTCAGGCATTGTTCCCTGTTTTGTTTCCTCGGGCTTTATCTGGTGTCTCTGGATCTCAAGGATGCTTATCTCCATATCCCGATTTATCCCCTTTTCGTGAAGTTTTTACATTTCTCTGTTGCTTCCTGGTATTTTCAGTTCTCTGCTTTGCCCTTTGGCCTTTCTACTTCCCCAAGGGTTTGCGCATGTTGAAATGCCTCACTCCTGTGATTGCTTTTTGCAGGCTTCAGGGTCCAAGTCTTTCCTTACTTAGATGACCTTCTGTTTCAGGCATCCTCTCCAGAGACATTAATGCATAATCTTCATTTTCCCATTTCCCCTTCTGCAAAGTCTGATGTTCACAGTAAACTTCAAAAAGCCTTTTCTGACTCTTTTTCAAGACCATATTTTTCTGGGGTGCAGGATTCAGATTCTGCCTATGCTGGCATCCCTGCCTCTTCCCAAGACCTTCTTCCTCTCCTTTCTGAGAGCTCTGAGTTCATGGCATCCACCGTCCCTATGCTCCCTCTGGCCAAACTCCACATGAGAAAGTTTCACTGGATTCTGAAGTCAGTTTGGCTTCAACATGCGCATCCCCTAGAATCTGTAATTCCTCTTCTACCTTGTCTCAAGAAGGAACTTCACTGGTGGATTCAACAGTTGTCTCTAAATCCAGAGCTCCCCTTTTCATCCCCCTCTTTACTGTCAGGAACTGTTCAGACTCTTCAGATGTGGTATGGGGAGCAGCTTTTGGCTGCCTGAGGGTGCAGAGGGTGTGGTTGCCTCTTCAGCAGAAAGAGCACACCAGTGTCAGAGATGAGAGCTCTTCTGCTGGCGCTACAGATTTTTCATCCTGTCATCTCCCCTGGACCTGTCAAGATGTTTACAGACAGTACCACATTGATGTGGTATGTAAACAAATGGGGGGGGGGGCAAGATCTTATCTTTTCCAGTTGGCACTTCTAGTGTGGGATCTTGCTATCCAGCATCAAGTGACTCTTCAGGCAGTTTACATTCCTTCAGGTCAAAACATTGTGGCAGATATTCTGAGTGGTCCTTAACTCAGTCCCATGAATGGATACTTCACAAGGCTGTGATTATGGACATTGTTCACCACTGGATACCCCTCAGATAGATCTTTTTGCCTCCCTTCTGAACAGACCTATTTTGTGCCAGAGTCCCAGGTCCTCTGGTTTGGAAAGTGGATGCCCTATCTTTTTCTTTACACTTTCCCTCCCCTTCCCCTCATTCCAAAAGTCCTGTTCAAAATTCAACAGGATGCTCCCAAAATCTTGTTGGTGACTCCCTTTTGACCGAGACAGCATTCGTTCCCACTTCTGCATTTAGTCAAGGGCAGTCATCACAAGTTACCTCACAGGGTTGACCTACACACACAGGACAAGGGATCTCTCATCTATCCCCACCTGTCCACTCTTCAGCTGACACTGTGGGTGATAAGATTTTGATTCCACATAGACACCATTTTTCTGAGGACGTGCTTAGAGTCCTGCAGGAGGCCAAGAAACCGAATACTAGGAAATCCTACTTATCCAAATGGAAGAGGTTTTCTGTTTGCTGTCTTTCTCATAACCTGGATCCACTTTTTGTGGATGTTCCTTTGGTTCTGTCTTGTCTTTGTGAATTGCTCAATGCTGGGTTGGTTTATTCTTCTGTTAAGGCCCACTTACCAACTATCTCTGATTGTGTGCCTTTATCTCCTCCTTTAGCTTGTAGAGTTGAAGCTAAGCAATTCCTTAAAGGTGTCCTTCATATTAGGTCTCCCAGGAAGCCTGTTCCTCCTCCCTAGGATCTTAATTTTGTTTTGGAAAAACTGACTTGGGGTCCCTTTGAGCCTATAGGTTTAACTTCCTTGCAACATTGCTCTTGGAAGACTGTACTTTTGTTAGCCCTTACTTCTGCCAGACTGGTGTCTAAGCTTCAAGCCCTTATGACTTGTCCTCCTTTTTTTGGTGTTTCATAAGGACAAGGTGTCCTTGCGTACTAATCCTTCTTTTATGTCCAAGATGGTGAACGAGTTGTCCCTTAATCAGTGTATTCATTTGCCCGCATTTTTTGCTTCTCTTCAATCTGCCAATGAGAAGGTACTGCACACGGATGTGCATAGACAACTCAGGTTTTATTTGGATAAGACTATTAGGAAATCTGATCAGCTCTTTGTTTCCTTTCATTTTAGGTCCTTAGGATTAGCTGTGTCCAAGCAGACAGACAGTTTCTTCTTAGATCTCTAAAGCTATTTCTTTTTGTTATTCCTTTCGTGGTAAGAGCCTTCCTTATTCTGTTAAGGCTCGTTCTACTGGAGGTGTGGCTTCTTCTGGTGCTTTTTTCAAGGGTTTGGATACTAACTGTTCTTGAAGCCACTACCTCGACTTCAGTGCATACATTTACCAAGTACTACAAGTTTGGATGGAATCTCCAGAGCTAGAGCTGGTTTTGCTAGGGCCATCCTTCATGGCTTCCTAGAGGGCTCTGCTGGCCCTTCCTCCCCCAGGTTTTCTTCCTGAGCTTTGGCAATCTTCCTAATGTAATGAATACTGCAGCAGTGAAATGAAAGGACATAGTACAGTTGTGTAAAATCTTACCATAATGATAGATACCTTTCTATTCACTGTTGCAGTATTCACTCCCTACCACCTTCCCCTGTTTTATTTGTCTTCTGGATGTACTGGTTACCTCTTTTTTTTTTCCCTTGGACTGGCGAATCGTACTGGTGCTCTGTTCTGAGGGTGGTACGTCCAGATGTCACCTTTATGCCCCATAGGTTCATAGGTAGGTACTAGGCTATCAGCCATAGGGACTATACAAGCCTAGCCAAAAAGGTACCCTGGCTTTCGCCACCCAAGAAAATTATTTTCCTGTGCCCCTGTTGAGCAGAGCCACAGAGGTGATCCTGGGGTGAATTTCCTATTTCCCGTCCAATCATCAATATTTTTCTTGAAGAGTGCTAATGAGGAGCTTTGATGTAGATAAGTAGTTTGTTCCATAGTATGGGAAGTCTCTGGGATGGGAATCTATCCTTCCAGCATGTTCTCTTTATTGTGGTGACAAGGTTTAGGTCCCTAGAGCGTGTAGTTCGGAGGGATTGGGATTTCTTTAAGTGGGGCATGTCCAACAGCTCTGGGTTTGACATAGCTTTGTATGTTAGGCAGAGATCGCCTCTGAGTAGGCAATATGCAACAGAGTAAAGCTGGAGTTTTTTTAGATGGTCTGCGTAGGGCATCTGTTTGAGGCCAGTAATCCTCTTTCCTCTTTGTGAGGTATTTCTGCGGCCTTTCTAGTTGTTGTAGATGTCTTGTGAGGTACATACAAAAAAAGGTGTACTCTATAATGGGTCTAATGAGTGACGAGTAGAGGGAAACAATGACCTTTTTTTTTTCCTGGATGAGAAACCTTTTGTGATGAGGTGTGCCACATAGAAGGATTTCCTGACTACTGTGGTGATGTGATTATCAAAGGAGAGACTACTGTCCACCTGTGTCCTAAGGTCTCTTATCACACTTTCGGTGTTAAGTAGACTACCCACCTATGTGGTAGCTCATGGGTACAGAGTTTTTACCAAAGGGGATAACAATGCACTTTTTGGCATTGAGCTTGGGGCCATGGCTTTGACACCAGGCATCTGTCTCAGTGAGGCCCTTTTGTAGGATGTCCACATCGTTAGAAGTTTCAATTATGGCTCCTAGTTTGCAGTCATCTGCGAACTTCATTAGTCAAAGACCTTCTGTGTTAGCCTGTATTTCAGAAAAGTAGATGCCAAGTAGGAGAGGACCCAGGACTGAACCCTGTGGTACTCCACTTGTCACTGGTCTGAAGCCGGATTTGGATTCTGCTACTTTCACAGTGTGGGTTCTGTCAGTGAGCCAGTTGGCAACCCATCTTGTGACATAGGGGTTTATACCTAGTTTAGTGAGTTTATCAATAATTCCAGAGTAGGGAATGGTGTCAGAAGCCTTGGCAAGACCTAGATAGGCTGTGTGAACCACTTTACCCTCATCTGCGGCTTTCGTGACTGCTTCAAAGAAGTCAGTCAGGTTTAGGAGACATGATCTGCCTTTACAAACCCGAATTGGGTGGGGTCCAGAGTTTGGAAATTACCAGTGTCTTTGTTTATAAGTTCTATGGCCTTGCAGACCATGGCGGCTCCCCCTTTGTGGAGTGGGATAACCGTCGCTCTGCGCCATTCAGTGGGCACAAAGCCTGAGGTGAGGCTATGATTGAACATGGTGCTTAGGTGGGGTGCCAGTTCATTCTGTAGTTCATGTAGAACTCAGCCTGGGATGTTGTCAGGTCCCATGGATGCTGTGTCCTTGGCTTTGGAGTGTGTGTTTTTTTACCTGTGCAGCCGTGATTATAGGAACTTTGCATTCTTCCGGTATAGAGATGGGCCCTTTAGGGGTGAGGGAGTAAAGTTAGCACTGAACCTGTCTGCCAGGATGTTGGCACTATCAGTTAGTTCTGTATATTTAGTGTTATTGTGCTATAACTCAGAGCAGATCTGAGTGTTGCCATTGAGATTCTTTGTGGTTGTCTTTACAATCAGTGGCGATTTTGTTTTCATGACTAGCTTTGGAGGATTTTATGAGGGCTCCCATCTTCTTACTGAGGCTGACCAGGGAGTTCTTCTAGTCATGGGATTTTACTCTTTTTTGCAACAGTTTCTTTCTTCTGTTGTAGAGTTTATGGCAGGGGACCACCAGATTGTCTTCCTTTTTTTTGGAGGACAGCATCTTGGTTCTGTTAGGGATAAGCATGATCCATGCACTCATGTAAGTGCTTATAAAGTGCATTTGTGTAGGATTCAGCAGTCATACCTCTGTTGTCCGTCTGCATGGGTGTTATGAAGTTTGCCACTTCTGTCTTAAGAAGCATGAAGTTGGCTTTGGAGAAATTTTTTACGGTGGTTTCCCTAATTGGGGGGGGGGGGGCAGAATGTGGATGTCTAGGGTGATTAGCTTGTGGTCGGATCTGACCAACGAGGAATTGACCTCTGGTGTGGAACACCGGTCGACCATGTTGGTAATGACCAGGTCTAGGATAGTGCTGCCCCTGGTGGGGGCGTGGATAAGTTGATCCAAGGCATTGAAATTTATGAATTCCAAAAAACGTTGAGCAAAAGAGTTGGTACATGAGTAGTTTTCCCAGTTAATGGTGGGGTAGTTGAAATCGCCCATTATTAGGGTGTTGGCTTGTACCCTAATATTTTCAGTGTATCAAGAAATGAGGAGTGGGAATCCTGGGGCATGGTGGGGGATCTGTAGCAAGTTACAATTTGGATTGCGGTCTTGCCCTGAGTTAGTTGCATTTGGATAGTCTCTGATGCATTATGCTGAGCAGCTAGCCTGGAGGTGTGGATATCCTTAATGAATATGGACACACCTCCACCTTTAATGTTTCGGTCCAGGTTATGGTATGAATTATAGCCTGGTAATGCAGGGCTGATGTCCTTCAAGGATGCATCTGCAGTCCTAACAAATGGGTTGTCCTGGCCTCAGGCAGCCCTTCGGTCGGCCGGATTCCAAAGTCTGGGTCTGGCCTCGGCTGGTGTCGCACTTCACCCGAAGTCATAGCTGCAGTTCTTCGGGTATAAAGGCATCAGCCGACGCCAGTTTCCTCAGTCTTTCTTGCCGCGTGGCGCCCGAAGCAGAAGCTGTTCGCAAGTGCCGGTCGGTCAGATCCAGAGATTACTACTACCGAAGACTTCTAAAAAGCTAAGTACCCCGTTGGGGACTCTATCTTGCCTCAGCCGATGTCAGAAAAAGTGAATAACTGTTTAACTTGTGGGGAAACAAATACCTCATAAAGACTTCCACTCTTACTGCCTACCTTGTTTAGGCCCAGACCACGACGTAGCAGCTTGTTTAGCCTGTGCTTCCTTCAACCGACGGACGCTTAGACGTCGGTCGGAGTTTGCAGAGGAGTTTTTCGGCTCTGCTTTTGCTTATATCATGCCGTCGGAGACTCCGACTTCACATTTAGCTAAAAAGCATAAGGAAAAGGACCGACATTTCGCGGTCCGCGGTTTCGGCCGAAACCGCGGTTAAGCCAACCGCGAGTGTCTCGGTTTCGGCTGAAACCGAGTCTGCGGTTCTTCCTTCGGCCGAAAGCATGCCTCCTACTACCGAGGCCTCTTCCAGCATGGCTGAATCTACTACTGAAATTCCTCCTGCTCTTACAGTTTCTCCGGATTTATCAGATACTATTCCCGTAGATGTATCTACTCCTGCACGTGGAGCTGCTAGGCCCCCTGCATCCATGTCAATTAAGGCCTTTGCCAGGGCTAAAGCAGCTAAATCTTCCAAGGCCGTGCCTACTAAAGCCCCCTCTCACAGGCCTAGCTCTAGTACTCAAATGCTTAGTCTAGCAGAGGATCTCATTTCTTTGATCAGGGGATCCCAGTCTCACCCTGATAGGGCCTCTCAACCCCCTCCAGAGAAGAGACCTAGAGCAGAACCCCCTGAGCCAGTTTCTACTGATTACTCCTCAGATGATTCAGAAAATACTAACCCTCCAGAGGGCCCTTATTCTCCATATGAGGACTCTGATGCAGAGGACTCCATTCCTTCTGCCTCTCCTCCTGAGGAATTTTCTTTTGGGGAAACCTTGCATGCTATGAGGGAACAATTTCAATGGCAGGGCCAGGATTTCTCAGACTCTAGGAAAAGGCTTAGGACTTTTTTGCATTTGCCACAGCATAGGCCTTTAGCCATTCCTCCAGTACTTACAGTTGTGGATGATGCATTTAATGATGCTTGTACTGCTCCTGATTCACTCCCTCCGGCCCCTGCTAAGCCCGACAGATACTACAGGATTCCGGACACACATAATCATTTGTATAAGGCTCCTTTTGCAGATCCTGAAACTATTTCACAGGGCCCCAAGGCTGTAGCAGCTTCCTATGCCAAAAACCCACTCCCCTCTGAAAGGGAATCTAGGGCCTTGGAGAGATGGGGTAAAAAAGTTTATACTTCTGCTACTCTTTCGGCTAGGGCCTTAAACTGTCAATTCCACATGATTCAGTATCAGGAATTTATGTTAGATCAGTTATCTAAAAAGCTGTCCTCACCTGAGCCTTTAGACAGAAAGTCACTTCAGGAAATGGTACATAACATACAGCAGGTCAGTAATCATTCCTTAAAATGCGGCTATGATGCACTGGAGGCCTCCTTTAGATCAGCTATGACTGGTACAGTGATCAGAAGGCATGCATGGTTAAAAGAGCAGTCCTTACCAGACCATGTAAAATCAAAGCTCCTAGATGCTCCCATGGATAAACACAATTTGTTTGGTTCTCCTGCACAGCAAGTGCTGAAGAAGGTGGAAGAGAAAGCAAAATCTGTCCAGACAGTCAAGAATTTCTTACAGGTCCAGCCTCCAAGGTTTAGTAGGAACTGGCCTTCCAAGAATTGGTCCTTTCCAGACACCAACAGAGCACAGAGAGGCAGGAATAGGCGCACAAGAGACAGAGGTCAACCCAGAGGTGCCTACAGGGGACGTCAGTGGCAGCCTAACAACCAACGAAGTACTACTGCAGACCCAGCCACTACCACTTCCACAGGACAATCACAGTGACTTGGCTCTGAAGCCGCCTACCAGGGAACAACTAGAAGCACCCTTAGGCGGAAAGCTAGCCTTATTTTCATTAAACTGGCATTGCATTACAGGAGACAAATGGATTTTACAGACAATAGACAAAGGTTACAGGTTTCACTTCCATACTCTACCAAGGAAGAGAGGAATGCCAAACCTACCTCCAAATCAAAAGGCAAACGCTCTACAACAAATAGACAACTTAAAAAGGATGAGAGCTATAGAAAAGGTACCTTCTATGGAACAAGGGCAAGGATTTTACTCCAGACTTTTCCTGGTGCCAAGGAAGGAAAATCAATGGAGACCTATTCTAGACCTGTCCGCTCTGAACACATACCTCATTGTCCCAAAATTCAAAATGCTGACTCTACAGCAGCTTCTTCCCATGCTGGGCAAGGAGTCTTGGCTAGTAAATCTAGATCTCAAGGAGGCATACCTGCACGTCCCCATATGACCAAATTGCAGAAGATACCTCAGATTTCTTCCAGGATCAGAGCATTATCAATTCTCAGCATTGCCTTTTGGCTTATCTACTGCGCCCAGAGTATTCACGAAATGCCTGGCATCAGTAATTGCTCATTGCAGGCTTCAGAGAATTCAAATTTACCCTTACCTGGACGATTGCCTGTTACAAGCGGACAACAAAACAAATTAACAAAAGACTTGAAAAGGGTCATTCATCTACTGCAAGCCTTGGGATACACAGTCAATATAAAAAAGTCAAGGCTGTTGCCATCCCAAAGGATAACCTTCTTGGGTGCAGAACTGGACACATCAAATCAAATGGCATCCTCACAGCAGAAAAACAAAAGCACCTTCCACTCTACTTCATGGCATTAACAACGCAGAACCAGCTTACAGCAAGGAAAGTCCTGCAAGCCCTGGGTTACATGGCATCCTGCATAATATTGATCCCACATGCCAGACTGCATATGAGGAAGTTGCAATGGTACCTCAGGAATTTATGGTCTCAGCACAAGCACAGCCTAGAAACCCAAATTCCAATAATTCCATGCCTGAAGAAAGAATTCCGATGGTGGGCTCAGGCCTGTCAATTGAACAAAGGACTGCCCTTCCACAGCCCTCAACCAAGCCAGACTATCACCACAGACGCCTCAGATCTCGGTTGGGGCGCACACATGCTGGACAAGTGCTTACAAGGCTTATGGACTCGACCAGCTAAACCTCCACATAAACCAAAAAGAGATGCTGGCAGTAAAACTGGCAATTCAAGCATTCAGACCGTTTCTCCAACAGGGGCATTTGCTGATAAGGACGGACAACACCACAGTTATGTGGTATATCAACAAACAGGGAGGCACACATTCATATCCTCTATGCCGGATGGCAATGGATCTCTGGAATGTGGCCCTAAGCCTAAACATACAGCTCAAGGCAATATTTGTGCCAGGAAAAGAAAACATACTAGCAGACATCTTAAGCAGGACTACCACGGATGCCCACGAATGGATGCTGCATCCAGACATCTTCAAATCCATCACAAGGAAATGGGGACTACCAGAAATAGACTTATTCGCATCCCCACACAATCACCAATTGAAAAAATTCTGCACAAGGACATACCACCCACTTGCTTAGAAGGTGGACTCCCTATCTTTCAGTTGGAAAAACCTGACAGCATATGCATTCCCACCTCTTCCTTTGATGCACAAGGTGCTATTGAAGATCAAAGAAGACCATCCAAGGATCATACTGATAGCTCCAGACTGGCCGAGACAGCACTGGTACCCACTACTGAGGAGTATGTCTCGGGAGCTCGCATGGCCTCTACCCCTGGTCCCTTTACTGCTGACACAGAACAACTTCAAAACCCTGCATCCGAACCTGAAAACACTGCAGCTAGCTGCTTGGAGCATTGCATAAGACAAAATAACCCAGATTTATCTCAAAGGGTTAAAGACATTATCTTGGAACCTCGCAGACCCTCAACAAGAAAAACTTACTCAGCGAAATGGAAAAGATTTCTCTTTTGGAGTGCAGCAAAAGGGCAAAATGTAGCACTGGTAAACATAGCTAACATCCTGGAATACTTAGCAGAGCTTTTCCACAATGGCCTGTCTTACTCTTCCATTAAGATTCATCGTCAGCTATTTCAGCAGAATACAACATGGATCCTCCAGTCTTCTCTCATCCTCTACTCAGGCAGTTTCTGAGAGGAATCAAAAATGTAAAGCCACCAAGGAAGCCACCACTGCCTACATGGGACTTGAACTTTGTGCTAGAAAAGTTGACACTTCCCCCTTTTGAACCAGCAGCAACAGCAGAATTACAGTACTTATCATGGAAGACTGCTTTCCTGCTTGCAATCACTTCAGCAAGAAGGGTTTCTGAACTACAGGCATTAATGGCAGTGCAACCCTTCCTTATCTTCCATCAGGATAGAGTGTCCATGAGAACTAATCCTACCTTTATGCCAAAGGCCAGGGTATCTTTAAACCAAGCAATCCACCTACCAACATTCTTCCCCAACCCACAGAACAGGGGAGAAAGACAGCTGCATACCTTGGATGTGCATAGGCAATTGCGCTACTACCTGGACAGAACCAAGAACAGTAGAAAAACTGACCAGCTTCTGGTAGCATATGCCACAGGAATGGAAGGAAAAGCAATTTCAAAACAGACAATCTCTAAATGGATAGGAAATTGCATTAGATTTTGTTATTCTTATCATGGAAAGGCAACTCCAGAAAATATCAGACCTCACTCCACAAGGGCTACAGCCACTACTACAGCTTTTTTACGAGGAGTGGCTACAAAAGACATTTTAGAGGCTGCTACTTGGAGCTCCGTGCATACATTTGCCAAGCATTATAATCTACCATTATACTCCAGATCCCGAGCAGGTTTTGCCACTGCTGTGTTGCAAGGGATCTTAACTACACCATAATCTTGTTAGGGCCTCCTCCCCCAGTTTGGCTATGGTATTCTACCCATTTGTTAGGACTGCAGATGCATCCTTGAAGGACATAGTACAGTTTTGTACCTACCATAAATGTAGATGTCCGAGAGGTATGCATCTGCAGTCAAGATTACCCACCCGCCTTCCCCTCTGTGGTACTCCTAGGGTATTTGCCCATCTTGTAGCTAGCTGGGGGAATCTATTATGGTGTATTTGTTTGTATATATGTACATACATGTTCATTTCTATTTGCTCTCTGTTGTTTGGAAACATTTGCATTTATCCAAATTTAGCCTTCCTAGAGGGCATCTGGCATCTGGGACAAGAAACACTGAGGAAAATGGCATCGGCTGATGCCTTTATACCCGAAGAACTGCAGCTATGACGTCGGGTGAAGTGCGACACCAGCCGAGGCCAGACCCAGACTTTGAAATCCGGCCGACCGAAGGGCTGCCTGAGGCCAGGACAACCCATTTGTTAGGACTGCAGATGCATACCTCTCGGACATCTACATTTATGGTAGGTACAAAACTGTACTTTCTCTGGTGCCTTGAACCAGGTCTCTGTCACTGCACAGATGTTGAAGTTCTCCATTTTAAGGAGTGCATCCAGTGAATGCATTTTGAGGTTTAGACTTCTGGCATTGAGTAGCATTACCCTCAGATTTTGTTTGCTTGTACCTGTTATGGTGGTGAATTTGTCATTTGAATCTTGCCTAAAAAAGGCACTATAGCGGTGGCAAGAACCTTAGCCAGTGTCCAGAATCCCAAGGGTGACAGGTGCATGCCATCTCTGGCAAAGCATCGTGGTCTGTCGATCATGGCATCCCAAGCAGACAAATACTGGATCCCCATAGAATGACACCAGAAGCTTAGCCAATTGTTGAAGTCAATCATTTTGTCCTTGTACTGTGGTATCATTCTGGGTGATGGCAGGATGCTACTCAGGACTAGGGTCATACCTGCCTGGGCTACAAGATCGGACAACTCCTCCATGTCTCTTTTCATATAGTCCAGGGAAGTACATCTCAGGTCATTCACTCCAACATGGACAATGACAGTGTCATATTTGTACTTGTTGTGGAGTGACTTGAGTGCGTGCGTTATGTGGCGGATCCTGGCAACCGACAGGCAGCTGACAGTAACTTTCTTCTAGTTTAGCCTGGTGCGTGGAACATCAGTGTGCCTGACGATAGAGTCACCTATGACTAAGAGTGTTGGGTACGTTGTTATGCGTTATGGGCTGTGGTTGAGTGGCACACTGAGTTTGTGGGCTATGTGTCATTTGGGTTGTGTTGGGGAGTGGAGGTTGCATGCGTTTTTGCTTTGGGCGGTCTCTGTCGCTTGAGCAGATTTTTATTTAGAGCCTCCGCAAATGTAGGTACGTGTTTTGTGTTATGTGTGTGTTTTGGTGGTGTAGGTTTTGAGGGACTATGTGATGTGTGGTGTGGTGCAAGTGTTTACCTTCTCTTGACTGTCTAGTCCAGTCTTGGGTGAAGAGAGCTTTGCTTCCAGTTTGGCTATATAAGTGCATCTCTCACAGATTTTAGTGTTGGCTGGTAGGAAGAGAGGGTTGTCTGTGTACATGAGGCAATTGCTGCATTGCCCCAAGATGCCCAGATTCATCAGGTAGACAGGAGAAAACACCGGGAGCTGACTCTTAGACATGCCTGGATAGGTGCTTATTTATTAAGTACTAAAAACTGTTGTCCTCTAGACATGTGAGGAAAGCTGAGTGCTGTAGTAATTTGTAGCTTATTTAATGTCTATGAGTTCTGGACAAGTGCTGAGCTCAAAGAAACAGATGTGAGTGCTAAAACTAAAAAACTGGCTAGGTCTAAGGGAAAATTTGAAGTGCAGACTTTATAGCGCCAGGAATAGTTTAACGCTAGCTAAGCGGCTATGCATAAAGTGTATTTTTTTTATATATATATATATAAAACAGTAGCAAGTGAACAAACTGATTTAAACAAATTAACCAGTAAAAAGCTAAAAACTGAGCCCCGTTCCAGCAGTCTTCGATCATACAAGTTCTAACTGCACACTCCTTGCTATGCAAGGAGTATACATATGACGTACAGTGTACCTTAAAGCAACCTAAAGGCTTTGATATACTGGCCGGCCATTGGGCCACCTTTAGCAGGGGAGTCCTAATGTAATGAATACTGCAACAGTGAAGAGACATCTACCGTTATAAGATTTTACTCCGCTGTACTTTATTTAGATGATTTGATAGGTGACAACAGTTCTTTCTGTGTTAATGTAAGAAGTATGTAGTAAATATATATACTTGGTAACTGTGTGCCTCTGTAAGCCATCTCTATAAATTTATACATGCATGTGTGCAATATAAATATACATGTATGCATATGTTTGTATGGATGAGATTTTAGTAGTAGTCTTTGTTTTTGTCCAAAGAACTACATTCAGTCCAAATTCCAGAGATCAGCACCCTTCCCCCTCTAAGCCAAGTGAGATATAAGGATAATCCTTGCTTAAGCTGATGTCTTCCCATACCATTTTAGACTTTTTCTTGCTGTGGTATGTAGTGTGTGCACTGCTTTTTTGCATCTCCCGTCTGGTGTGTGTTGGTCTGCTGCAGAGCATAGTTAAATACCCTGCAGTGGATTTTTTTTTCTTGTCACTAGTTGTATTGTGTTACAGATGCTGAGTATAAGGTTGGGCAAAAGACTGTCCAACCCTAAGAAAAAAAGCAGATGTTCTTGTGGTAGACAAATCCAACCAACCTAAAGATTTCCTAGTTTGTACATCTTTTGTTTTAAGCCAACAACACAGTATATAAAGTTTGTAGGGTTATAACAAAAATTCTTAGCGGAAGAAAGTTTTTCTTGCAAAACAGTTTAGCTTGGAAGACGTTCAAGACCTTGACATCTTCTATTTCTTCCCTGACCTCAGACAATCCTGCCTGAGTGTAGTCTAAGGAGGAGCTTGTCTGGGACATTGGGAATTTAATTGCAACATTTAATGTCCCTGTGAGGCAGATGTTCTTCGTGTTTCATTGTTGCAGTCATCACACTTGGGTTATCCTGCCAGGGGTAGCCCTCAGTTGGCCCAAATACCAGAGGCTTAGAATTTCTGCGTCGGTTGCTGTCGCTCCAGGACTGACGTCAGGTCGTCAGTGGTATAAAAACAGGCAGCCAACGCCATTACATCAGTCTTTCTTGCCGAGGAGCCTGAAGCAGAAGCAGTTTGCACGAGTGCCAGTCGGCCGCTACCTGAGTTTTCATTTCTGAAATTGAAGTTGAAGTCTTCTAAAGCTAAGTACGCCATTGGGGATTTTTTTTTCTTTCTCTAACCTATGTCCGAAGAAGTTAACAATTGTCTTGCCTGTGGAAAGGGAATACCACACTGGGATTTCCATTCTTACTGCATCATCTGTTTAGACCCAGACCACGACGTCCCTCGCTGCCGGTTTTGTGCTTTGTTCAATGCCTGGACTGTTCATCGGCACCTTACTGTAGCTAAATACTTTCGCTCTCGAGCTCCGTATTCCAAAATGTCTTCGGTAAGCCATCCGACTACCGATCTTCCAAAAAAAGTAAGGATAAAGACAGAGACAGATCGCACGGGTCCAAAACTGCAGACGACGCTTCCATTAAGCTAATCGCCAGTTTGCAGCCCCTGATGCCTGCACGCATCGATGGATTCGCAGCCAGCTACCGAGACCCGTTTGGAGTCCAGTATTCCGCGAGACTCTCTTCTTTGACTACAGAACTTGCGGATGTCTGTACCTTGGATGGGTCCAGAGCCGCTCTGCAGGCACCGGCTTCTGAGGAAGTTCTTCACACTAGCGATATTCAGCTCAAACCGACAACTTATTTCGCGTCTTCAGTTCTTTCTAAAACTACTGAGTTTCTAAGGCCCAGAGTACGAGCTACGCCTAAAAAAACGACAACCCAGACTCATGCGCATGCTTCCTTGCCACAATCACAGATGCTTAAAATGGCAGAAGACCTTAACATGCTGATTAGGAGAAGCCAGTCTTCCCCTACTAAAAGAAAGAGACTTGTCCCCAGCTTTATCTGACCAAGAGTCAGACGACTCTGAAGTTTCTGATTATGAAGACATGCCTTATCTGCTTATGTGGATTCAGATGCAGAGGAAACTATTCCTTCTACCTCTCCTGCAGAGGATTTTTCTTTTGGTGAAACCCTACATACTTTGAGAGAGCACTTCCATATGGAATGCCAGGATTATCCTCAAGTCTATAAAGAGACTTAGGGAATTTTTAGATTTACCACAGCACAGACCCCTAGCTATCCCTTCTGTTCTGGATGTTGTGGATGATGTCTTTATGGAATCCAGTCTAACTCCTGATACTTTACCTCCTGCTCCCAGGAAATTTGACAGGTACTACAGAGTCCCTGACTCGCACAAATTTCTTTTCAAGAATCCTACTGCTGACTCACAGGTCATCTCCCAAGGGCCTAAAGAAATTTAAAAAAAAAACACCGCTAAGAATCCCACCCCCTCAGACAGGGATTCTCTAGCCTTAGACAGATGGGGTAAAATAGTATATACCTCTGCAACTCTTGCCATTAGAGCATTAAATTGTCAGTTCCACATGCTGAAATACCAGCAACATACCATGGTACTCATTAAACAAAAATGATCTACCTTCCCTGACTGTGCAAAGCATCCTGCAGGGCAGCCGTCACAGGTTCTGTACTTAGAAGGCATGCTTGGCTTAAGGAACAGACCTTTCCAGATCATGTCAAATCAAAATTATTGGACGCACCACTGAACAAAGGCAATCTGTTTGGCACCAAAGCATAAGAGGTTTTAAAAAATATGGAAGAAAAAGCTAAGTCTATACAGACAGTTAAAGACTTTTTGCCAATTCAGCCTCCAAGATTCAGTAGGCGTTGCTCCTCAAAACATTGGTCTTTTCCAGCCCCCTCAAGGCCACCGCAGACTAAACCTAGGGGAAACTGACCCCTCCTAGACAGTAGTATCAGGGTATGCAGAGATCTAAGCAATGGAGTACCTCCACTTCTAAACTGGGGAGTGCTAAACCACCCCCTTATGGAAAGAATTCACAATTACTTCTCAACTCTTCCTCTCACCTCTGCCCATCTGCTTGTGCCCCTAGGAAGAAAACTTGACTCCCATGCAAAAAACTGGGCCTCCATCACCAACGATCGATGGATCCTCATCATAGTGTCCCAGGGGTACAAATTTTATTTCCACAAATTGCCAACCCAAAAGGGATTCCCAGATCTTCCACCAAAACAGTGGGCAGAGGCACAAAACCAAGTTCATTCCCTGCTCTCCATGAGGGCAATTAAGCCTGTTCCTGCAGATCAGATAGGCCAAAGTTTCTATTCCAGACTTTTTTTGGTACCCAGAAAAGAGGGCACCTGGCGCCCAATCTTAGATCTATGTATTCTAAACACCTTCCTGGTGGTACCAAAATTCAAAATGCTCACACTGCAGCAGCTTCTCCCTATGCTGTCCAAAGATGCCTGGTTAGCCACTCTAGACCTCAAAGAAGCCTATCTGCATATCCTAATCAGAGACTCTTGCAGTAAATATCTACGTTTCAGGGCAGGATCTATGCATTATCCGTTCTCTGCACTTCCCTTTGGCTTATCCACTGCTCCCAGAGTTTTCACAAAATGCCTGGCTCCAGTCATTGCTTTTTGCAGACAAAGAAATATTCAAATTTACCCTTACTTGGATGACTGCCTGATTCAGGCAGACTGTCAGGAAAAGCTGTTACAGCACCTGACATTTGTAAAGGACCTACTAACCTCACTGGGGTGCACTATCAGCGAAAAGAAATACAAACTAGTCCTCAGTCAAAAAATTGTATTCCTGGGAGCAAGCCTGGACACAGCATCCCAGATGGCATTTCTAACTCCAGAAAAACAAGCCTATCTGACAGGCTACTTCTCTCAACTGGCCACCAGAACTCAGTTATCCTCAAGGAAAATCCTGCAAGCTCTAGGGTTCGTGGCCTCCTGCATTCTACTACTTCCATATACCAGACTGCATATGAGGAAACTTCAGTCGTACTTAAAAAGCCTTTGGTGTCAACATTCTTAGGACCTGGAAACTATTATACCTATGATACATTGTCTAAGGAAAGATTTTCTGTAGTGTGCAGCAGCATACAACCACAACAAGGGACTTCCCTTTTCACAACCCCACGCTGCCCAGACCCGAACCACAGAGATTATGCCTGGGGTGCTCACCTGGACGGCAGGTGCATTCAAGGCCAGTGTAGCCTAAACCAAATTCATCTGCACATCAACCAAAAAGAGATTCTAGCTATTCAGCATGCTGTCACAGCTTTCAGATCCCTGCTCTCTCCAGGGCTCTAAACATCAAAACTGACAACACCACAGTAATGTGGTACATTAACAAGCAGGGGGAACCCACTCTTATCTACTCTGCAGGTTAGCCATGACCCTTTGGAACATGGCCTCAGCCATGCATATTCACCTGCAAGCTCAATTCCTGCCAAGCAACCAAAACTCTCTGGCAGACAACTTAAGCAGAAATCTCCTAGACCCACACGAGTGGCAATTAAACTACACCTTCAGCCTTGTGACCCAAAAATGGGGTGCCCCAAAGGTGGACCTATTTGCCTCCCCCTACAACCACCAGCTCAGCAAATTCTGCACCAGGGAACCTCACAGCAAGGCCTGGAAAGTGGATGCCGTATCCTTCCAGTGGGCAAACATCTCAATCTATGCATTTCCCCCTCTACCTCTTCTTACCAGAGTATTACTCAAAACAAGGGAGGAAAGACCAAGGGCAATCCCGATTGCCCCAGACTGGCCACGCCAACACTGGCATCCACTACTGCGCAGTCTGTCTCCGTTTCCTCCATGGCACCTCCCCCAGATTTCAACTCTCCTGACTCAGCAGGAGGGGAGAGTTCTTGCATCCACAGTTGCAGACCCTGAGCCTAGCAGCATGGTTTATTCCTTGACTTCTCCTAGAGTGGCCAGCCTAAGCAAACAGGTCCTGGATGTCATATGTGAAGCCAGACGACTCGGTACTAGAAAATCCTGTGCTGACAAGTGGAAAAGGTATTGTTCCTGGATCCAGACTAAAGGAGCTGACCCAGCACAGCCCTCCTTACCTCTTATCCTGGATTACCTACCAGAACTACTCCACAGGGGCCTATCCTTCTCTTCCATTAAAATCCATGCCTCTGCCATCTCTGCACATTACAGCACTGAGCCACCTCTCTTCTCACACCCTCTCATCAAACAGTTCCTGAGAGGGGCTAACAACTGATGGCCACCAAGAAAAGCCCCTACCCCTGCTTGGGACCTTAACTTTACGTTGGAAAAGCCCCCCCCCCCCCCCTTTGAGCCTGCAGCTTCAGCAGAGTTAAAATTTCTCTCTTGGAAAGCAGCCTTGCTTCTGGCCATCACTTCAGCTAGAAGCGTGTCTGAGCTCCAAGCACTTATGGCTGTGGAACCTTTCATCATTTTTCATGCTGACAGGGTCTCCCTCAGGACTAACCTAACTTTCATGCCTAAAGTGGTGTCCAGTGTGGCTCTCAACAAATCTATTCATTTGCCCACCTTTTTCCCTAAGCCTCAAAATAAGGGGAAAAGGATCCTGCACTCTAGATGTGCACAGACAGCTCAGATTCTACCTGGATAGGACTAAGCCCTTTAGGAAATCTGACCAGTTACTAGTCAGCTTTGCTCCAGGGGCAGATGGCGAAGCCATATCAAAACAAATCTTCTCCAAATGGATAACACACTGCATCCATTTCTGTTACAAACACCATGGGAAACCATCCCCACAGGGGGTCAGAACACATTCTACTAGGGAAACTTCAATCTCTACAGCCTTTCTCAGAGAGGTCCGTACCAGGGACATCCTGGAAGCTGCAACATGGAGTTCTGTTCATACCTTCACCAAGCATTACCACCTGCCTATTTTTTCAAAATCCAGGACAGGCTTTGCAACCGCAGTCCTGCAGGGCATACTAGCCAGCCCCAACTCCTCTTGACTGCCTCCACCCTTTCCTCAGCTTTGGGAATCAACCCAAGTGTGATGACTGCAACAGTGAAACACAAAGAACATAGTACAGTTGTGAACACTTACCATAAATGTAGATGTTCGAGTGTATTCACTGTTGCAGTCCTGGTTTCCCACCCTCCTGTCCCCTTGTCTCTCTGTCCCTCTCTCGTCCTCACCCTTACAGGGCTATTGGTATTTACTTTCTACTGGTAGTGTTACTCCACCATAACTTAGCTCCCTATTGGGGGCTCCTGACATTTGGGGCAAGAAAAACTGATGTAATTGTGTCGGCTGCCTGTTTTTATACCACTGGAGAACTGACGTCAGTCCTAGAGCGACAGCAACTGACGCAGAAATACTAAGCCTCTGGTATTCGGGCTGACTAAGGGCTACCCCTGGCAGGATAGCCCAAGTGTGATGACTGCAACAGTGAATACACTCGAGCTTCTACATTTATGGTAAGTGTACACAACTGTACTTTTTGCAGCCTTTTGTCTGGCAGAGCTCTTTTGGAGTCCACCATGCCTTTTAGGCAGATCCTAATGAGCAAGAGAACTCTCCTTGAATTTGGAAGAGATATCCTGCCTCAGTCTCACATGACTGAAGCATATTTTATTGTCTAATAGAGAAGACTTTGTATCAACTATTCTGGTTAGAGAGGACATCGAAGGTCAGAGTATGGAAGTTCAGGAATCCTCCCCTCAGTTCTTGGCCTGTAAGATAGAAGCCCCATGAAAGAGGACTCCATTCCAAATGTGGGAAGCCCACCTCAAGCTCCTTACAGTTGCCTGGTCGTTTGGCAATTACTGGGTCCCTGCCAAGCCCTAGGCAATTCTGTAGAATTCACTCTCCTTGGTTAATGACTTCCTTCAGGTTCTGACATGCTTGCAGCCATGTTCAGATCAATCCTCACTGTCCAAAGTTCCCTCTGCCAGGAGAATGAGGAAACTCTGCTCCAAGATTAAGGTGAATGGCTTTGACTACTCCTTCCAAATGTCTACCCCTTTGGGTACAATACATTGACGATACCTTGCCCTCTGCTTCACTTAGTGGAAATTTTATTTGGTGATGCTCTTTATAAAATGAAAGAGCACTTCAGATGAGAGGCTAAAGGGTTGTTATATTTACTATTCCTGGATGCCCTTAAGTTTGTGGCAGTTCCTCCAGTATAGGGAGCTCTAAAGAGCACATATCCTCCTGCCCTTGAGAACTTACTAGATTCTCTCATGTCTAAAACTTCTGTAATTTTCTCTTAAAAAAAAAATAAAATAAAAAAATATAAACTGCAGCAGATCTAGCCCTGATGGCTTATGTTTGTAACTAGGTACTAGGCATACAGTCCAGGAGACCATTGCAGACCCTATCCCAGTTTCACAGTTGCCCTGGAGCAATGATTAGTTGATTGACTTGCTCAAAGTTACATAGAGGGCAAATGAAGAATAAGGAAATCAAACTTTAGGCCATGTGAAGTGGCTCATTAACTGCTCATAGCCTTAATACACCATACTGAGTGACAGACTTTCTAGGATCCAGAAGTCCCACAAGATGTCCTTCCATATGACTGTTGTTGCAGTATTCATAACATTTGGAATCTTTGCCACCAACCCAAATCCCACAGTTGAACATCCTGTTGGGGGATCCTTCTTTTTCTTCCTTTACTTGTGTACTTGGGATTCGTGTCATCCAATAAGTGAAAATATCAGTGTGGAAGACTGATTTCCCCATAAAGACCATCATGAGAAGTATTTGTTCTGTCTATGTGCTTCACATGATCGTGCCCACTCTACCATTTGTCAGACCTTTGTTCCCAAAACGGTCCACAACTGTCTGTCCTCTTTATGTTGAAAACCATCATCTCAAACTTTTGACCCAGGGTATCATGGCCAAGTCCACCTGCCCCGAGGTACAGCTGTCTCTTAAAAAGAAGACCAAGACGTGTCGGTCTGACTTCTGGACGACTCTGTCAAGGTGAGTTAAGACCATCGGGTTCAGACACTTGTTTCCTCTGCCACATCCCTATCGGAGGCCAACATGGAATCTTCTTCTCACATGTTCTTTGAGGGAGTGCAGATGCCTGCAGCGGATGTTGAGGAAGAGCCACTGTTGATCATTTCTGAAGGGCCTAAGGGGATTCCCCAGATTCTGGGAAGGGAAGAGATCCCTGGTATCGTTACTGAGTCTAGGCATGGCTAGGGTTGGTCAAAGTGGATGTCCCACTGAAGAAGAAGAAAGCTAAGCACATTCCTTCCCCTGCTAGGAAGAATCCACAGAGGAAATGGGAGGAGTTTACTTGGGGCTTGTTCAGCACCCTGATGGCCGTAAGACTACCTCAGGGAGTGTCTGTTCCTTCTCCTTGGTCCTCTACTCCAGCTAAAAGGATTAGGGACTGTGATTCTTCAGATGAGGAAGTGGATTCAGGGGATGAGTCATTGGCCTATTCCTCACAAGTTACCTCTCCTTTGGACTATGACTCTGAAGTAGAGGATTCCTTGAGTCTTAACTCTCCCTTTGATGAGTTGTCATTTGTGGACACTGTAATTATCATGATGGAATATTTTAAGTAGGACTGCTCACAAATCTCTGATATTTAAGAGGTGTTATGAGTTGCAAATGGAATCTCCTTAACCTGCTGCCCCCCCTTTTGGATGCTTGGTTGAATACTTTTGCAGCTGCTGCTTTGGTTCCTGATTCCCAGCCTTTAGCCACTAAGAAGCCTGACCATTTTTATAAAGTGCCTAAGGCCTTTTAAGTACCTCTATAAGTGTCCTCCTCCTTCAGTCCTTCAGGCCCTGTTGTCTCTGCTTACAAGCCATCCAAGGTATTGCCCTCTTCCAAACTCCTTCCTCCTGATAAAGACAGTAGGGCTTTGGAGAGTTTGGGGGGTGTACAGTTCTTCTACTGTGGCCTTCTTAGCCATTATTTATCAAACCCATATGACCAGGTATGGGCCCTTTTGTCACAGCTTGGGGGGGGGGGGGTTGACCTTCCTAACTCTGAAGGAGAGACTGCTGCCCTCTTCTTAATTTCCACTTCTCAAGTTGCCCATCACTCCATCAAATGTAGTTATGATACAGCTGATGAATCCTGTAGAGCTGCTGCTTCTGGTACAGTTATGAGGAGCCACCTGATGATATTAAGGCCAAGCTCCTTTTGGGCACTCAGAATCTTTGGTACAGCAGCTGCCGCTGAGTTGTTTAAGACTGTATAAGGTAAAGCTAAAGTGATACAGGATCTCAAACAAATCTTTCTCCCATAACCAGATTTCAGTAAAGCTATCCTTCCAAGTCTGCCTTTGTTCACCTTCTAAAGAGAAGAGAGTTCCTAAGCTTATTGTCGATTATGAACCCACCTAGACTTCTAAAACTCAAAAGCCCCTTTTTCAGGACAAATCTGCCTCCATCTGACATATTTTCTTCCCTTCCCCTCGGCCAGGTTCCTTTATCTCTCAGGCTTTCACTATCCCTTCCTGTCTGGCAACAAATACTTCAGACTTTTCGGTTCTGTCTATTATTCTTCACTGCTATTTTATGGTATAGAAGTCCATCCCCCACATATTCCCATATCTGGACAACCTACTTTTTCAGGCTTCCTCTCAATCCAGGCATTTGCCGGATCTGGACTTCACCATGCTTCTCATGCACAGTCTGGGATTCACCATCAATCTCAAGAGGTCCATTCTGACTCGTTCTCAGGATCACATTTTTCTGGATTGCAGAATTCAAACCATTCCAATGTTTGCTTCTCTTCCTTCTTCCAAGGTTCTGTCTCTGACAACCTACTTCCTGTCTCTGCTTCCCTTTTCTGTCAGTGCTGCAAGGGAATTCCTCAGACTCCTGGGGTTAATGGCATGTACCATTCCCATGCTTCTCTTTGCTAGACTTCATATGAAGAAACTTCAGTGGTACCTAAACATGGTTTGGCTCCAGCATTGCACACTGTGGTGTTCCCGATTCCCTTTTCCTTGTCTCACTAGTGGATTCAGCAGCTCTTCCTCAATCTGGGGCTGTCTTTTCAGACTCCTATCCCTATTGAGGAGCTATTCACAGATGCTTCTGATCTGGGGGTGAGGAGACATTTCCAATGATCTGAGGCTTCAGTATCTATGGCCCCTCCATCAGAGATCAGACCACATGAAAGAAATGAGTGCAGTCATTCTTGCTCTTCAGGCCTTCCATTCTCTTTTGGTCCAGGCCCTTTAAAGGTCTTTACAGACTCATGTGGTACGTAAAGAAACAGGGAGGGCACAAGGTCTTATCTTTGCAGACTAGCCCTTCAGACCTGGGATTGGATGTCCGCTGTCAGCTAATCCTTCAGGCAGTCTGTATCCCTTCAGAACATAACCTAATGGCAGACTCCCTGAGCAGATCCAGGACACAACGTCATGAATGGCTGTTTCACAGAGAGGTGTTTCTGAACACTACATTCTTTTCTTGCAAGGAGATATCCCTCTATGCTTACCCCTCCTATTTCTGTTCTTCCTAGGGTTCTGTGCAAGATCAGGAAGGACTTCCCAAGAATCTTGTTGGTGACTCCTTTTTGGGCCAGACAACACTGGTTCCACCTTCTGTTTTGCCTCTCCAGAGGCAGTCATCACAAGTTACCTTACCAGATGGATCTTCTCGCACAGGACAAGGAGTCTCTAATGCACTCTCACTTGTCCACTCTTCATTTGACACTTTGTGATAGGATTTTGATCCCTTTTAAATGCCTCTTTTCTGAGAACGTACTTAGGGCTGTGCAAGAGGCCTGGAAATCCACTGCCAGAAAATCCTGCTCCATGCTGACTTAGCATGTTCTAGTGTTGGAGCTCATTTATCAGCTTGTCTGCCCTTGAACCCACTTCTTGTTTTGAGTTCAGACAATTCCTTAAAAGCATCCTTTATCATCAGACCTCCAAGAAAACCCTTTTCCTCCCTCTTGAGATATTAATTTTGTCTTTGAAATGCTGACTTATTCTCCTTTTGAGGCTGCCTCTTCTTCTTTTCTTTGCAGCACTGCACTTGGAAGACTGTTTTGTTGGTTGCCCTTACTTCAGCCAAGAGAGTTTCTGGACTTCAGTCTCTGATGGCTATTCCTTCCTTTTTTGATTTTTCATAATGACAGGGTGTCTCTTCATATTAATCCATTGTTTATGCCTAAGGTGGTCAATAAATTTTCTCTTAATTTATCAAGCTTCCTTCATTTTTTTCCTTTTCCACAATCTGCTAGTGAGAAGGCTCTTAACACCTTGGATGTTCATAAACAGCTCAGGTATTATTTGGATAAGACAAAGGTTGTTCAAAATTCTGAGTAGCTTTTTGTTTCCATTCATAACTGGTCATTTGGGTTTGGCTGTTTCTCCTCCTCGATTTTTATGGCCATTCCTTGGGTGGCGCAGTGGTGCAGCAGTTAACGTTGTCACCTCACAGCAAGAGGTTGTCCGGTTCAATTCTCGGCCATGGTGCCTTCTGTGTGGAGTCTGCATGTCTTGCCTGCATTTGCATGGGTTTCCTCCAGATACTCCAGTTTCCTCCCACATTTCCAAAGAACTGCGTTTGGAGCATTTCTCACCAGGCCTCTGCTGAAAACAGGCTGTGTCCTAGTCGGACCTTCCCAGTCAACAAATGTTAAATAAATAATACATTTTTTGTTTGTTCCTTTCATAGAAAAAAGTTTTTTGCTTCAGTTAGGGCTCATTCTACAAAGGCAGTGGCCTCTTCTAGACCATTCTTCAAGGGTTTTAGATAATAGATCCATACTTAAAGCTGCTACTTGGTCCTCTTTCGACACTGTTACAAAACATTACAAGTTGGATGTCATTTCCAGAGCCAGGACAAGATTTGCCAGGACTGTCCTTCATGGGTTTATGGAGGGTTCCCCTGTGCTTTCCTCCTTCTATCCTTTTCATTAGCTTTGGTGCTCTCCCACATTATGAATACTGCAACAGTGCTATGGAAGGACATTGTACAGTTGTGTAAAATCTTATCACCATACCAGTAGATGTTCTGTTCATTGTTGCAGTATTCCTCCTTTGTTTTTGTTTTTCTGTTGAGAACTCTCTGCTGTCAGAAGGTTTTTTGACTCTGTCTCCTCTTTCTTTTCTCTCTGGATGTGCATGCTCTCCTTTCTACTGAAGTGGCTCTAGTTCTCCTGAGGCACTTCACTTCTGAAAATGAAGCATTTGTACATCATATTTATGCTCTGTGCTTTAATGGGGAGCATATGCCTGACATATGAACTAGGAGGATAAAGGCTTTGGTATATTGGCGGGACATTGGGCTACCCTTGGCAGGATATCCCACATGTTAGAATGCTTAATCTTACAACCTGATGTCCTTCTGTTCATATGCTACAGTATTCATAACATTAGGGATTCTGCCTCCGGCTGACTTGTACTTCCGGCCAGTATCCAAAGGTATTGTTATGGTAAGGTTTTACACAATCTGTGGATCCAGAGAAGGAGTCAGAAGTGGTATTTGCTTCCAGTACTTATCCTGTTTTCAAGAAGGCAAGTGCATTGGTTTAATTTTGGAAGAAAGTATATACAGCTACCACTCTGGTCTTCAGGACCATTAATTGTCCGACACGGCCAGGTTTCAAATTGCTCTTCTAGACCAGATGGAGAATGTTGGTGATGGGTCTGGTGTGGAACTGGGGGCAAAATTATTGGACCTCACGAAGTTCTTAAGTTCATTGGTATATACTAGGCTAACAGCCACCAGGGACTTTAAGCCTAGTCATGCAATCCATCCCAGTTGTGTCCCTATGTATCATGGGCATTGATAGGGGGGGTATGTTAGGAAGTTTCGAGAAGTTATGGGGGGCATAGTAGTTTAGGCATTACTGTCTGCCTCTGTCTGTCAAATACGCGAAGGTCAGACCCGGCGTGAAGTTCCGATTTCCCATCTATTGGCAAAGGTTACACTTAAATAAGGTTAGAAATGGACTCTGTTCACATGGATGGGGGTGCTAGTCGGTCGAATGGCAAAGCACCCCACGTGTGGTCATGGTGCTTGAATGTAGTATTCTGAATGGCAGTTAGTCACTGATCAGAGGGATGTACATTGCTGAAGCTGAAACCCTTGACAGAGGACGTAAAAGTGCAGCTGTTAATGAACCCTAGATAGTAATCTGCCCTTTTGGCACCTCACTAGTGATATGGTCAAAATGGAAGAATGTTGAGAGGACTATGCAGTCAGTGAAACAGCTGTTTCATTTTCTTATGCCAAGGTAAGAGTGGAATTATCATGCAAGACTTGTTCCTACTATTGGTGGTAAGGCAAAAGTAAGTAGACCACAGGAGGAAGGCAGAGAGAGACTAGAATGGGAAACCTGGAGTCCCTAAGCCCCTGTACTCCCTAGGGAACAGTCATGACTACATAAAACTTATACCTCCTCTACCACCTTCCTTAAACCCTACACCCTAGTCTTGCTCTCTTCCCACCCCAAAGATAGTAAGATGGTTAGATGGTTATCCCAACGTATATGAAACTGGAAAGCATCACAAAAGACAAATGTGTGCTGCAGATTTGTCAGGGTTATAAACTACAATTTCTAAGAAAGTTAAAAATTTCAAGTATTTAATCCATGTCAAGTTCACCTAGTCCCTCTTACCCTGCAAGCATTTTTACAACTAGTAGTCAGAGAACCAGTTCCAAAACAAGGTTAGAACAGTGGCTTCTATGCAAGACTCTTTCTAATACCTAAAAGCGAGGGCCTTTGAAGATCCATCCTTGTGTCTGAGAAGGCTAAATCCTATCTAAACATTCCACATTTCAGAATGTAGACATTGCAAGCCTTCTTATTACTCTTATTCCTCCAAACAATGTTGCTTACACTGTATTTTAAGGATTCTCATTTACATATCCCTGTTCATAGGCCCACAGGTCATTTCTGAAATTTGAGATGGAGAGCTCTCATTGTCAGTTTATTTACTTGTTCTTGGATTGGTTGCTGTACCCAGTGTTTTTAGTGCTTGTCTCTAGTAACTGTTTATTGTCGAACCAGACATTTACATTTACCCCTACCCAGACAATTATCTCATTCAGACACTACCCTAGGAGGAGGAGAGGGATTTGCATTTGTCCTTCTTGTTCATATTCTCTAGTATCCATAACATGAGAGAGTCTGCCGCTAGCTGACTTGTACGTCCGGCAAGTATACAAAAGCCTAGTGCTACTGTGAGGTACGTGCAATGTTGCACAGAAGCAGAACGTACATCGGATATAAAGCGGATGTCAGCACATGCCAGACCCTAGAAGATTTCTGCCGCATGTCCATCTGCTCCAGTTGTCGCTCGTCAGACAAGTTACGAACATTGGTTCAGAAAAGTGCCCCGTTGGGATTTTTTCATTACTGTCTTTGGCTACTGTGTATTTTTGTGATTACATTTCAGCTAGGACGGGCAAGTGTCAATGTCGAAGGCAGATTCCGCATAGGGACTCGAACGACCTTGATTTATTTTGCCTAGGCCCTGACCACAGTCATATGACTTGATGTCCTTCTATTCATATGCTGCAGTATTAATAACATTAGGGAGTCTGCCTCCGGCTGACTTGTACATCCAGCCATTATCATAAGTCTTCATGTTACCGCAAGGTAAGTGCTACCCGCACAACATAACCCGTACATCGGCTGTAAAGAGACATTGGGTTTAAAGCGGATGTCAGCACTCACCTACCTTAGAACTTTTCTGCCACCTGTCTGATCGCCTGCTCCAGAAGTTTGCTTGCTAGAACTGTTGTGTTCAAGTGACTAGATAAGTACCCATTGGGTTTTTTTTTTTAAATTTTTGCTGCTGCTTGTCAGCTAGAAAGGGCAAGTGTCAGTGTGGAAGGCAGATTCCACATAAAGACACCAACAAACTGTGCCTCTTTTGTCTAGGCCCAGATCACGACCACACAGAGTGTACTGTTTGCAAGTCTTTCTTCCCTAAGACCCTCAGGAGTTAGCTAGCCTCTCTAAGATTATACTTGGAAAACCAGCGCCTTAAGCGCCTCGAATGCAAGATGGATATGACGGGCCATTCAGACAAGCCCGTACTGAAGAAAGTCAAAAAATTTCGGTCTGGGCATTCAGCGGCGCTCTCTTCCAGTTACTTCTTCCGAGGCCAGTGTGTAGGCCCAGAGGCTGTGGCTGAGGTGGTTGGATGTACCTGCTGTGAGTACCACATTAGAAGCCCCGAAGGAGCCCTCTAGCATGTCTGCGAGTGAAGGGCAGGCATCTGATCAGGGTGATAAAGGAGAACCCCGGCTCATTATCTCCAAAGGTCTTCAAAGGGTCATACAAATCACAGTGCATGAAGATGTGCTCTCCGATATCGTTGAATGCAGTCCAATGTCCGCTCCTTCTCCTTTAACCATAGTGAAGCCCCCAAAAAGAAAGCAGCTGAAACTAAACATGTGTCTCCTGCTACACTGCAGTAGCACCCTGAATGGCAAGATTTTTTTTCAAAGCCTCTTTAATGCTTGTATGGCCCTTTGTCAGTCTTCTCTTTCTCCTTCTCTTCCTTTGCAGCCTTTTTCTCCTTACACAACCTTCAAAAGTACAGCTACTGACACTTCCTCAGAGGAGTCTTTAGCCTTCTCCACCCAGCTGGCTTCCCCCTTAGGGTATGCTCCCCAGAGGAGGAATGTATTGGTACAAATTCCCCTGGGGAGGACTTTTCTTTTGGAGAGACTATTCTCAAAATGAAAAATGTTTTTTTCAAGTTGGACTGCTCCCAAGTTTCAGACATTCAGAAGAGGTACTATGACCTCTTGCAGATGGATTCCCCATGTCCTTCTGCTGTCTTTCCAGTCCTGCCTGCCTTTCTGGGTGTTTTTTCGGCTGCCTCCAAATGTCCAGACTCTCAGCCTCCTGCCCCAATCGTCCATACAGGTTCTGTACCTGAGGACTCCCAGTTTCTTTTTAAGGCTTCTGCTGCTGATCTGGCTACCATGTCTGTTTCTAAGGATAAGGCTTTAAAACTGCTACCATCCACTTCCTTGTTACCCTCTGATAAAGAGAGTAAGGTCATAGAATGTTTGGGAAAGAAGGTTTACACTTCTTCCACTTTGACCTTCTGTGCAATAAATTATCAGACTCACATGGCAAAGTACTCCCTGGCCTTTCTGGCTGATGCAGGGAAATTTTTGGCAGATATCCCAGATTCCTCAGCAAAATCTAAAGTGGCAGCTATTCTTAGTTTTTCTGCCAAAGTGACTAGGCACTCTGCAGTTATGATGCTGCTGATGCCACTGCTAAGGCAGCTGCCACTGGGTCGGTCCTTAGAAGATGCTCCTGGCTTAGGCTACAACCTTTGCCTGAAGATTTCAAGGCCAAATTGCTGGATGCACCCTTGGATAACAAAGCTTTGTTTTGGAATTCAGCAGCAGAACTCTTCATATCTGTTCAGGAGAAAATAAAGGAGTTACAGGACCATAAACACATTTCATGCATCTCCAGTTCCACGGTTTCAAAGGAATTACCTGGTTAATACTGCATTTGTAAGAAAAGAAAGCCATCCCTAACTTCTTTTAAAGGTAAGAGGGGACCCAGAAAGCCAGCCTTTTCAAAGTCTGCCCCTTCCACCTCTGCTCCAAAACAGTCATTTCAATCCCAACCTAAGCCAGGTAGTCTGTGACTACCAGCCACTAGGGCTATCCACTCCCTTGTCTCTTCATCTTAGCCTATCACTTGCTGCTTGGAAGCTGATTACTTTGGACTCTTGGGTCCTTTCCATAATCAAATTAGGGTATTTCATTGTTTGGGAAAAATTCTCCTCATTCAGAGGGATCTTACTACCCCCCTAAAGATCAGATGAGCTTCTTCCTCAGGTCATCACAGACCTGATCTTTCAGGGGACTATCCAAAAAGTTCTCACTTCCAAAAAAGGAAAGGGATTTTACTCCAGCATGTTCCTGGTCCCCAGGAAGGATGGCCCTTGGAGACTCATCCTGTACCTTTCCTATTTAAACACCTTTCTCAAAGTCCCTTCTTTCCGTATGTTGACTTGACCTTTCCTTCTCCCTCTAACTCTTTCCCAGGCCTTCATGGTGTCTTGAGACATAAATGATGCCTGTCTTCACATTCTTATCCACCCAATGTTCAGGAAGTTTTTACATTTTTCTGTTGCTTCCTCACATTTTCAGTTTTGAGCTTTGCCCTTTTGGTCTCTCTACGGCACCAAGGGTTTTCACAAAATGCTTGGCTGTTGTCATAGTATTCTGCAAAATGCAGGGAATTCAAATCTTTCCTTACATTGACGACCTTCTGATTCAGGCACAGTCTCTAGAACTACTTCAGGAAAATCTTTCCTTCACTGTTAACCTTCTACAGAGATTAGGGTTCACTATAAACTTCCAGAAGTCTTCTCTCACCCCTTCGCAGGATCACATTTTCATGATCTGCAGGGTAGAGCTAGACAAAATGCTATCCTCTCTTCCCATACAGAATGTCTGGTTTCTGACTTCCTATTTTCAGGGTATCCTTCGTCTTCAGTCATTGACAGCCAGGGACTTCCTCCGTCTCTTAGACTACATGGCATCCACTATATACCCCATGATACCCTTAGCAAGATTATGCATGAGAAAGTTGCAGTGGTATCTAAGAACTGTATGGATGCAACACCCGCACCCTTTAGAATTTGCTCCCACTCTTTCCTGGCATAAAAAAGGAACTAGAATGGTGGATCATGCAGGTAAATAAAAACCCTGGCCTACCTCTGCAACCACCTCTTTCTTCCCTAGAGTTATTCACAGACACTTCAGACACAGGTTGGGGTGCAACTCAGCCTGGAGGGTCAGAGATGTTTGGTTTTCCAAACGGGCACAGGGACATATCAAAGTAAAGGAGATGAGGGCACTGGTTTTTGCACTGTAAATCTTCAAAAGCAGCCTAGTTCCAGAAGTACTGAGGTGGTTCACAGACAGCACCACAGCTTTTTGGTAAACCAACAAGCAGGGAGGAATGAAGTTATACATTCCATGCAGACTAGCCCTACTTACCTGGGAATTGGCCTTACAAAGCCAAATCACCCTTTAGGCAGTCTGTTTCCCCTCAGCCCAGAATACAGTGGCAGACTCTTGAAGCTGGTCCACGACCCAGTCCCATGAATAGATGTTGCACAGGGATGTGTTTCTAATGTAATCCATCATTGGGACAGCCTCAGATAGATCTCTTTGCTTCTCCCTTGAACAGACAACTTCCAGAATTTTGTGCCAAGGTCCCTCATCCCCTCGTGTGGAAGGTGGACACACTTGTCTTTCTCTTGGAAAGGGATGTTTCTGTATGCACCCCCCCTCCCCTTGCCTGTTGTACAAAAGGTACTAATGAAGATTCAGTAGGATCAGCCAAAAATCTTGTTGGTGACTCCCTTTTGGCCAAGACAGCACTGGTTCCCCCTTCTCCTGCACCCAGCCGGGGGCAAGCATCACAAGTTACCCCACAGGATGGATCTACTCACACAGGCCAGGGGTACCCTAGTACATCCACAACTGTCAACCCTGAACCTAACCTTGTGGGTGATAGGGTTTTAATCCCTTATAGACACCTCTTTAGGAGGCCAGAAAACCTGCAACTAGGAAATCCTGCATTTCCAAATGGAAAAGGTTTTCCATCTGGTGTCAAAAAGAACCTACAACCACTGTCAGTTGATATTCCGGTGGTCTTGTCCTGTCTGTGTGAATTGATGAGGGCTGGGTTGTCCTACTCTTCGGTGAAGGCTCACCTTTCAGCCATCTCTGCTTGTCTGTCTATGTCTCCACCTTTGGCCTCTAGGTTAGAGGTAAAACTGTTCCTTAAAGGCGTCCTTCATATCAGACTGCCTAGGAAACCAAAACCTTCTCCTTGGGATCTCAATTTTGTGCTACAGAAGCTTACACTGTGATCTTTTGAACCAGCAAGCTCATTTTCCCTGCAGCATTGCACCTGAAAAACGGTTTTGTTACTAGCCATTAACTCTACTAGAAGTGTTTCAGAGTTACAGGCCCTAATGCCCAATCCCCCTTCACTGTCTTTCATAGAGATAGGGTTTCCCTGCGCACTATACTTTTTTTTTCCTTCCCCTCAGTGTCCCAGTGAGAGAATATTGCACACTTAGATGTGCATAGGCAGCTCAAATACTACTGTCACAGAACCAAGCCTTTTTGTAAGACTGACCAACTGTTTGACCCAGAGCTCTTGGATGGTAAGAAACAATCCGTTTCCAAGCAAACTGTTTCCAACTAGATTTATAAAGCTTTTTCCTTTTTTTATTTGTCTAACGGTAAGATCCTTACTTCCCCAGTGAAGGCTCATTCTACTAGCAGTTTCTTCCTCAGGGTACTCTTTAAAGGTGTAGACATTGTCTGTATACTTGAGGCAGCTACGTGGTCCTCTGTCCATGCATTCACTAAACACTACGAGCGTGACACCATCTCCAAGTCCAGAGCTGGGCTTGCAAGAGCAGTCCTGCATGGATTTGTAGAAAAAGCATTGGCTCATCCTCCTCCTCCCAACCTGTCCCAAGCTTCAGATTTGTCATTCTCCCTAATGATATGAATACTTCAGCATATGAGTAGAAGGACATAGAATAGTTGTATAAAATCTTACCGCAACCATAGATGTCTTTCTCTTCTATATGCTGCAGTATTGCTTCCCCCCTTACCTTGCCCCTGATGCTTGCCTAATTCTCCTGCTGATATGCTTCTCAACTAGGAACTCAGGCTGGTGCTGGACGGCATACAGTTCTGAAGTAGGTGTGTGCTGATGTCTGCTTTATACCCAATGTCTCTTTATGGCTGACATATGCATTATGTTGTGCGGCGTAGCACGTACCATGTGGTAGCATGAAGACTTTTGGATACTGGCCGGATGTACGAGTCAGCTGGAGGTGGACTCCCTAATATTATGATTACTGCAGCATGTAGAAGCGAAGGACATCTATGGTTCTGATAATATTTTACACAACTATTCTTTCTATTTGCAAGGTCTTTGTCTCCAAGACCCTACGTAGTCAGTTAGCTTCTCTAAACTTATACTTAGAAAAGGAGTGCCTAAAACATTTTGCGAGTGATATGGAAGCTACGTCAGGCCCTTCAGGCAAGCCACAAGCCAAGAAATCTTGGCCTGATTTACTCACTACTCCCTCTGATCCAGACGTCTCTCCCAAGGCTGATGTTGGCCCGGAGATAATTTCAGATTCTGTAGACACTCCTTTAACGTGTACCAGTTTGGAGGCCGTGAAGGACCTTACCAACATGCTTCGAGAGAAACACAGGTGCCCAACTCTGGAGTGGGGGGAAACCATGGCTCATTGCGACTGAAGGCCCATGTGGCATTACTCAAATCATTGTGCAAGAGGATGTTCCTACCAACATTGCAGAGTGTAAACTGTCAGGCCTATCAACCTTCCACCAAGTGGAGGTTCCCAAAAAGAAAAAAAATTCAAACAACATGTTTCTCCTTCTCCTCAGGAACAACCACCAGATTGGGAGGCCTTTTCCCAAGGCCTGTTCAATGCCTTTACGGACTTGAGAGTCCTCAGCGATCCCTTCTCCTTCCATTCCTCCCACTACTCCTCAAAAGAAGAATTCTGAGAATTTTTCTCAGATGATGAGGATCTCTCAGGGGATGAATCTTTAGCTTATTCAACCCAAAGTTCTTCCCCTTTGGGTTGTGCCTCCCCAGAGGAAGAATCTAATGGCACTGATTCCTCTGGGGAAGATATCTCATTTGGGGGAAACCATTCTTAAGATGAGGGAGTTTTTCAAATGGGAT
Organism: Protopterus annectens; assembly: GCF_019279795.1. Classification (NCBI taxonomy): domain Eukaryota; kingdom Metazoa; phylum Chordata; order Ceratodontiformes; family Protopteridae; genus Protopterus; species Protopterus annectens. Next base: position 1,008,393,982 of record NC_056734.1, on the reverse strand, counting down.
TGTTGTGAGGTATCAGACATCGAAAAAAGGTACTATGACCTGCTGCACATGGACTCCCCTTCCCCATCTGCCATACCTCCTCTTCTGCAAGTTTTTCCTAGATGCCTTTGCTGCTGTTTCAAAGTGCCCTGGTTCTCAACCTCCTTTCCCCAAAAGGTCAGATAGATTTTATAAAGTGCCAGAGGACTCCAGATTCCTATTCAAATGTCCCTCTGCAGACCCTGCTACCATTTCAGTATCTGTAGACAAGGCCTCCAAGATGCTACTTTCCACTTCCCTCTTCCCCTCAGATAAGGAGAGCAAAGTCATGGAGAGATTATGAAAAAAGGTTTATACTTCAGCTACTCTGGCTTTCAGGGCCATTCACTATCATACTCGTATGACCAAATATTCTTTGGCCCTTCTCTCGGATGCTGGAAAATTACTTTCTGAGCTTCCTGACTCTCCCACTAAGGCTAACCTTTCCTCCATCCTTGACTCCTCAGCTCAGGTTACATGGCATTCCATAAAGTGTAGCTGTGATGCTATGGAGGCATCAGCTAGAGGGGCTGCATCTGGATCAGTCCTGAGGAGATATTCCTTTCTTAGGCTCCAACCTTTTGCCTCCCCAGATAACAAGGCATTGTTTGGTACCTCTGCTGCAGAACTATTAACTTTCTACAGGAGAAGGGCAAGGAGCTGAAGACCTGAAAGATATTTTTGTTTCCATAGTGCTGACGTCTCAGAGGAAACACCCTACCAAGACCACTTTTGTAAGAAAGCTTGCCAGGCCCCAATCTTCCAATGGTAAGAGACAGACTAGGAAATAATTTTCCTCTAAATCTATTTCTTCTACTCCCACACAGAAACAGCGGTTTCAGGGTAAGACAGGTAGTCTGTGGCTACCCACCTCTGTCCCTTCACCTCTCTGTTTTCTTGGAAACAGATAACTCAGGACTCTTGGGTCCTATCCATCATCCTGCAAGGATACTTTTTGGTGCGGAAGACTCTTCCCCTTCAAGGATATTCCACAACCTCCAAAAGAACAACTGGAACTCTTTCTACAGGTTATTTACAGACTCCTCTCTCAAGGTACCATTCAGGTAGTGCTGCCCTCACAAGTAGGAAAAGTGTTCTACCCCAGGATGTTCCTGGTGCCCAGAAAGGATGGTCCTTGGAGACCCATTCTAGACCTATCCCATCTAAATACCTTTCTGAAGGTTCCCAACTTTCGTATGTTAACTTTACCCACCCTCCTTCTCATCCATCCATCCTCAGGCCTTTATTGTGTCATTGGCTGTCAAGAATGTCCATCTTCATATTGCCATTCATCTTCGGTCCAGGAAGATTTGTCACTTTGCTATTGCTTCCTCTCATTTTGAATTCTTTGCCTTGCTCTTTGGATTGTCTGTGGCCCCAAAGGTCTTCACAAAATACTTAGCCCCTGTGGTTGCCTTCTGCAGGCTACAGGGCATACAGATCTTTCCATACCTAGACCGACTTCTCCAGGTTCGGACTCCAGACATCCTTCAGGAGAACCTCTTCTTCATGATGTCAGTGCTGGAGGGTCTAGGGTTCCTGATCAATTACCAGAAATCAACTCTGGTCCCATCCCAGGACCACATTTTCTTTGGCTGCAGGATCCAATCAGACAGGATGCTGGTCTCCTTGCCTCCAGAAAAGGTCCTGTCCCTCACCTCCTACTTCCAGGACCTCTTGCTTCTCAAATCCCTGACTGCCAGGGAGTTTTTTCGCCTCCTGGGGTTCATGGCTTCCACTATTCCCATGCTTACTTAACCAAGTTACACATTAGGAAATTCCAGTGATTCCTGAACAGTATGGGTACAATACTCCCATCCTCTGGAGTTTATCCTACTTCTGCCATGCCTCAAAAAGAGTTACACTGTTGGATCCAACAGGTTTCAAGGAACCCAGGCTTACCCTTGCAGCCACTTCTTCCCACTCAGGAGCTGTACACGGATGCTTCAGACATGGGATGGGGAGCACCCCTGGACTCATGGAGGCATCAGAGATGTCTGGTCTCTAGCCCAGAAAAGGGAACGCATCAGTATAAAGGAGATGAGGGCCCTGATCTTCGCTCTACACATTTTCAAATCTCTTCTTTCCCTGGGGGTTTTAAGATGGCTTACAGACAAATACCACTGTCCTCTGGTATGTCAACAAACAGGGGAGGGACAGAGTTCTACCTCCTGTGTAGACTGGCTTTGCAGGCCTGGGAGTTAGCTGCCCAGAGTCAACTCTCCCTCCAGGTGGTTTACATGCCCTTGACTTAGAACGTTGTGGCAGACACACTGAGGAGGTCCATGACTTGGTTCCATGAATGGATGTTGCTCAGGGATGTATTTCTGGACATGATCCATCAATGGGGTATATCTCTGGTAGATCTCTTTCCCTCCCCCATGAACAGACAACTTCCCAAGTTTCGTGCCAGGGTTCCAGATCCCTTGGCATGGAAGGTGGATGCCCTGCCTTTCTCTTGGAAGGGGATGTTTTATTATGCATCCCCTCCCCTTCCCACTTCTCCAAAATGTCCTGATGAAAATCCAACATGATCAACCAAAAATCTCACTGGTGACTCCTTTTTGGCCAAGACAATATTGGTTCCCCCTTCTTCTGCATTTAGCCAAAGGCAATCACCACAAGTTACCCCACAGAATGGACCTACTCACACAGGGCAAGATAACTTTAGTACATCCACCTATGTCAATTCTACAACCAGTGGTGGCTGGTGACTTCAAATCATAGGGAGGCTGCAGAAGACAGCTAAATGGATGAGGCCACTGGAAAGGGGTGTGGTCAACTAGAAAGGGGTGGAGGTATGCTCAAAACCACAAAAACTGGAACTTTAATTAAATACGCTGCCCTAGGTGCCAAACCATCATTATGAGAGTCCAACCAAGACAAAATGAAGTGCAGAAGAAAAAAAATATTTCAATGCATTGGCTACATGACAGCTTACTTAATGTCTAGATGGAAACAAAAAGGTTGTGAAGCATGAAAAAATAAATTACTTTTTAAATACATTACTTTAATCAAGTATAAGAAAAACAAGCAGCACTCAATTCAAACCACTTCTCCTTGCACTGCAGTTCTAATTATAATTTTATATGCAGCTTTATAAAACTACTAAGCAACATGCTGAATGTAGCAATCTCTGTGATACCCCCACTTGTAAAAATTTTCCTTATCTAAAAAGACCTGCTGCCTGACAACAACTATCTATTTGTTTCATGTGGAAAACATGATCAAAGTAAAAAATGAACAGCAAACAAAAAACAAGCTCAAGATAATTGTTTAAAGGATTACTGCACAGGTTAAGGACCACACATGATAGACTGGCATTCTGTTTAGTTTACAGGTAAAGCTTGCAAAGATGATTGCAAGTCTCCAACAAATATAATGAGCTTCTGAAAATACTGTAATCCTGTCCTTTATTGCAAGCACTGTCATATGCATTTCAATACCTAAGACTTGTACATTATCTAATTATGTAAATATTCTATGCATGGCAACAACAGAAAGGCTTTCAGTGTTGGTAATGTTTTAACAGTATTCTTATTAAGGCTTACTTGCATCTTACAGTCTCAGACAAGCTTACTTGATGGTCATTAAAGCATTGCCATTTAAACACAGAGCAACTAGCACTGAAACAGCATGCATTTTCTGAATGCTAAGAAGCATAACATGCACAACAAGCAGTCGCCACTTCACTTATCCGTACCTTGATCAAAAACTTAAAACCCACTACACTTTCTGCTGATCAACTCCCTGCCGAGTACCTACAAATATCAGCTGATGCTATTGCTTACCCCGTCTCAATACTAATCATTCGAACCATAGTAGAAGCTAAAATTCCCACCATCTGGAAAATATCCTATGTAATCCCACTTCAAAAATGAGGCAGCTCTACCAAATTCTCCAATTATAGGCCAATAGCTATACTCTCTCCACTTGCAAAGATTATGGAAAAATGTATTCATAGACAACTCATGCACCATCTAATCCAGAATCACCTTATGGCAGACACTCAGCATGGCTTCTGTCCTCATCACAGCACTACTTCAGCCCTCCTAGCCTTTACCAACACCATAAACCATAATCGCAACAATAATTATATATCCTCAGCCCTCTTCTTGGATCTTTCCAAGGCATTCAATATGGTTGATCACCAACTTTTAATCCACACCCTGCAAACACTCTGTCTAGATACTAGAGCCCTTCATTGGTTTCAATCCTACCTGAATGGTCAACGGCAGGCTGTCCTCTGGCAGAACAAACTCTCTAATCTTCTACCTAACACCCTTGGAGTACCACAAGGCTCTATACTAGGGCCCTTGCTGTTCTCCATCTTCTTTAACAACCTTTTTACTGTCATCCCAAAAGTCAGCTGTATCCAATATGCTGATGACTCCACTCTGATTTGCTCGGCCACATCTCCAGTAGAGTTATGGTCAGCTACCCAGACCACCTTTAATACAATACAAAAACTGGCTTTCTGAACGTCGTCTGATCCTAAATCCCAAAAAAACTAAAATGCTGATCTGAAGTAGGATATTCATTTGTCTGCAACCTATGGGTTATGGATCCGATATCGGATCTGAACCGGCATGGTTTTCCAGCTATGGATCCAAGCTCTCAGCTCCTCCCCTCACCCATAATGCCCTGCTCTACCCTCATAACCTCAGATCTCGTTTGCCGCGCATGGTGACTGGATTGGTTTCTATAGCTCTCAGCTAAGTGCTAGTTTTTCTAATTGTTAATATAAGATTTTGAAGTTTTTATTCATTTTTTGTGTGAAAGTTTAGGTTTCCCTCTTTGATATATTATTTTAGAGTTAATCTAAGTATTTTTTCCCTCCCCTCGCTGTTGGCGTAGTGTGTGTGTGTTGGGCCTGTGTGTGTATATTGTTTTTAGTTACTTTAGTTTAGTAGCTTGTTTATAGATTGGGATGGCTGAACAGCCCAAATCTATATTTTCTAAATGCTCCGAGTGTGGCCATAAGCTTTCCCCAGCTGATGGCCACACTCGGTGTGTTAGGTGCCTGGGGGTTGAACACCTCACATCTGGATGCTCCATTTGTGCAGGGTTCAACCCCAGGGCACTGAAGGAGCGGAGGTCCAAGCTTGTCTTGGCGGGCCTTTTACCGCCGGACTCTGCTCCGACCTCCGCTCCTTCGGGAGTAACCGTGGTTTCGGTTCTTCCCTCCGTGGCACCCCCTCCTCCTGGGACTCAACCTCCCGTTTCTGGTTCGGAGGAGAGGGATGCTAGGAAAAAGGACCGGAGGGAGAAGCACCACAAGCGGCGGGCCGAGACCTCTGTTTCAGCCCCGCCAGCCAAGCTGGCTTCTCCCCGGCTCCGTTGTCGGCTCGGTCTCCTCCTTCGGCTCCGGTCCCCAGTGTCCTTTTCACCGGGGCCTGGGGAGGAAGAGACCCGATCTCCGCCGAGGCTATCGAGGAGGCACTCCAGGCCTACCTTGGTAGCCTCGCCGAGATCTACATATAGCCTTTCGATGCTGATCTGGACCGGATGATGAGAAGATTCATCCAGGCCCAGATGCAGATGGGAGTGCTCTTGCCTCCCCTCTGGGGAGCTCAACACCCTTTTCAAACCTATTGCTCCTTCTCCGACCCGCTATCCGGGTTCGGAGCAGCTGGAGCCGAGCAGCTTCGAGCCGGGGTGGGTCGGCGCCGATAGTACTTGGTACCGGATCCGACCCTGCCCTCGAGTGCATCGGATCCGACCTCTCGGAGCCTGGCTCCGAGCCTCGGATCCGCGGGGATCAGTGCTCCTTCGGCGCCATCTGTGTCGGAGCGCACTGTCCCTTCGGATCCAGCGCTTGGCGCCGGCTCCGATCCACTCTTCGGATCCGAGGAGAGCCGATTGTCGGATCCTTTGGTCGAGGTCGGCTCCCTTGGCGCTTTGATGTAGTGGAGAGGGCCCTGTTGAGGGTCTCCGGACCCCGGCACTTGTTCGGCTCCGCCGCCTCCCTCTGCACTGGGCCAGGCTTCCACCATCCGGCCCCTGGGACAGCCCGCTTCTGTGCCCCAAGTTGCTCCAATGGAACAAGTTGCTGCTTGCGAGGACTCCTCTGACAGCCCCCCAGATGATGTCCCTCGCAAGCATACGTGCAAAAGGAGGCACATTGACTCCCCCGAGTCTCTCACAGAAGACACGGACTTGGAGGAAGGGGAAGGCTCCCCACGGTCACCCCCCGAGGATGTCTCATTTGGAGATATCATGGAAATGCTCCGTATAACGAGTTCGTGTTCTTGGAGGCATTTGAAGCGGGCCCGTCTACCTCTTGGGTGTCCCCTCCTGCCGACCCCCTGGTGGACCTCATTACCACCAGGGCGTGGAAGGAACCGGACACCGTGGAGCCAATTCCTAAGAGGCCCGATAGGATCCTTAGCCCACCGTCCGACCGTGCCCATTGGAGTAAGGGGCCTCCGGTAGATGCCATGTTGACGGCGGCGGCCACCAAGAGGGAACTGGCTCAGGAGAGTCCCTCAGTCCATCCCCCGAGCAAGGAGTCTCGGATGATGTACCGCTTAGGGAAGCGGATGTTTAGTTCAGCGACCTTCTCGGTAAGGGCGCTGAACTACTTGGCACATGTCATTAGGATGCAGCGAGATCTCATTAAAGAATATGCTGCATCTCCCCCAGAGTCCATTTCGGAGGAGGACAGGGTTCTGCACTCCACCCGTATGGCCACTCTTAGGTCAGTTACTAATACCTCTATGCGGCTACTCTCCCACGCTACGGAAGGCGCCGCTAGAGCTGCGGGGACAGGCCTAGTCACTAGACGTCAGGCCTGGCTTCGTCACTGCGATTTTTCTGAGCCCTTCAAAGCGTCATTCAAAGCCCCCTTTGATGGTTCTGCTCTCTTTGGCAAAACCGTTCGCGAGACGTTGACCCAGAGCGAAAAGGACGGGAAGACGCTGTCTGCCATCGGAATCCGCTTCTCTGCACCCCAGAGGCCCTACTCTAGGAACCAAAAGGGTCAGAAGAAGATGTGGTTCCGGAAGTCGCAGCAGTCCCAGCCTGCTCCGGACAACCAGTCCTTCCGTGGCAGAGGAGGACAGGGAGGACGCCGCCCTAGAGGCAGAGGGGCTCCCAGAAACTTCGGGTCCAGGGAACCTTTCTCTGAACGGCCCGCGCAGCAACCCTGAGGGGTTGCCCGACTGCTCCACTCTGGAGGCAGTCTGGGGACGTTCGGGGCACCTAGCGGCATGGGAGTCCATAACATCAGACCGCTGGGTTCTCCAAATCATATCCAGAGGATATCGCATCCCTTTCCTTCACCTTCCAAAGTTGAAGTCCCTCCCAGACGCCCCACCCGGTCAACGGGAGGCCGCTTTGGCAGAAATTGGCCATCTGCTAAAGAAAAGAGCCATCCAGCCCGTCCCCCAGACCAGATCTGATCAGGGTTCTACTCCAGGTTCTTTTTAGTGCCAAAGAAGACGGGGAACTAAGACCAATCCTAGACCTCTCTCTCTTGAATCTGGCAGTCCCCAAAGAAAAATTCGAATGGTCACTCTGCAATCTATTGTCCCCCTTCTGGGAGAAAATCACTGGATGTGCTCGATAGACCTCAAGGACGCGTACTACCACATCCTGATGGACAGGCGCCCAGGAGGTTCCTCCGCTTCCAGCTGGGAGCCAGTCACTACCAGTTCCGGGTCCTTCCCTTTGGTCTCACCACAGCCCCCAGGGTGTTCACCAAAGTATTAGCAGTGGTAGCGGCCCACCTGAGGCTTCAGGGAGTGCAGGTGTTTCCCTACCTGGACGACTGGCTTCTTACCGCCCCAACAAGGCATCTACTTTTATTGGCGCGAGACTCCTTTCTCCATCTTGCTCCTGTTCTGGGCATTACAATAAATACAAAGAAATCCAACCTGGCGCCCACACAGCTCTTAGATTTTATAGGGGCCAGGCTAGACACAAGGAGTTTACGAGCCTTCCTCACTGCGGACAGAGTTCAAAATCTGCAGCTCCAGGTGCGGGCCATTCTCCACTCAAGTTCTGTTCCGGCGGAGTTGGTCCTGAGGGCTCTAGGGTCCATGGCGTCTGCGATAGCACTTCTCCCTCTTGCCAGGCTCAATATGCGCATTCTACAGTGGACACTTAGTACAGTGGTCATACCTTGCTCTCCCCATGCATCATCCCATTGCGATCAGCAAGGCTTGCAAGCGGTCCCTCTTGTGGTGGCTTCACTCCCCGGATCTCCACAGGGGCCGCCCATTTTGTGCTTCTCCCCCTCTCGCCACGGTGACCACGGACGCCTCCCGCCTCGGGTGGGGGCACTTTATGGGCCGGACCGTCCAAGGCACGTGGACGATTCAGAGACCTTACTGCATATCAATGTTCTAGAGATGAGAGCAGTGCTCTTGGCGTTGCTAGCACTTCAGGACTTTCTTCCCTTGGGAACAATTGCATTCAATCGGACAACATGTCTGTGGTCTGGTACATCAACAAGCAAGGGGGAACAAGGTCTTACCCTCTTTGTCGAGAAGCCATGAGAGTTTGGGAATGGGCAATCTCCACCAACCGCTTTCTAATAGCAACGCACATTCCGGTCGGTCCAACATCCTAGCGGACAAGCTCAGTCGCACCATTCTGACCCCTTACGAGTGGTCTCTCAATTGTCGAGTAGCGGAACGCATATTCGCACGGTGGGGAACTCCTTCATGCGATCTTTTTGCCTCTCCCTCAAACACCAAGTGCGACAGTTTTTCGCTCTGATACCTCCTCCCGGAGGTTCCCAAGAGACGCTCTGGTGCATGCTTGGCCACCCGGTCTTCTGTATGCTTATCCACCCTTGCCTCTGATGCTCCAAGTTCTTCAGAAAACCTCTCGGTGGGTTGCAGAATGATTCTCATTGCTGCTTTTGGCCTCGACAGATCTGGTTCCCCTTCCTAAGGTCTCACTCGGTGAATCCTCCTTGGATTCTAGATCCCATTCCGGATCTGATATCCCATCCATCCTGCATACCTCTTCCGAATCTGGACAACCTGAAGCTGACCGCTTGGCTGCTCCAGTTCCACTCTTGATCAGGACTCCCGGTATTTCGTCACCTGTTAAGGCAATTTTGGTGGCAGCTCATAAACCATCCACTAGAAAGGTCTACCGCAGTAAGTGGAAACGGTTTTCTTTGTGGGCGGAGCGGCAAGGCCTGAATCCCTTCACGGTTCCTCTTCCATTAGTGCTTGACTTTCTAACCACTCTTTTAACGATGGTGCCAGCAGTTCCACAGTCAAAGTACAACTGGCGGCAATTTCTCATTATCACATTGGCCATGACTCTAATCCTCTTATGTCAGCCAAATTGTGTAAAATTTTTCTTAAAGGTACTTTTCTTCTCAGGCCCCCTGTAAAACAAGCGGTTCCTCCTTGGGACCTCTCTCTGGTTCTACAGGCCTTGACCGCCCTTTCGAGCCAGCGGCTACGGTGGATCTCAAATTCTTGTCCTACAAGACAGCCTTTTTGGTAGCCATTACATTGGCCAAGAGAGTTTCTGAGCTTCAAGCATTATCAGCTAAACCTCCTTACTTGGTATTTCATCCGGACCGTGTCTACCTCAGGACCAACCCGTCCTTTCTTCCTAAAGTCGCTTCTGAAGCAAACATCAATCAATCCATTAACCTCCCTGTTTTCTTCCCTAAATATGAAAACAAAGGTGAATATAAGCTCCACTCATTAGATGTTCACAGGCAACTTAGATTTTATCTAAACAGGACGGCTGGTCATAGGCAATCCGACCAGTTGTTTATTTCCTTTGCAAAATTTAATTTGGGCAAGCCAATTTCTAAAGTTTCTCTGTCCCGCTGGATTTCACAGTGCATCTTATTGGCTTATCAAGCTTCAGGAAGGCCCGCACCGGAGGGTGTTCATGCCCATTCAACCCGGTCAGTATCTACCTCGGCAGCCTTCAAGGCTAGGATTCCTCTAGATGATATTTGTGCAGCAGCCACGTGGGCTTCATCTCATACTTTTATTTCCCACTATAAGTTGGATCTTGCATCTAGGGTAGAGCATCCTTTGGCTCCGGTGCTCCGGAATATCCTTCCATGATGGCCGCCCAAGATTCAGGTAGCTGGGGACTCTGTCTCACAGGTTGCAGACAATGAATATCCTACTTCAGATTTAGAAGTTATGTACTCACCATAACGCTCCATCTGAGTAGGTGTATTCATTTGTCTGCAACCATCCCGCCCTCCTATCCCCCTGGCCTTTCAGTTTCCTGCATATTCTATGTTACCCTTTTCAGGGTGTTGTTGCTTTGGCAAACTCGATCTGAGGTCATGAGGGTAGAGCAGGGCATTATGGGTGAGGGGAGGAGCTGAGAGCTTGGATCCATAGCTGGAAAACCATGCCGGTTCGGATCCGATATCGGATCCATAACCCACAGGTTGCAGACAAATGAATACACCTACTCAGATGGAACGTTATGGTGAGTACATAACTTCTAATTATTTTCACCAACACGTAGGTCTACCGCTTTCACCTTTACCATAACTTCAAGTGATGGCACAATAATCTCCCCTGACCCCTCTACAAAACTATTAGGTGTCATCATAGATAATAATCTAAAATTCGACCTACATGTTAACCAGACTATCAAAACCATCAATAAAAAACTAGGAATACTACAGAATAAAAGCCTTCCTTAACCCCTCCAGCTAAAATTGCCATAGCTCGCTCTCAACTTCTTTCAACCCTTCTGTATGCATCCCCTCTACTCTCGAATTTAAGCAAGACTATCATTAAACTCTCAATTTGCTACAACCACATTGCCAGGTTTGCCACTGGGCTGCATTTTAGGATACATTATTGCATCAATCTAATTCAGCTTAATCCAGTATAACCAACTGATTATGGCCTATAAAATACTCTATAATCCGGACAATACTCCTGCAATTAAAAATATTATCACCCCCCTATAACAATCCTAGACCGCTTCGATCCTCTAACAAACTAATTCAGACAAGCAAAATTAATAACGCAGCTGGTGACTCTCTCTCTGCAAACTCTGTAAGTAGACACTGGAACTCTCTTCCAGCTATTACTTTCTACCTTAGGTCAATTTAAAACTAGACTCAAACAAAATTTCGCACTTAACTGGCTATGTCAATGTATCAAGCCTGGCTAACTCTCTCTAGAATGTCTAAAAATCTGTTAACCAGTTTACTGTGCAATTTAATTTAATCCTGATTTATGCTTGGGATTAACTCTAACCTGTGGAACTTGTTTAACTTGCTTACTTATGTAATCACTGTAAATAGTCTGTTTGTAATATGTAATGCTGGTATTATGTAATGCTGTATCTGCTTACCCTTGGAACTTTTCTCCCCGGGCCTCTGCTGAAAATGGACATGCATCCAGTCGGACTATCCCGCTCAACAAATGTAAAATAAATAAAATAAATTAATTAACAGTATAAAAATATGACAGAAAACCAGAACATTCTGCAGAATCAAGGACAGATGAAAAGCCACTGTCGTACTTGTGTCTACCTTGGATGGGGGATACTCTGCACACTTGCACTGCATAACTACTCCTTGCCTTGCTTGGACACATCTAGAGTCACCACATGGGGGTGTCGGTTGCAGTAAGTATGTCACAATTTGAAATGTCTCTGGCTGACGGTCATGGCCTAACACATTTATCATACCGCTCAGCCTCAGAGCAAGAAATCTGGACAAAGCCATACAGAGAGGTGGGACAAAGGCCCAAAAATAAGGACAATTTTTAAATATGGCTATTATAAACTTAGTAAGATAATAGAATAATAGGTCTTGCATTAGTATGAATTTTCATGAAATCTGAAACTCAAATGTTTGTCACTATTTTCTAACTTCAATCTTTAATGGTTTGCCACTAATTTGCCAGAAAACCACAGTTTTATGAAAAATGGACCAAAAATGTGATGCAAAAATATAAAATAGCCACAAAATACAACCAAGAACCTGTTAAAGAAGGGACACTTTTTAATATTAGTACTGTTAACTTGAGAAGCTGACAAAATAAGAAAATCTGCACACATTTCTGAAATAAAAGTAATCTATAAGTCTGATCATTACAGTTATTTATTAATTGTAAACCCCAACGTTTTCTTCCAAAGTTGCCATTTTTGCGGAGGAAGTATTAGGGGGAGAGCAACATTTTGAGTCAAAATCTGGGACAATTGAAAGGTTTGGATGTGCCTAATTCTGTAAAGGGATTTGCATGTTCCTCTCAACCTCTTAAAGCAGGAACTCTGGACAAGGCCAAATATATTGCGGGAACATACAAACTACTAAAATTTCACTTTAGAAACTTAGTTGGTAGAATAACAGGTCTTGCCTTAGCATGCATTTTTCTGAAGGTTATGAAGTTTGAAACTCAATGTCTGTCATTATTTAGTGACTTCGTTTCTAAATGATTTGCCAGAAAACCACAAATTTTATGAGGAACAAAACAAAAACAAGAAGCAAAAAAATATTAATTCTGCAAAAATCTGGACATTTGAGAGGTATAGTTCAGCTGGGGGCTGTCTTTGAGTTTGCTGCCCTTCCCCCCCCTCACAAAATCATGGTCAAATGGAGCCTCCCCCCTACAGCCATTCCAATGTCCCATTACTTGGCTGTTTCGCCCCATTTACTGTAAACACTGTAAGGTGCATACTGCTTTACTTCTATGATGATTTGGATTTCATTGAAAGGTTTATATTGCATTTTACAGCACAAACACTAATAGACATCTGCTAAGCAAAGCAATGCAGTCTCACAGTGAAAATAGACTTGGCATTAAAACTTCTCTGCCCTTGAGACTCGCATTCATTGAAACATCATTGAAACCCACATTCAAAGAAAAGACATTTGGCCAGTGGCAGGTAAATATTAACTTTGGGCTTTTTTCAAATCATAGGTCCCTTGCACACAAAACATACATGCGTTCTTTGATACACCTTCCTGATTGTATTAAATTATATTCCTTGTATAATACAGCACAGTTGTTAAAGGGTGTTTTAAATTTATTGTTTTGAACATTTTTTCCAGTAAACAATGAAACAAAATGCATGCACCAGTAATGACAAAACTGATCAATTCATAACATTTCTATCATAAAATTCTACTCAAACTTCTACAGTCCACCAGTATCAGTAAGTATGCACAATCTCTGCAGAAGTAAAAGTCATCTAAATAATTCCACATTAAAGAGATCTGTAACTAATGAAGAGGTTGCTCCTAGCAAACAACTTTATATTTCATTGTTTCATCTACAAATAAAGTGCCTGTTGCCCTTGAGGAATAAATTGCCTAATGTTACATTAAAAATAAGCTAGTAATATTGCAATAGGGAATGGATGGCAAACTGATAAAAGGTTCATAGTTACAAGGTATCTTCGCCAAAGAGGACATTCACAGGACTTGCAGCATCCTCCCCCTTTACAACACAGTACAGTATCAACAATGCATCTACATACTGTGGGAGTAGAACCCACAGCCTTCAGCATCAAAAGCAAGTACACTACCTGTTGTGCTGTTGTCAATGCAAGCAGACTCAGCATAAGCAGCACTAAACTTCTCATCCCCTGAAGCTCTCGGCTCTTTGTAAAACCCACTTGACACTCAACTGTATCTCTCAACTTTGCAGCACAAGAAATCTGGAAAAAGACAAAATTTATGGGTTGGGGGGGACAAAAGCCCAAAATCCAGGGACACATTTTAAACATTGCTTGTATAGTCTTGGAAAGTTGCTAGAATAAAATGCTGCGTTACCACCATACATTTTACTGCCAAGGCTTGAACCCAGGACCCTGTGCAAAACAGTCAGAGCAACATACCACTATGCCAAATAAGCTGTTTCTTGAAAGAGAGGAAGACAAACTTAAATGACCACCATTTAATGTATTCAATTCTTACCATAGCTCTCAACCTCTTAGCACAAAACACCTGGACAAATGCAATAATGGGGGAAATATAGCCCCCAAATATATTCAGTTCTCACCTTAGCTCTCAACATCTTAGCACAAAAAACCTGGACAAAGCCAATAATGGAGGAATACAGGTCCAAAAATAGGGACAAATTTCAAATATTCATCTTATAAACAAAAAAATTGCTAGAATAAAATGTTTTGTTGTTACCATGTACTTTCTGAAGAACATGAAGTCTGAAATTCAATAGCCTGTCATTTTTATTTATTTAACATTTGTTAACCAGGAAGTCTGACTTGAAACAAAGGCAGTTTTCAGCCGAGGCCCAGAGATGCACTCCAGACATATGTCTTTGTAACATGGGAGAAAACCAGAGTACCGAGAGGAAACACACAAACACAGGGAGGACATGCACACGCGTAAGGCAGCTCAGCCAAGAATCAAACCAGAGAATGTCTAGCTGTGAGTTAACAATACTACCACTGCACCACTGAACCATCAATTATTTAGTGAATTAAAAAACTCTAGAAAACCACACGTTTTATGAGGAACAGAACAAAAATATGAGGCAAAAATCTGAAATTTTTTAACAAATGGTGGTGGGAAGGGAATTCAGGCTCCTGTTACCTGCAT